>NW_026622974.1:6322494-6655272 GCF_023065955.2 Ursus arctos
AGAAAGGACTGAAATAAAATCAGAAATGAAAGTGAAGAGATTACAAATGACACTACAAAAATACAAAGGACTACAAGAGATTACTATGAAAGATTATATAACAACAAGCTGTAAAATCAAGAAGAAATGGATTAATTCCTATAAACATACATTCTTCTAAGACTGAATGAGGAAGAAATAGAAAATCTGAACAGATCAATTAATAGTAACAAAATTCAATCAGAAATCAAACACTCCCAACAAACAAAGCTACAAGACCAGATAGTTTCACAGGTAAATTCTATAAAAAAATAAAAATAAAGTTAATTCCTATCCTTCTCAAACAATTCCAAAAAATTGGAGAGGAATAAATGCTTCCAAATTCATTCTATGACGCCAGAATTATCCTGATACCAAAATGTGAGTGTCTAAGACACTACAAAAAAGAAAATGACAAACATCTTTAATCGACCCAGATGCAAAAATCCTCAACAAAATATTAGCAAACCAAATTCAAAACTACATGAAAAGGGTCATTCACCACAACAAGTAAGATTGATTTAAGGGATACGAGAATGGTTCAATATGATATATCACATTAACAAAATAGAAGATAAAACCATATGCTCATCTCAACAGATGCAGAAAAACCATATGAAAAAATTCAACATCCATTTATTATAAAAACTATCAACAAACGGTATAGAGGAAAGATATCTCAACATCATCAAGGCCATGTAGGATACTCAACAGTGAAAAGCTGAAACTTTTTCTTCTAAGATCAGGAACAAGGAAAGGATGCCCACTCTTGACACATTTATTCAACACAGCATTGGAAGTCCTAGTCACAGCAATCAGTCAAGAAAAAGAAATAAAATGCATCTAAATTAGCAAGAAGTGAAACTATCACTATTTACAGATGGCATGATATTATATATATAGAAAACCCTAAAACTTCACCAAAAAACTATTAGAATAAATTAAATCAGAAAAATTGCTGGATACAAAATCAATATGCATAAGTCTGTTGCAGTGGAACCACAACTATCAGGAAAAAAAAATTCAAAAAACAAGCCTATTTACAAACACATCAAAATTAATTAATTAAATAACCAGGAATAAATTTAACTAAGGAGGTGAAAGGCCTGTACTCTGCAAACTGTAAGACACTGATCAAAGACATTGAAGACAACAAAGTAAATGGAAAGATACTCCATGCTCACGAATTTTGGGGAGAAATATATCATTAACATGTCTACAGTTTGTAAAGCAACCTACAGATTCAATATGATCCCTATGAAAACACAAGTAGTATTTTCCACAAAACTAGAATAATCCTAAAATTTGTATGGAACCAAAAAAGATCCCCAAAAGTCAAAGCAATCTTGAGAAAAAAGAACAAATTGGAAGTATCACAATCCTAGATTCCATATTACACTGAAAAGCTAAAATCAGAACATTTGGTACTGGCAAAAAAAAAAAAAAAAATAGACAAATAGATCAACAAAACAGAGTCCAGAAATAAACGCACAGTTATACAGTCAAGTTAATCTATGACAGAGGAGGGAAGAATATACAATGGGAAAAAGACAGTCTCTTCAATAAATAGTGCTGGGAAAACTGGACAGCTACATGCAAAAATGTGAGACTGAACTAATTTTCTTAAACCCATACACAAAAATAAACTCAAAATAGGTTAAAAATCTAAATAAAAAATCTGAAACCATGAGACTCCTAAAACAAAACGTGGGCAGTAAACTCCTGGATATCAGTCTTAATAATATTCTTCTGGATCTGTCTATTCAGGCAAGGACAACAAAAGCAAGAATAAACAACTGGAACCATATCAAACTAAAAAGCTTTGCACAGAGAAGAAAACCATCAACAAAATGAAAGGGCAACCTAATGAATGGGAGAAGATATTTGCAAATGATATGTCCAATCAAGGGTTAATTTCCAAAATATATAAAGAACTCATGTAACTCAACAGCAAAAAATAATCTGATCAAAAATGAGAAAACCTGAATAGACATCTTACAAAGAAGGCATACAGATGGCTAACAAATGAAAAGACACTTAACATCGCTAATGATCAGGGAAATGCAAACCAAAACCACAATGAGATAACACTTCATACCAGTCAGAAAGGCTAAAATAAAAAAGCCAAAAAGTATCTAGTGTTGCCAAGGATGCGTACCAAAGGGAACCCTAGTGAACTGTTGGTGGGAACGTAAATTGGTGCAACCATGGTGGAAAATGGTTACGGAGGTTCCTTGAAAAATTAAACATAGAAATACCATATGATCCAGTAATTCCACTAGTAGGTATTTACCCAAAGAAAATGAAAACACTAATCTGAAAAGATATATGCACCCCTAGATTTGTTGCAACATTGTTTACATATAATGGAATATTACTTGTGCATAGAAAAAGATCTCGCCACCTGCAATAAAACGGATGGACCTAGAAGGCATTATGCTAAGTGAAATAAGTCAAAGAAAGACAAATACCACATGTTTTCAGTTATATGTGGAATATAAAAAAACAAAACAATCTTTTAAATACAGAGAACAATCTGGTGGTTACCAAAACGGAGGTGGGGGTATAAAGGGGATTAAGAGATGCAAGCTTCTAGTTATAAAATAAATAATTCACTGAGATGAAAAGTATACCGGAGGGGATACAGTCAATAACATTTTAATAATGTATGGTGATAGACGGTGACTACACTTACTTTGATATAAGCATTGAGTAATGTATAGAACAGTCGAATCAGTATCTTGTACACGTGAAAGTAACATTATATGTCAACTATAATTCAATAATAAAATTTTTAAAGATGTGTTATATATACACAATGAAATATTATTCAGCAATAAAAAAGGATATCTTGCCAATCACGGAAACATGTACAGACCTAAGGGTATTATAGGCTGAGTGAAATAAGTCAGAGAAAGAAAAATACCGTATGATTTTGCTTATACATGGAGTCAAAAAACAAAACAAACAAAAGCAGACTCAAAAATATAGACAGCAAACTGGTGGTTGCCAGAGGTGAAGGGGATTATGAAGTACAAATTTCCAGTTGTAAAATAAATATCATGGAGATGGAAATTATAGCATAGGGAATATAGTAAATAATACTGTAATTGCTTTGTATGGTGACAGATGGTAACTATACTTATTATGGTAAGCATTTTATAATTTATATAATTTTCAAATCACCATATTGTACACCTGAAACTAATATAATATATGTCAACTATATTTCAAGTTAAAATAAAACAAAAAAAGGAAAAAATTAAAAATTATAACCCAAGTCTCTTGGATCCCAGAGTCCCATGAAAAAATTTTTGTATGAAACAAATACTTATGAAGGTATATCTTTAAAACAGTAGAACATGTGATCTTGAAGTACTTCCCAGAATATATTTGTAGTGACTAAGTTATATTAAATGCCCTAAGGTATTTTTCTCTTGTTCTTTTTGACAGACTGCTTAAGTCCACACTTCAGCCCAGGCTTGAAAGTTCGTTGTTTTTGTTTTAACTGTCCTCAAATAAAAGATTTTTACCCCCACCTTTACTGAAATATAACTGACATATAACATTGTGTAAATTTAAGTTATAGAACATGTTGATTTGATACACTTATATATTGTGAAATTGTTACCACCATTGTATTAACTAAAACCACCATTTCACACAATTATCACTTCTTTTTCGTGGTATGAACACTTATCATCTACTCTCACGGCAACTTACAAATATATAATACAGTATTATTAACTATAATCGACATGCTATACATTATATCGCCAGAACTTATTCATCTTAAAACTAAAACATAGTTTCAAATACCTCCCCATTTCCCCCTACTCCCCAGTACCTGAAAATCACCATTTCTGTTTCAATTAGTTTAGCTATTGTAGATTCCACATATAAGTGATATATGATATTTATATTTATCTGACTTATTTCACATAGCATAATACTCTCAAGGTCAACCCATTTTGTCAAAAACAACAGGATAAACATCTTTCTCATGGCTGAATAATACTCCATTGCAGTAATAGAAAGTAAATAGAATATTATATGTATTCATATATATATGTATATAAATGTAATATATAGACACATATATATGTACTACACTTTTTTTCAAGATATTATTTATTTATTTGACAGAGATAGAGACAGCCAGTGAGAGAGGGAACACAAGCAGGGGAGTGGGAGAGGAAGAAGCAGGCTTCCAGCGGAGGAGCCTGATGTGGGGCTCGATCCCAGAACGCCAGGATCATGCCCTGAGCCGAAGGCAGACGCTTAACGACTGAGCCACCCAGGCGCCCCATATATATGTACTACACTTTTATCCATTCATCTATTGACGGACACCAAGGTTTTTACAGTGTCTTGTCTATTGTGAATAATGTAATGAACATGAAAGTGCAAATGATCTCTTCAAGATCCTCTTTTCACTTCCTTTGGATATATGCCCAGAAGGGAGAATGTTGGATCATATGATGGTTCTGTTCTTAATTTTTTAAGGAACTTTCAAAGTTTTTCACTGTGGTTACACCATTCACATTCCCACCAATAGTATACTAGGGTTTCCATTTCTCTACATCCTTGCCAACACTTGTTATCTCTTGTCTTTTTGATGATAACCATTTTAAAAGGCTTAAGGGGATACCTCATTGTGGTTTTGATGCTAAGTACCTTTTTATGTACATACTGGCCACAAACGTCTTCTGTGAAAAGATGTCTATTCAACTCCTCTGCCTATTTTTAATTGAATTTTTTTATGTTCTGAAGTTCTTTATACATTTTGGACATTAACCTATCATCAAATGTACCATTGCCAAATATTTCCTCCCATTCCACAGGCTGCCTTTTCAGTTTGTTTCCTTGTACTTGCTGTCCACAGGCTTTTTGGTTTTATGCAGTCCCACTTCTATATTTGGTTTTTCTTGCCTTTAGTTTTGGTGCCAAATCTGAAAAATCATGACCAAGAATGATGTAAAGGAGCTTACCACCTATGTTTTCTTCTAGGAGTTTTATGGTTTCCAAATCTCATGTTATTTAATCAATTTTGAGTTACTTTTTGTGCACAGTGTAAGATAGGGGTCTAGTTTCATTCTTTTGAATGTGACCATCCAGTTTTCCTAACACCATTTATTGAAAAGACTGGCATTTCTCCATTGTATATTCTTGTCCCACTTATAAATTTGTCTCTATTCTGTTCTTTAATCCATGTGTCTGTTTTTTATGCCAACATCATACTGTTTGATTACTATACTTCTATAATATAGTTTGAATTCAGGAAGTGTTATGTCCCCAACTTTGTTCTTCCTTCTCAAGATTGCTTTGGGTATTCAGGCTCTTTTGTGGTTCCATGCAAATTTTAAGATTTAGCTTTTCTATTTCTGTAAAAACTGCTACTGGAAGTTTGATAGGGATTGCACTGAGTCTATAGCTGGCTTTGGGTACTAGGAAAATTTTTAAATCAATTCTTCCAAATCAATGAGAACAGAATATCTTTCCATTTATTTGTATCTTCTACACTTTTTTTCATCAATATTTTCAGTGTACAGACCTACTACCTCCCAGGTTAACTTTATTCCAAGTATTTTATTCTCTGTGATGCTATTCTAAATGGGACTGTTTTCTTAATTGCTCTTGCTGTTTGTTGTTAGTGTACAGACTGCACGAATTTTTGTATATTATTTTTGTACATTATTTTTGTATCCTGCAACTTTAGTGAATTCATTGAGAACTTACAAGGTCTGATGGAGTCTTTAGGGTTTTCTATATACCATATTGTATCATACAAAAATAAAGACAATTTTACTTTTTCATTTCTCGTTGGGAAGATTTCTGTTTTGTTTTGTTTTCTTGCCTAACTGCTCTGGCTAGGAATTCCAGTATTGTGTATAAAAGGGGCAAGAGTAGGCATCCTTACCTTTTTAATCTTAAAAAATAAGCATTCAAAAAAAAAAAATAAGCATTCAGCTTTTCACCACTGCATAGGATGTTAGCTGTTTTTCATATGTAGAGATTAGTATATTGAGATATGTTCCCTCTACACACAATTTGCTGGAGTTTTCATGAGATGACAGAATTATGTCAAACAATTTTTCTGCATCTAGTGATATGATCATATGAGTTTATGCTTCATTTAACATGAAGTATCATATTGACTAATTTGCAGATGGTCAACCATCTTTGCATACTTGGAAATAAACCCCACTTCATCATAGTGCATGATTCTTTTAACATACTATTGAATTCAGTTTGCTAGTACCTGGTCGTGGTTTTTTTGTTTTGTTTTGTTTTGTTTTGTTTTGTTTTTCCTGCATCAGGGATATTGGCCTATAATTTTCTTTTCTTATACTGTCCTTGTCTAGTTTTCTTTTCAGGGTATTGCTAGCCTCATAAAATGAGTTTAAGAAGTGTTCCCTTCTACAGTATTTTTTGAAAGAGTTTAGAAAGTACTGGTATAAATCCTTCTTTAAATATTTGGTAGAATTCACCAATGAAGCTGTCTGATCCTGGATTTCTATTTGATAAAGGTTTCTGATTATTGATTCAATCACATTATTTGTTATTGGTTTGTTTAGGAATTCTATTTCTTCTTGATTCAGTCTTGGGATATTGCATGTTTCTAGTAATTTATCCATTTCTTCTAATTTGTGCAGCTGGCTCCATATAACTGATCAGGGTAGTCTCTTATGATCCTTTTTTTTTTTTTTTTAAGATTTCATTTATTTATTTGAAAGAGAGAGATGGACTGAGAGGGAGCATAAGCAAGGGGACGAGCAGAGGAAGAAGCAAACTCCCCGCTGAGCAGAGAGCCAAATGTGAGGCTCCATTCCAGGCCCCTGGGATCATGACCTGAACAGAAGGCAGATGCTTAACCGACTAAGCCACCCAGGTGCTCCTCTTATGATTCCTTCTATTTGTGTGATATCGTACACAAACTGTAATGACACCATTTTCATTTTTAAATTAATATTTGAATTCTATATTTTTTTCTTGATTAGTCTACAGAGTTCTGTCTATTTTGTTTATCTGTTGCTCTCAATTTCATTGATCATTTCTATTAACTTTTTAGTCTCTATATCATTTGTTTTTTCTCTAATTTTTTTAAAGAACTAAAATACAAATTTGTATTATTTTCAGGTGTACATCATAGTGATTCAATATTTATATATATTATCTGCTCTGATCTTTGCCATTTTCCCCTTTTCTACTAATTTTGTTCTTTGGGCTTACTTTGTTCTTCTTTTTCTACTTCCTTGATGTGTAAACATAGGTTATTTACTTAAAATCTTTATTGTTTCATTTTTTTCAAAGATCTGTACTGTTTCTTAATGTGGGCATTAATTACTATAAACTTCTCTATTAGAACTGCTTCTGCAGCATCCCATAAATTCTGGTATGTTGTGTTTCCATCTTCCTTTGTCTCAAGATATTTTCTTATTTCTCTTTTGGTTTCTTTTTTGATCAATTGGTTGGTCAGGAGAATGAGAGTGTCCACATATTTTTAAATTCTCCAGTATTCTTCTTGTAACTGATTTTTAGTCTCATAGCACTGTGGTCAGAAGATACTTGATAGACTATCAATCTTCTCAAATTTATAAAGACATGTTTTGCGGCCAAACATATGATCTATCCAGGAGAATGTTCCATTGAGAATGAGAAGAAAGTATATTCAGCTGTTGAGTGGAATGTGCTGTAAGTGTTTAATTCCATCTGGTCTAACGTATATTTTATATCCAAAGTTTCCTTATAGATTTTCTGTCTGGATGTTCAATTGTTGAAGTGGGGTACTAAAGTCCCCTATACCTGTATTGCTTATTTCTCTGTTCAGATCTGTTAACATTTTCCTTATATATTTAGGTGATCCTATGTTAGGTGCATAAATATATAAAAATGTTATCTTTTCCATAAATTGTTCCTTTTATCATTATATAATGAACAACTTTATCTCTTGTTACAGTCTTCGGTTCTGTACCTATTTTATCTAATATACCTACCCAGCTTTCTTTTCATTTCTATTTGCATGGAATATCTTTTTGCATCCTTTCACTTTAGGTCTACATGCATCCTTACATTTGATGTGTGTCTGTTACAGGTAACATATAGTTGGGTCTTATTTTTCTTAATGCATTCAGCCAGTCAATAGTTTTTGATTGGAGAATTTAGTCCATTTACATTTAAAGTACTTATTGATAGATCTGGATTTACTCATGTCGTTTTCCTGTTTTTTGTTTTGTAATTCTTTTGTTCCTGACTTCCTTTTTTCCTTCATAATTTTAAGAATTTTGTGGTATGGATCCATTTCTCTCTCTTTTCTGAAACTACTATAGGTTTTTACTTGTAGTTGCCATAAGGTTTACATAAAACATAGTTCTAAGAGTATTATTTTAAGCTCATAACTACTTAATTTCAAATGCATACAAAATCTCTACATTTTTATACTCTCCCCAACATAATTTATGTTTTTGATGTCACAATTTACTTAGTATATCCATTAACAAATTATTGTAGTTATGGTTATTTTTTATACTGTCTTAACCTTCATGCTAAGGATAGAGTACTTTATTAGCACCACTACAACATCAGAATATTCTGAGTTAAAACTATATATTTACCTTTACTAGTACTTTTATAGTTTCATGTTTTCCTGTTACTAATTAGTATTCTTTCATTTCAGACTGAAGATCTCCCTTTAACATTTCTTGTAAGGTCAGTTTAGTAATGATGGATTCCTTCGGCTTTTGCTAGTCTGGAAAACTCTATCTCTCCTTCAGTTGTGAAGGATAACTTTGCTGGGTAGATTATTCTTGGTTGCCAGTTTTTCCTTATAGTACTTCGAATATACTATACCACTTCCTTTGGGCCTTCAAGCTTTCTAATGAAAAAAATCTCATAATCTTATGAGGATTCCTTTGTACATAACAAGTTTTTTTCTCTTGTTGCTTTTAAGATTCTCTCCTCATCTTTAACTTCTGACAAGATAATTATATGTTTCAGGGTGAATCTCTATTTACTTTTTTGGTGTTCCTTATGCTTTTAGGATCTAGATATCTATTTCTTTGAGCAGGCTAGGTTTGCAGCCATGATCTTAGAATACACTTCTACCCCTTTCTCTCACTGTTCTCCTTCTGGGACCCCTATAATGTATTTGTTGCTGTATCAGGGGATTTCATAAGTCTCTTAAACTATTTTTATTGCTCTCAATTCTTTTTTCCTTTTCACCCCTCTGATTGGATAATTTCCACTGCCCTGTCTTCAATTTTACCTCTGTACTGAGCCTAGGTATATAGCCACAAGACTGGGTGTACGTGTGGTGGGAGGGGAGCAGTTTGTGCTCCTGAGCCTCTTAAGAATTTATTTGTTGTGGGGCACCTGAGTGGTTCAGTCAGTTAACCGGCTGCCTTCAGCTCAGGTCATGAATTCTGGGTCCTGGGATCGAGGGTGCATCAGGTTCCCTGCTCATCAGGGAGTCTGCTTCTCCCACTGCCCCTCCCCCCAGCTCATTGCTCTCTCGTGCTCTCTCTCTCTCAAATAAATAAATAAAATCTTAAAAAAAAAAAAAAGGAATTTATTTGTTGCTATAGTCCTGCAGGACCCCTGAATGCATGCCCAACTGGATATCAGATCTAGGTAATCCGGAGGCACATCCCTCCAGCATTACTGGCAAAAGCCTGAGTGTCAAATGTGTCTATAAGATCTTTCCAGAAAGATGCCAGTGACTTAGAGCAAGCTATGGGGGGGGGGGGGAGGAGGCAGGGGAGGTGTCTGCTGACTGCCTTATTTCCTGGGGATGATCACAGTCAGCCTTTAGATGAGTGTCATTTCAACATGTGTATTTTCCCATTCATCTAAAGTATAGGAGTTATGCAGCTAGTTTCGGGATTTCTTTCAGAAAGGTAATTGCTCTGTGTGTAGCTGTATATTCAGTGAGTCTGTAGAAGGAAGGTATTTCAGTACACTTCTGTGCTGCTATTTTTTGTAGCCACTGTCCTAATTTTCCTTCTCAAATGAAAGATTTAAATCTGTAGTAACAGCAGTCTCAGAAATAGGAAATTACAAAGTTATAAAATGGAATGGGCCTAAAATGCTAGGCCATATAAAATAGACAAAAATTCACACATATATCTAGGTAAAAATATGAAAACATTTGCTCTCCTTATTGTCTCCTTATCTTCTCAATCTATCTTCTCAAACATAACTGGGAAGCCTTGATCTAAGAAAGGACCCGGTAGGACAATGGGAGAGGTGTCATTAGAATGACCCGGCACTCATCTCTCAGCTGCTGGAGCATAAGACTTTGGGAAAATCTCTTCAGGATTCTAATGCCAACTTCACTACTGCCCAGGGTGAGTTTTTTATTTAATATGACATATAGTTTTTACTTATAAACAGACAGCAATTCATATATGAACAAAGAGAAAAAAAAACCCTCTGTAAGACTATGCTGTCAATTAAATACACTTCAGAAGAAAAGAATGAAAGAATACTTAACATTTTTCTAAAGAAGTTGAATTAATGGATTTCCTTTGGCATGCCTCCTACATATAATAAATGAAAAGGTAACTTGATATGAAACATAAAAATAAAAGGAGCAGGATAAGATGTTAGAAATTATGTACATCTACCCATTTATTTAATAAGCAATAAAAATTAAGCAATAAAAACTTCAGAAGTTATGACTTCAAAGTCACCAACCAATTATGAAAAACCTAGAAAAAAATTCCCAGATCTACTGTTTAAGTTTTCTGTGTTATCAGAAACACCAAGCTTTTTCCCCCTGGTAAAAAGTAGGAAAATGTAACATCTACATAAAATCCATTCTCTACTGTCATAGTTTTCAAATATGCCTATATAGAACTTACAGAACTATTTTATAAATAGCAGTATAACTGAACATATATATTTTTAGATAATTTGCACTGGCTAGATCATCATGTGATTTCCCACTAAAAAGGAAAGGGTAATTTCTAGACTGGAAAAAAAAAAAATATATATATATATATGTTATTCAAACACAAAATCCCTACAAAAGAGAAGAAAGGGCATCAACAACATGTTTTGAGATACTATCATGTGCCAATCATGAAACTCAGTAGTTGAAAAATACCTTCTTTGTATCAATATAAAAAGCCTGTAATGAAAATGTTAAATCATCTTAGTACCAATTTGGTTTGATCATTTATTAGCTCTGTAATCTTGACAAAGCATTTATCTCTTAATGTGTCAATTTCCGCATCTGTATAATGAAATGTAATACCACTACACCTCATAAGATTATTATGAAAATTAAATGGATTAATATAAAGCACTTGGAATATATCTTCATCCACAAAAATATTTAATAACTGTCGATAAAATGATGATGCTGAAGTATTTTCTCCAATTTGTAGATGAGGAAACTAAGGGTCAAGGAAAGAAAAGCAACTTGTCCACAGTCATACAATGAATAAACAACAATATTTCAAGCCAGGTATATCTGATACCAAAATCCTTGCTTTATCCATGAAGTAACCACCCAGAAAACACTTCTGACATTCTAAACCAAAATAATGAAGAAAAGTAAGCCTTCTAAAATGCTTTCTTAAAAAAATAATGTGAGTGTGTGTGTTTAAAGGTTAACAAAAAATGTCCTGTACAGCAAAAAAATACTGTACCGCAATTCTCTGAATATTTGATATTCAATATATAAGTTTATGAGCCAGAATATTTAATTCCTTTATCTTACCAGATCCATAATATATAAAACATGTACACAATATGCAAGGTTGGATACTGGATGCCAAAGAGAACAATAAGATGAGTAAGGCACACTAGAGCAGCTTACAATGTGTTAGAGCAAAATACATGCAAAGATAACCACAATAAAATAAAATACTGCTCAGTACCGTAATATTAACATATTCAAAAGATTTCATACATAAAATGGGAGCAAAGGAACTACATCACATATTTTAGAGATATGAAAACGTCGGCCTAAGATTTATCAAAACTCCTAAGTTCAATCATTCAAGAACTATTTCTGAGCTAGAAAACTGTCTAGGGCCTTAGCAACAAAGCAAAGAACAAAGCAGTGGCTCTGTACTCTTAGCTTACACTCTAACAAAGAAAACAAACAAAAACCAGTGGGAAACAAATACATGTATGATATAATTTCAGGCAAGAATAAGGGCAGTGAAGTTAAATAAAACAGAGTAAAGAAGGGAAGAAAGGGAGGTGAGTGTTACTTTCGATAAGGTGGTGGCCAGGATAATAGTAATCTCAGAATGGATAATATTAAGAGAGTCCTGAGTAAAATGAGGCAAATACTGGAAGGAGCAGAATAGGAAGAAAGTTCCAGGAGAAGGAATCAGCAAGCACAAAGGTCCTTTGGGGAAGTATGCTAGATGTATCTGAGCACCTAAAATCCAACTTTCTTGCATTCTGGTTCAGACACCTTTCATTGTAGCACACTATACACTTCAGTGCTTAGCACCGTTAAACCACGTTGTTCATTCTTACAAGTACTTTGAATTCAATCCCTAGCAGTCTTTTAATTCTGTTATATGGACAGAAAATTGTTCACTTTATATGAAGCTCTCTTTAAGGTGGCTAATATTATTGACACTTTCTTAGAGAGGACTTTAAAGAAATAAATGTCAGGGATTATTTGACTTATTTCCCAAACAAGTAAAATGATATTAGGCAAAAAAGCAGATTTTCTATGTTAAATACAGTGAGATGGAAAACAAAATCCTCCAGATAATTACTCTATCACTGAAAGTTCTTACATGGTAATACCCATTCTTTGTCATAAAAGAGGTGGAAATAAACAGTTTCCTCCATTTCCTCCTTTCTTTAATTTTAAGAAATAACAATTTTAGGGGCGCCTGGGTGGCACAGCGGTTAAGCGTCTGCCTTCGGCTCAGGGCGTGATCCCGGCGTTCTGGGATCAAGTCCCACATCAGGCTCCTCCGCTGTGAGCCTGCTTCTTCCTCTCCCACTCCCCCTGCTTGTGTTCCCTCTCTCGCTGGCTGTCTCTATCTCTGTCAAATAAATAAATAAATAAAAACCTTTAAAAAAAAAAAAAAGAAATAACAATTTTAAAAAGCCAATCAGTTACAAACCATCCTTAACTATCTCCTATAATTTGAAAATAATGAAGCACATCACTCACACACACACACACACACACACACACTGAAAAACTTCCTGCAGCAAAAACAAAATATTCAAAGAAAGAAAATAAGTAAATTAAGGGAATGCAAAGAACACTAGGTAGAAATTTAATCTGAAAGTTTCAAAAGCATAAAACATTTTAAGAAATAGTTATAAGACAAAGGAGGATACTCTTCTTTTATTCCTTGCCATTTCATAAATCATATCTTGGCATTAAAGGCTCAGGGTCTTCAATCAGAAACAAAATCTTACCAGTCTCCAAAATAAATATCAGTTTCCAAAATAAAATAAAATAAATTATGTGAATATATTTCAGGTTCATTTCAGTTCAACTAATGAAAAATGTTAAGGTTCTTATAATCCAAAGTTTCAAGGAAACATGGTTCCCTTTTAATAAAGCAAGCCTCAGAAAAGCTCATATGCCAATCCTACTCATTTGGCCAGATCACAGAGGAAATCAATGGATGAGATTTAAATAAGAGAACTGCAGTGGCTATTTATCAGAAAAGGTAAACCAAGACTTCTGTATCAATCCCCCAGGCTAAGAGACCACCCAAAGACATTTTCACTGGTCAAATCTTATAAAACTCAAAGAGGAAGTCCTCACCACCAAGGAAAACAATATTCCTTCCAGAAGAATTTATTTGTAAGACAAATCAAAACCCTTAAGATTAAGACCCCTTTTATACACAAGAGCAGAATGGTTTTATTTTGATTGGAAAGCTATTAAGTAAGAACCTTCTTCCTTGATGTCACAAGCTCTAGGTAACACAACTGGCCACTTTTTAGTAAGTAAAGAATTGGAAACACATTTAAAAAGTTATCACAGAAAAATCCCATTACACTCATAATGAAAATTAAACATTTTAACCCTGTATCTTCCCTGTGGCAGTAGGCCAAGGGAATGCCCCAGGGCACGCAGCTGCAGGGCATCATTTTCTTTACTACTGTTCTATATATCATGGCATTGTAAAACTTGTAATAGATGTTCCAGAAGAAACAGTTCCATCGTCAAAGATTTCTGGGACCACTCCACTAAACAAAAAGGTAAGTTTCTTTACAATAAAAATTTGTTTTTAAACTTTAATATGCATTGCAAATCTACAAGGGATGAGGAAAAAAGCATGACATATTTCTAAATTATTGTGACTAAGTGACTAAGGAAAATTTAGTGCATAAAAATCTATATACATCTTGAAAAACAATCAGATTCCATGGAATATAGTTTGAGAGATAATATTAGAAATGCATACTAAGATGGATGAGGAATTCTAATCAGCTCACAGAAATCAATGGGTTCAATGCAAAGCAAGACACAACAAAAGCCCTGTACTTTTAAATCTGACATTAAACTTTAATGAAGGCTTTTATATATTTAAACTCCTTAAACAAGCCAATTCTTTATATTGAAACTTTGTGAAAAAATACTCCACAATTTAACTAAGTAGTGGAAGACTTTCTCGGGCCATTATCAATAAATTAAGAATATATCCTTCAGGTCAAAATGAAAACAGAGATTTGAAAAATTTGTATAGTCTATGAGGGTAGGGTTTTGTTTCCGTTGTTGTGGTGGTGGTGGTTTTTGAGGGAAGGTTTTTTTAAATTAATGTCCTAAGACAATGAAGAGACAAGCCACAGATTGGATGAAAATCTCTGCAAAACACATATCTGATAAAGGACTGCTAAATAAAATAAAATATACAAAGAACTCCCAAAACTCAACAAGAAAAAAACAACTCAATTAAAAAATGTGCGAAACAGTCTGAACAGACACCTCACCGAAGAAGACATTCAAAAGGCAAATAAGCATATGAGAAGATGCTCCACATTGTATCTTATCAAGTAACTGCAAATTAAAAGAATAGGATTCCAAAATCCAGTATACCTGACAATGCCAAATGCTGGTGTGGATATAGAACAATGAGAATTCTCAGTCATTGCTCGTGGGGATGCAAATTGATACAGCCACTCTGGAAGACAACTGGACCATTTTCTTACAAAACTAAACATACTCCTACCATAAGATCTTGCAATCACATTTCTTCTTATATAAACCAATGAGCTGAATACTTACACATACACAAAAAGCTGCACACAAATAGTTATAGGAGCTTTATTCATAACTGCCAAAACTTGAAAGCAACCGAGGTTCAATAATAAACAAACTGTGGTATATCCAGATATACTTGAAAGCAACCGAGGTTCATATTAAACAAACTGTGGTATATCCAGATAATAGGATATGATTCGACAATAAAACCACATGAGTTATCAAGCCATAAAAAGACGTGGAAGAACCTCTGTTGCATATTATTAAGTGAAAACGGCCAATCTGAAAAGACTACATACTGGAGAATTCCAACTATATGACATTTTGGAAAAGACAAAACTATGGAAAGAGTAAAAAGGTCAGTGATTGCCGGGGGGTCAGGGGGAAAGAAGGTATGAATAGGAGGAGCACAGAAGACTTTTAGGGCAGTGAAACTACTCTGTAGGATACCAAAATGGTAGATACGTGTCATTATGCATTTATCCAAACCCAAACGATCTACAACACCAACAGTGAACCCCTAATGTACAACAGTGTTAATAATAATGTATCAGTATGGACTCATCAACCGTAATTGAAACAGCAAGGTGGAGCAGTAGTGGTAGAAGGCATACAGAAGAACCCTCTGTACTTTCAGCTTCACTTTTCATTAAGCCTAAAACTGCTCTTAAAAATAAAGACTATTATATGCAACTAATAAAGTAATGATGATATGCTGGCTAACTGAATTTAATTAAAAAAATAAAGACTATACATTTTATTTTTTTAAAAGATCTATTTATTTATTTTAGAGAGACAGAGAGAGCAAGCAACAGGAGGGGCAGAGGGGGAGGAAGAGAGAGAATCCTAGGCAGACTCTCTGCCGAGTGCAGAGCGAGACATAGGGCTCGATCCCAGGACACTGAGATCATGACCTGTGCCAATATCAAGAATCGGATGCTTAACCGACTGAGCCACCCAGGCATCCCTAAAAACTATACATTTTAAAACAAGAGAATTAAATTTAAAAATTAGGAAGGGGTGCCTGGGTGGCTCAGTTGGTTTAGCATCTGACTCACGGTTTTGGTTCAGGTCATAATCTCAGGGTTCAAAGATAGAGCACCAAGTGGGGCTCTGGCTCCAGGCTCAAGACAGAATCTGTTTGACCTCCACACTCACCCTCTGCCCTTCCCCTCACTCACGTGCATGCTCAAGCTCTCTCTCAAATAAATAAATAAAATCTTTTTAAAAATTAGGCATATTAAGAAGAAAAACTTACCTACATTCAAATTTTATGAATGTATTGTTTTTATTGAATCACAAATTCCACACTGAGACCAATTTTAAAATATTTATGTCATGTACTCTAGAAGAAAAGAAGAGGGTATTATCTCAGGACTTCCAGTGTCCCTGGCTGAAAACAATTTAGGTCATGAAAGTAAAAAATATTAATATACCTAGTGGATTAATTAATGTCACTAAATTTTATATCTGTTACATGTCTATGACATATTTTACTGCAGCTACCTCATATTCATTTATTTTATCGAGTAACCTGATAGAGAAAATGCTATGTCCAAGAGGGCAGCATTAATTCACAGGAAAGCTATGACACAAAAGTAAGTTTCTTATCTCTTACTGCAGCACTCCCAGTCTCTATATATCTGTAGATTTCTTAGTAATTGCTATTCCCAAGATATTTCTAATAATGTTTGTAGGCAGTCATTTGAACTCTCAGCCAATTTAAATTCCATTAGTCTTCTGATGAAAGGAGAAGTCAAGATTCTCATTCTGGCATTAAAGATCCTGGTTCTTTTTTTTTTTTTTTTTTTTTTTTTTTTTTTTTTAGTTTAGTTTAGTTTGCCACGGTACAGTACATCATTAGTTTTTGATGTAGTGTTCAATGATTCATTAGTTAATATAACACCCAGTGCACATCACAACACATCCCCTCCCTAATACCCAGCACCTAGTTACCCCATCCCCTCACTCCCCTCCCCTCTGAAACCCTCACTTTGTTTCCCATGGTCCACAGTCTCTCATGGTTCATCTCCCTCTCTGATTTCTCCCCTTCAGATTTCCCTCCCTTCTCCATGCTATTGCTTATGTTCCACATATGAGTGAAACCATATGATAATTGTCTTTCTCTGCTTGACTTACTTCACTTAGCATAACTCCCTCCAGTTCCATCCATGTCTATGCAAATGGTGGGTATTCATCCTTTCTGATGGTTGAATAATATTCCATTGTATATATGTACATCTTCTTTATCCATTCATCTGTTGAAGGGCATCTTGGCTCCTTCCACAGTTTGGCTACTGTGGACATTGCTGCTATGAACGTTGGGGTGCATATGCCCCTTCTTTTGACTACATCTGAATCTTTGGGGTAGATACCTAGTAGTGCAAGGTCATAGGGTAGCCCTATTTTTAACATCATGAGGAACCTGCATACTGTTTTCCAGAGTTACTAATTTTGTGGGAAGAAAATCAAGCTTTAGAACAAATTAATAGAAAATAAAATAATAAAATAAAAAAATCTCCCACTTACATAATATTAAAACAAAATTGAAAAGCAAAAATCTGGCTAAACATAAGAATTATGTGCTTTGAAATGAGAGTTGAGATCCTATGAACTTTGGTTACTTGAAGAATAATTTTAAATTTATTTGAGATTTAATTTTATTTTTATAGGGGTATATTTAACCATATTCCAAGTAAGTCAATCTAACAATATTGAATAATTAGATAATTTTTAGTTTCTCATTTAGTTTATTAATAAACTAATAAACTAGTTTTAGCTAATAAACTAAAACTCTTTAAGTGTTCTTAATCTTAGGTTTCAGGAAAGAAATTTTTGCACATTTTATGAGCTTTTATCACACAAAAAAGCAAAACTCATTCAATATTTTTATGACTTAATATTTCTGATCACAGCAAAATGGTGAGCCCTGAGAATAAAAGGTATAATTAACCTAATAAGTTGTTATGACCCATCACATCACATAAGTTAGATTTCTACTGCAGAAATTTAGTGACAACATATGTGGTAAGTCAGAAATATAAAATTCTGTAAGGTGTAAGGTTTAAAAACAAAAAACCCTCAGACTTTCAGTATTTTAGAATATAGGCAGAGGTAAGTACAGGCAATGTATTTAAGAAAATGCATCCCACTTTCATTCTTTAAGCTATTTTAATAAAAAGGTTTTGTTGTAACCAGCTCAAACATTCTAGATTTGATGAGAGTACTTACTATAGAAACCAGGACAAGAATAATACAGATAGGATTCCACAAAAACTGCTTTGATGGTGTTTTCAAACACTGCATGTTATGATTCATTAGGGGACTATAATTATCAGTTTTAAAAAATGAAATATCAAAAGGTATGTGTAGCTAGAAACAAGTATTGTTCTTTGAAAGTTCTGATGCCAATTCAGAGACACACACACTCCACAAAATCACATACATTTATGTATAAATATATTTTACACTGGTCCCTAATATGGCTGAATGGATAAAATAACAAGACCCATCCACATGCTTCCAACAAGAGACTTACTTTAGCTATAAAGACATACAGACTGAAAGTGAAGGGATGGAAAAAATGTCCCATGCAAATGGAAGCCAAAAGAAAACTATCAGACAAAACTGATATTAAAAACAAAGACTGTAATTAGAAACAAATAAGGGTACTACATAATGATAAAGGGGTCAATTCCACAGTAGGATAGACCATTTATAAATAATTATGCACCTAAATATATAAAGCAAATATTAACAAGCTTCAAGGGAGAAACTGATAGCAATATAATAATAGTAGAGAACTTTAATACTCCACATAATTAATAGATAGATCATCCAGAAAGAAAATCCATGAGGGAACATCAACCTTAAATGACACATTAAACCAGAAGGACTTAACAGATTTATACAGAACATTCCATACAAAAGCAACAGAATACATATTCTCAATTGCACATGGAACATTCCCCAGGATAAATCATACGTTAGGACACAATACAAAGCTTAGTAAATTTAAGAGGGCTGAAATATTATCAAGCATCATTCCCAGCCACAATGGTATGAAACTAGTAATCAATTACATGAAGAAAACTAAAAAATTTACAAATATGTGGAGACTAAACATGCTACTGAAAAATCAGAGGGTCAAAAAAGAAATTATGAGAGAAATTTAAAAAGTACCTTGAGGCATATGAACATGGAAATGGAACATATCAAATTTATGCAATTCAACAAAAGCAGGCCTAAGGAGGAAGTTCACAGCAATAAGTACCTATTTCAAGAAACAAGAAAAGTCTCAAATAAACAAACTAACTTAACAACTTAAGGATCTAAAAAAGAACAAACAATACCAAAGTTAGTAAGAGGAAAGAAATAAACTTTGGAGCAGAAAGAAATTAAAAGTCCAAAAAGACAACACAAAAGATCAATGGAACTAAAAGACAGTTCTTTGAAAAGATAAACAAAACTGAAAACCTTTAGCTAGACCCACCAAGTAAAAAAAAAAAAGAGGCCTTGGGGTGCCTGGGTGGCTCAGTCGTTAAGCATCTGCCTTCAGCTCAGGGCATGATCCCAGAGTCCTGGGATCGAGCCCCGCATCAGGCTCCCTGCTCTGCTGGGAGCCTGCTTCTTCCTCTCCCACTCCCACTGCTTGTGTTCCCTCTCTCGCTGGCGGTCTCTATGTCAAATAAATAAATCTTAAAAAAAAAAAGAGGCCTAAAATAAATAAAATAAAAATTTTTTTAAAGATTTATTAATTTATTAATTATTTATTAAATTTTTCTATTTATTAAATTTTCTCTCTGTAGAGAGACTGTTCATGTATATATGTTATAAAAAGCAATGTAAGCTGCTGATGACAATATTACAATGGGAAATTTTTATTTAAGAAAAAGTATTTTATGAAGCATTCTTAAAGCAAAATTACAGGGCATTTTTTTGGAGTACAGATATAGTTGAAAGTATCTTGTAATTCATGAAGACCAGAAGGAACTATGACAGCATGGCTGCTGGATTCTTTCCTTTCTCTTTTGTCTGTCTCTGCCTCTTTCTAAATACACACACACACACACACACACACGTATGTATACTATTTTCCAAGGATGACATTAAGAAGTTAATGTCTAAATTACAATTTATAAGAGTTGCAAATGAGATAAAAATCTCATCATTTTGTAGCAAACAGAAATCAGACTTTCTGAGTAAATAAATTCATGGAATTCACGTGACCTACATACACGCACACACATTAGCCCTTAATATAAAATATATTGTTTGTAAATAGGCCATGACCAGAAAAACTTGAAGTCCTAAATAAAGATGTTTTAAAATGCAGTTCTAAAGGTTAAGATGGATTTTTTTCACCAACAAACTTCAGTATTCCTATCAAAGATATCTTAATATGTCATGATTATTCATGAAAACCAAGATCTACAATATCAAATTAAATATTAAGACACTGCATCAAATTCAACTTTATATTTCTAGGGCCTGGCAAAGAGTAAGAGTTCAATAAATACTTGCTTGTTGAACAAAGCTGAATAAGATCATATATTCCTATTAAGCTTTCATAGAAAGGCTGTATCAACAGGTCACAGGAGGTCATAACCTGTACGTGGAATTCAATCCAAAGATTATCATACAGAATTCTTGATGTGAGCCCTCAGACAGACTAAAACACCCTGACAAACATCAAAAGAGAACTATTTTTAGTTCCTTAGGCTAACATATAGCTTTTTAAATATTATTTTATCTATATATGTAAAATATGTCTTTGTTTAAACAACCATTGAACAGATCATATAACAGTTCCACATCAGGAATTTAAAATATCAGGCTATGCATCAGGGTTTTCACCTTCCTTTACCAGTTCACCGTGAATTAGAAACGAAGGACCAATCCCTGGTGATTATTATACAGCCTGTGTTGCTATTTCATGACTGACATAACCTGACAACCAAAAAGATTCCGACAATGTTTATATTTGGTAGCTTTTATTACAAATATAATAAACACAATTTTTCCATCTTCCAAATAAGTAAACCACATTCTGATATTAGCCATATTTTCCACTGTATACACTACACATATACCCCTTCTCTCCAGGAGAATCATGCTGTATGGCCCTTATTTGACAAGAAAAAAAAAACGGCACTCTGAATGGTATTTCAAAGTCCTGTCCGCAGTACAGGGGAGAACAAAACATCTTTATCATTTATTCATCTTTATATATAAATATCCTGTTTTAATAAACCAATTATTTATTTAAAATGAAATCCCAAAGTCATAAAGAAAATTACCCAAGCACTTCCTGTATTGGTGATAGCTGTTTTCCACCAAAAAAATGCAGAGTAAAATTGTCATTCATAAACTCTATAACTAAATTATTAAAGTGAAATGTTTATTTTCTAATGCCTTTGTAAGTATATGCAGCAAAACCATTTTATTTAAAGAAATACACACACATATACACAATTAAAATCCATTCGCCAAACTGGCATCAAAGCTATCATGAACACATATTTGGTTCTAGAGAAAATATACTATGGTTGTATGCAGCAAAAAGAATGCAGTTGCAGGAGAAAGTCTGTTAAATTGAATCTGCTGTGATTTTTTACTACAATGACTTATATCAACCAAATTTAAACACAATCTCATCCTAAGTAGTAGTCACCTAATCTCATGCTGCTTAACAATTTTTACTCCCAAAGAGGTTGACTACTCATTCAGCAAATGTGTGTTTCCAAGATACCAAGTCATAAAAGACATACAGTATTAAAATGTTTAAACTACTGTAAAAAGACTTGTAAATACCAGAGTAGTTTCTCTAAATTGAAGATTGTGGACCTAGTTCCTGGGAATTTGCAAGTTTTCTGTAATATTTCTTGCATTAAATTTTTGTGTCAATAAAAAATAATGAATCGGCAGCCAGAGCCTCTCTTAATTGTTGGCAGGATAATGGAAAGTCAGAGAGAGGGACATGGAATGATGCTAACTTAATATAAAAATAAATGGCCAAATAATGCCAGGCTATGCCATACAGAGATTTCATAAGAACTAGAATAAAGAAAAGTCACAGGAAATTGAGTTATAACAAGGAAAAAATAGCTATGATGAGAGCTTTCCAACCCAAGTCCCTTAGAAAAAGCCACCAACTGGGTCCAGGTGAACGGATTTCAGTTCCCTCAGCCTATGAAGTGGCTGACTGGGGTTGGGGGAATTCAGGATCTGCAGGGCCTGCTGTCTCCGGTCAGGAGAAAGGCTGTGCTTTTATATGCCATGGGCTACTGAATACTATCATTTTTACTTGTGCCATGATATGACAAAGGATTGCAAACCACTGGAAAGACATAACAAACTCATACCACAGCAGTCACACTGAGGAAGGGGATTTATTTTCAGGAGTGACAAGTCTGTCACATTAAATTAAGATCATTAATTGGACTGTCATTGGTATTATGGGTTTGTTTTTAATTTCTAAATTTGTTTTGATTGCACAGTTTCATTAGATTTAAATTCATCAGATTCAACAAGTAATAAACTGCTATCTAGATTTTTCTGTGTGTACGTAATTCGGTAACCTTAGCACAAAAACGCTTTACGTTAAAATGGGGTCTACGAGGATTTCCTTCCCCCTTTTAATGGGACCTGTGCAAAATGCTGAAAAACACTTGGATTAGTGGGTGTGGGGTTAGAGTATTCACTCGAAGCTCAGGTCTCCCCCTTAGAAACTTTGTGACCCTGGGTCAGTTACTTCCCTTCTCTTTAAGCCTCCACTTCCTCCCTTGTAAGACAAGGATAATGGCAGCAGTCATCCATGGAAGGGTCTACAAAGTGATTAAGCCCAGTACCTGGTATATAGTAACATGTGCAGATAAGCAAAGGGAGGTGACTGTAGGAGGCTAAAAGCATGTGTCACGTCTAACAAAAGCACACTTTTAGTTTCACTTATTTAATCCATCTTAGATAAAAGACACTGGAAACCTGACTTCATATATGTGACCATAATCCATCTTTAAAAGGGGTGGGGGGTAGTTATACTGCTTTAGGAGGACTCCTACCATTCTAAAAATACTGTCCCGCAGCTGTTTAAAATTTATTTTTTTAGACCATAGCACCACTGTTTGGTTGTTTCCAATTTCTAAACCACAAATAGTAAAAGTGTACTCAGTCTACTGCAAACATAAATAGCAAATGCACGCTTCAGCACTTTTTAAAGGATATGGAAATTGGCAACAAAAATGCAGTTCATGTTGAAAATTTATGACAGCCCTGCCATATTTCTTCAGAAATACAATCAGGTAAAAATTAGGAAGATCTCTACCAGCTGGGTGGTATTTTTATGTTTTTTTACTTATATTTTCACTAACTGAAAGACTTTCATTATGCGACTTCTGGCACTTGATAAAATAGAGCAATAGTACCTTTGCTAAAACCACAGTTTCTTTGGTTATGTTTAGCATTACACAAACATCTTTCACCTTAGATATCCTTTTGCATTAGAGTGTTTAATTTTAAATTGACTAAAGGGAATTTCTTTTTACAGAATATTATGCTTTCTGGATATCATTAAGTACAAGAATTGTATTTTCATAACTTCTCAAAAGGTTACGTGTGTGTTACAATTATTAGGCATTTGGTTCCATAAAAATATTGTGAAAACTGCTAAAAGATGAGAAGAGAAAAGTGATTCAGGGGAACGTAGAGTAGACTGATTTACTGTGATGCTATAAATTGAAAAAGAAAAAGCCTTGTTTTCTAAAATATGTAAAAAAGGAACAACATGGATTTAGTGTCTCTTCCCTGATGCATTCTGTCTAAAATAACATCCCCACCTTCTGAGGAGGAGAAAGAAAAGAAAAACGTCCTGCTACAGAGGCTGAAATAATTTTTACCCTTAAACTCAATAATGGAGAAAAAAGTTTTGTCATTCGGAATAATTCTTCAATACTCTGTTTCTCATGACTGCATTAAAATTACTACTGCTATATATTTAAACTGGTTTTTAAGTACTAGTGCTAGCAAGATTGAAAGATTACTTGTTCATCTTTTGATGCAATCAATAAGGTTGTTGAATCAACACTGAACAAATGATTAGAGATACATGGAGGAGAAAATGGCACTTGGTCATTTCAGATGCTTTTAATGAGATTTTTTAACTGAATGATTTAAAAGCTGATCAACTATTAGCTCATATTATGTCCTAAATACTTAAATGAATTGAAAGGAGAATAAAACTACTGAGGAATTTTCAATGGCTCCTGCTTTTCGTGGTGGTTCCTCTTTATATGCATTTTTACCAAGCATGCTTAACTAGTGAACATTTTCAAAGATTCACGAACTATATGCTTATTGGATTGGATGAAACGTTTGTAAGTATCTTATATGCTTTCATAAAGTAATAAAAATAATATAAGGAAGAATTTGGATTAAAATATGCAATGTAACAAAATGAAGGTAAACTAAATGAAACAGACAAAAGTTCTGGGGTACCTGCAGAAAAACTAACTGGCTAGTTTATTTTTTTTTTTTTAGTTTACTGAAAAGAATAAAAGAGTCAAGACTATCAAACTATTATGCTCTGTATTTTTAAGACCCTATTTATGTAATGTAAACAGTGCTCTTTTCCCATGTCTTGTAACAGGCACCTGACTGCCAGATAATTGCTTTCCTTTGAATTTACAAACTAGAAGGTGAACCTAACTGCTAAGCAAAATTTCAAAAAACATCAATTACATATCATCCATTAAGAAACAAAGACATTTTTCTCATCCGCAGTTAGCATCTATTCAGAATATGAACTTACAAAAGCATTCAGATTTAATTTCTTCCTACTTTGAATCCTGTTTAAGGAATACAAACTTGATACCACTGCACTACTGCATTTCTAGAAATTATCTAAAAATCTCTCAAAGTTCTCAACTTATCTTTTATCTTGTTTGCTGAACAAGGTATTATTTGAAAGGTCAGCTGCTTTGAACTGCCCATTATAAAAATGATACTGAATCATATTTTCCTAAAATAAGAGGTAGTCTAATTAATATGAAAGCTAGAAACAAAGTAATATTTTTAAAACAGCTTTTCAAATTAGGAATATATATCCCAGAGATGCAGTTTTCTGATTTGAAAGAAGATCACTTTTACGAAAATTAAGTAGCATTCTGTATTCAGTAACAGGAGAAAAAAAGAGAATAAAGCTATAAATGTCTATCTCATTTGCTAGAATCATAAGTTCTAAGACGGAAAGAAGAATTAAACATTAGCAGTTTTTGGAACATACAAAGCTGGCAATTTAAAACTAGAACACTTCCTCCTAATAATTTAAAATAGCTTTTGGTTCAAACACTTTTTAAAAAATAATCAACTATAAAATACGGAGAGAAAAAAATATCTGTCTCTAATATATTACAATAATTTGCTGAAATTTTCACATGTGAAAACAAATCAAGTTTCGGAATTTGGGAGTCGCCACAACAATGAATCAATATGTCATTTATAATAACAATGACATACTTAAAAGAATTTCCATTTTGTTAAGTTATGAAATAACTTAAATTTTGAAGAAAATTAGTTTGATTCTAAGTTAACTGGAATAGTTACCATGACTGGTTTTTGACCATATAAAGAGCTATAACTTTTAATTCTACATACACAGTCCTTGAGTTACTCTGGGTTAAGTCACACTACCTGAAATTGTAACATTTGGAACACTAACGTCAGTTATTGAAACAGTTACCTATTCTGTGTAGTAGACACATTAACTTCTAATCATATCTGCTATTTTAAGCTCTGAATAACATGGGACTAAATCATGTGATTAAGGGTATAGAAAAATGTAAGAAAATAGCTACAAACAGACCGATTATAACACTTCATTTCCTGTACTGTTACTTCCTTTACACATATTCGTGTTATTTTATAACATTTTAAACTCTTAAGAAAAAGAATTACACCTCTACTCTGTTATCATCTCCAGAGAAACAGGATCTTTAAAATTAGAAGTACATACAATTTTATACTTTAAAATTTATTAACCCAAAGATAAGATGATGTATCTGTTTAAAAAAAGAACTATTTTGAATGCTGCTATTATGTTGGATTAAACTGTGTACACAGTTCATGAATACCTCTAATACAGAGTTAGGTCTATTTTTCCTTGCCAGAAAAATAAAAAACAAAAAACAAAAACAGCTTAATTGTAGACTATTTTGTCATACCGTTACAAACATAAGTTATGTACAAGTAACATAACCTGAGACCTACTCTGGTCCTCTGAGGAGTTACGAATTAAAGCATGAATCTTCACAGTCCAGCAGTACTTTAAATAATTTTATGAAAAAAAAATTTTTTTTTGCACATTTATTCCTTCACCACATGAAATTCATTTCCTGGGTTTCTTAAAGTGAAAAAAGTCACTTGTTTTGGAGCACAGCATATATCGAAAATACTTGGTAACCCAATAGACTATTTTTCCTACATTATGGTCAGGCACCAGAGCCCACCAAATACTGAAGATTGACATTTGTAGGTAATTCAATAGTTAGATGATGATTCTTCAGTAGTTTCACAGTGGCACAATTTTTCACATTACTTGAAACCACTGTTAAACCTATAACACATTTTCTGTTTCGCCATGGATATCTTTTTTTATCTTTAACCCTAAGAGGAATATCTTTTATCTGTTTGCAGTACAAAAAGCATTCATAATTCAGAAATGTTTTCCTTTTTTGCAATGCATGACTTTGAACTCAAGATTTTTCAAAGATCAGTTAAACATTATGTTTCTTTAAGACCAGAGCCTTATTTATGTGAGTCTGTGGCTTAACTAACAAGAATTTTTCTGTTCCAGGGAAAGTCAGTCAGTTCGTATCTTAAATACCATAATCTAGTTTCAATCCATATAGACATCTGCAAGGGAAGGCACTCAGTCAAATGTTACATCCCCGAGCAACCAAATCATAGACTGTAAGAATAATTTCTCTACACAACAGACAAGAGAAAAACCAAAAAGCAAAATGATGGGAGGAAATAAAACATTTATAATTTTAAAAATTAGTAAGCAACAACACACTTATCATTTACGTAACAGTACATTTATGTAATGTTTTCTATTCAATTCAAATATTTAATAAAACTCCAACATATGAACACGGTGAGTGCCATTTTAATCAGATGCCACAGGCCTCCGTGCAAGCATCTAGAAATTTGTTCTCTAATTATATTATTGTACAAAATATTGTCTGTGTAATTACTATGTACATTGTACTGTGCATTTCTTAAAAGTTACCAATATTAAATGAGAAACTGCCAATGTTACATGAAAATAAGTATGAATTAATGCATTAATGAAAAATGAACCCACAATCAAAGTGTCTGGTAAAATAGTTAAAGCAGATCCCATTTTGACTCATTTTATTTTTACTGTTTTTTTAACTTAACAAACTTTCAAGATTCTAAAATCACATACTGAAGGGCAGCTAGTATAATAATCTCACATGTACAATATGCTAATAGCACTTGTTAAATGAAAGCTACTACTGGTAAGTACTTTATTTTGCTTTTTAACTTAATGCAGAAAATACCTCCCACTTAATAGCTGATGAAAACGATACTCAGAGGGTTAAGTAACTCACCTGAAGTCACAGTTATTAAGTGGTAGACAATTAGGCTCTGAAGCCCATGCTCTTGTCTACCCTTATAAGCATCACAGTAAAATATTACTTTTTAAAATTTAAAAAATAATGTGACACTCATGGACATAATGTCCAGACCAAATATGTGAAAGATTATTGTATGAGCATACATAAATATCTTAAGCCTTATGTAAAATGTTCATACTTATAACAAATGATTGTTCTGTTTCTATCCTATTTGTTATCTTCTACATTCAAAGGAATGAATCAAATTAGTGGTTACCTAAAGTCTGAATACTCTTGATGTGAATTAAACAGTCACATGTGCACACTGACACATAATCACATGTATATTACTTCCTTATGGAACAATATGAGAATTTCAATACAATTAATATTAAAATGAAGCACAAAAATATTTTCTGATGATTAGTTACCTATAAAATAAATACATATTAAACTGTATTTTATTTACCGAAATTGTAATATTTAAGTTTAAATAAGTAATAATATGTCATTCGTTTTACTTTTAATGTGAACCAAAAGTCACTCTTTTAATTTTAATTATCCTCATTTTAAAACCAAAGGCCCCAAATCACTGTTGTACACCTGAAACGAATACTGTATGTCAATTACACCTCTATAAAAATAAATAAATAAATAGCATAATATAACATAAAAAACTGAAGGCCAGTCTAGAGTTTAATATAAGAATTGATAAATGTACATAATCTCATTCTGCAACTTTCCAACTTAAAATGTAAGAACTCACTTCTAATTGCTTAGGTTGTTGTTCACCCAGGTAAGTTTATTTTTTGTCCAGTGAATAATGTTTGGTTAAATACAGGAAAAGTTATGCCATCAATGGAATGTGATTATCTATAATGAAAGTAAGTTATTCCATATTCCCATTTTGAGAAATAAATGAATATATCAACATACCCTATAACATTATATAAACTTTGAAATACCAGCTAGCTGAAAGTGAACAGAACATATAATCGGGATAATTTCATACCGTGCATAATCATTCTTCACAGCATTTTTATTATGCAGTATGGAATGGATTATAGTAAATGTATTTCACACATGCTATTTCTCATTCAAAAGGAAATACAGAATGGGATATAAAACAGTTCTAGCCAAATCTTCATTCAAATCCAACCTTCATGGACGCCACTGTAACTGAAAGACATTTCCAAACAGATAGCTGTGGACCTCATTTTCCTTTAAAATCATGTCTTTCACATCTGTTCCAACTAAAACATTCATGTTCTTAAACTTTACCAAACTGTCTTATGCTTAGTTTTTAAAATATTGTAGTTTTATTTTGTTTTACTTCAATTTACAACTAGTTATGCTCATAAAATCATTTAAATTTTCAAATTATGCTAACATGTTAAAAAAAAAAGTATAGTAGGCATACCTAATCACCATTTTACATCAGTAATTTCCAAAGTTTCCGAAACTTCACTTACTTTTAACTGACCTTCGTGTAACTCCTTAAAATGGGATAAAGACAATAGTTTGTCATTTTAAGATTAATGTGAGTTCATATTTTCAATGTGAATTTTTAATTTCACTTTGAATATATCTTCCAAATAAAGAGTCAACGTTTCCAAGATCAGACATCAAAATGAACACTATTAATTTTCAAAACTGTACTTTACTTTTGACCTACTCAATAATTATAAATTAAAAATAAAGTATTAAAGTATGACAAATTATAAATATCTCTGACTTAACGATGATATACTCCTTGAAGCTTCTACAAAATTATAAGATGTCATATAACTATGAAATGAGTTAAAAGAAGTTTCGGATCTAGGATATATTAAATATAATTATAAGCAAAATGATAAAGGAGAAAAAAGAAGAAAGGAAATTATAAAAGTCTTAAGCACCTCTTGCTGAAATATATTTAAAATGCAAAATACAATAACAAAAATTTAAGATTAGTATTTACCTAACAATAAATTTAGAAGCATTTACAAAGTTCATGGGAGCTTAATCAGATTGTTTCTACCAATGATCTTTTGCGTAAAGTAGTTAAATGTCCAGTCTAGGAAGACTGCCTAAATAATTTTATCCACAAGACTTTCTGAATAAGTAACCTCAAAAAATCTTGTATACTATCACCACTCTTCCCATAAAAATCCCTATTTTAAAATATCTTTGCTATTCAATTTAGAGTATTTACCTAGAACAGGCAATTAATGGTTCTCAACAAAAGAATGAAATATTTGTAGATATAAAATTCCATTTAATGTGCTGAAGAATGAATTACTACAACAAAGGGGTACTTGTACTTTTTACTATAATTTTCATGTGCAAACATTCAAAATGTAGAAGGTATTACAACATAAACTGGGTCCATTTTATATATGTATGTACCTGCTAGAGAACAATTACAAAGCAACATCAAACACAAGACAGTTAAGATACGGGTTATACACAAATACCGATAAACTATAAAGATAACGTTAATCAAGTGTGAGATTACTGATGGCAGACTCCAAGAAGGAAGTTTTGTACCATGGTTTTGGAGGAAGGTTTCAGTTTCATTTAAAACACAGAAATAGGTAGTTATTTTAAGTCATGGAAGAGATGGTGATGAACAAAGGCATGAAGGGGGCAGAACAGAAAATGACAAGTTAAGGTAACATAAAAACAACTAAAATAAAGGAGATATAGGCCATGAAATTAATAAATGGAATTTACATTTACCAACTATTGAGATCAAAATCTGAGGTGTCATATCTGATATATGCTCTCTCCTTTACACTCTGTAGCTAAGCAATCACCAATTCCCCTTAATTCTGCTCCTAACCACATCTGGAATCAGTTTTCATCTCCAATTCTCTAGTAACACCCCAGAATTCAGACTAATCATCCCTCACCTGAACGTCTTTTGTGGTCTCCTAGGTGGTCTCCCTGAATCCCATCTCTCCCATCTCCATCTCACCCTAATGTGACACCAACTCTCTGCCAGGTTGGTCTGTTTGAAATGTAAATCAGGTCAGGTTACCCCTCACTAAAAAACTTTTCAATGGATCACCAATGTTCTCAAAATAAAGCCTAGAATCTTTAATATGACATTATCGATTTGGTCCTTACCTTTGTTTCCAGTTTCACCTTGCACTCCTCCAACCTCATGTGGAGCCTCTGCCTTGCCCATGAAGAATCTCTCTCTGTTTCTCAGATACAACCTCCTCTCTGTCTCTCTTCATCTCCAGGCAAGCTCAACTATAACTTTCCCGAAGAAGTCCTTCTCTGACCATCCCTCTTCCTCAACCCTCTCAGACTAGGTTAGATCTTAGAAACTCAACTCAACAGGTACTTCTCCATAGCAGCACTTTTATATATACTTATAATTATTTGACAGTCTTTTATTATCTTTTAAATGACGGTTTTCTATTATAAACTATAAGTTCCATAGAGGAACTTTTTTGTATTCCATTACCCAGAACCTAGACAAGAGTCCGAAACATTAAATATTTGCTAACTGCTAAGGCAAGAAGACACAGGAAGACATTGCCAACCAGAAGAGTCACAGGATATAAAAGACTCTCAGGTCACCAAACGGTCAATCTAGGAGAGCACTCATAGATGATGTACTTCAGTGGTTTCTGACTATATTCATCAGAGCCGTCACAGAACGGACCAGAAAAGCAAGATGTTGGACCCATTCACTACACACCTCTGCCCTTGCCTCAACCAAATCAGCTTCATTTTTTTGTGTGTGTTTTACATACTGGGGTTCACATAACATTCCATTAAAAAAAGAAGTAGAAGTTTGAAAATCTCTATTCTGAATAATTACCAAATCTTGACCTGTAGTCCATCCATTCATATAAGATCCTTTCCTTCTGCTATCATTCCTAACACACTCATAGAAACCACCTAGTAACTCTGCCACACCCCAAAACATCTTAATTTTCTGATTCCTTGACTTCTCCACATCTAATCAGTTACCAGATCCTGGTAGTCTTCCCTTTTCACTTCTATCCTCTTTTCCCCATTTCCTCTGCTGCCAGGCAAAAACAGATTCAAATCCTTTTTATTCTTGGAATTACTACAGCAGCTTCTTACGTGGCTTACTTAACTCCAATCTCCCCTTCCTTAATAACACCCATGTTGGACTTATCTCTTTCCTACAGTGCCTTCCTTGTATCCCTAATAAAAATCTTTGGCAGATTTCAGTTTAATATCATAACAAAACCAACTGCCCCTCTCTGGCTTTTAAAATCATCCTTCTACAACCTGCCCAAACCACCTATTCAGCCTATTAGGCTTCCTTCTTCTTTGATCAGTTTTCTCCAAACTACACCACAATCATTCAGGCAGGATGTTCTACACCTCTCCTTTGTATCTATCCAGACCACAAATCCAAAACTGAGTGGGCTAAGTTACTGAGGCACATCAGATATGGTAAAGTAGAACTCTGTGTTCCCAGTTTGACAAGTTTAAACTGTAAGAACCATCTTTATATCTGCTGCACTCTCTGGCCTTCTTCAGTGCATTCAATCTTGGCATCAACTCCCACAATTACACAATATTAAATTACTGAGGTTATGAACGACCTTAGATAATACAGCCCACAACCTGCATTTTATAGATGAGGACGTGAAACTCCTTGTTCAAGGTCACACAGCTAAGTTAATGGTGGGCCAGGAACTGGACTACAGGTCTAGCTCAGCTCCTCTACTTCTGATAGTCCAGCTCTATTCCAACTCTAACAATCAGGAGACAGGACTAGACCTGGACTGCTAGAGTTTAAGTAAAGGTCACAGTGTGTACTTGAAAAAAACTGTGATTCTCCATAATACTAATTTTTAGCTACTTGTCTTTCCAGCTGCGCAAAATGCCAAGACTCATTCATTTAACAAATACTTAATGAGCGCCTACCATGTGCTGGGAATATAGCAGTGAACAAAACTGACTAAAATATCCATCTTTGGGAAGAATACAGAGTAGTAGGGGAAATTGCTAATATATGAATGAACAAATGACTGAATGAAAAAATAAGTTAAATATTTACAGTGTCGGGCAATTATAAGGTCTTCAGAGAAAGATAAGGAAAGGCAGGGTAAATCCCATTGTTCAGAGACCCAGGGGATGAGAAGCAACCAACGTCCAAGAGATGAGAAAAGAAGAAAAACAAGAAGAGCGAGGTTCGGAAAGGCAAGTGAATAAAGTGTTTTAAGAAGGAAAGTGGGGGCGCCTGGGTGGCACAGCGGTTAAGCGTCTGCCTTCGGCTCAGGGCGTGATCCTGGCGATCTGGAATCGAGCCCCACATCAGGCTCTTCTGCTATGAGCCTGCTTCTTCCTCTCCCACTCCCCCTGCTTGTGTTCCCTCTCTCGCTGGCTGTCTCTATCTCTGTCGAATAAATAAATAAAATCTTTAAAAAAAAAAAAAAAGAAGAAGGAAAGTGAGCAATTACGTCAAATGCTACTGACAGATCAAGGAAGATGAGCACCGAAAAATGACCACTAGATTTAGTAATACAGACGTCACTGATGACCCTGAGAAAAAGCTTTGCGTGAGTGATGGAAGCACAAATCTGAATCAACTAAATTCAAGAGATAATGGAAAGACAGACAACTGGAGACACAACAGACAACGCTTCTGAGGAGTTATGCTAAAAAGGGAGCAGAGTAATGAATGGTAAATGGAAAGTGATGTGGGATCAAGACATTGTGGTTGTTGCTGCTATTTGTTGCTTACAATGGGAGAGATCTGTGCAAATCTATGCGCTGTTGACCCAGTAGAGATAGAAAACACAAAGAATTTCTGGGGTAATGTTGTTGAGGAGGTGGGAGGAAGTGGAATCAAACGCATGTGCGGACGGGTTGGCCTTCGATAGGAGTACAGACGTTTCATCTATAGGAACAGTCAAGAAGTGGGCACAGACAGATGCAGGTATGTACCTGGTGAACTTCTGTAAATTTTCTACTGAGTAGTTATATCCCTTAAATGAAACAGGGAGCAAGGTCAGCAACCGAGAGTGAAGATAAGGGAGAAGGTGCTGAAGGTTTAATGAGAAAGGAAAATGTATGAAATGGCTATCCAACATAATGAGTGAATGGACCAGAAGAATTAAAGTTGGCAAAGAACTAAATTTGAAGGTAGTGGTCACGGTTCAAATCAATACTGTGTGTTTCTTCAGATACACTGACTTGTGCCTCTGCCATACAGAGTAGGCAGAAAGTTAATCCAAGAGAAAGAGGGAGAGAGAAGCAAAAGAACTGAGGCGGGAGAAAGGAGAAAGAAAAAGAAGCTAAAGAGTTTAGTGTATTTGCATTGTGATGATTATACTGACAAACTCTAGACTACAGGTGGGTAAAAGAAGGAGGTGAGAATTCAAGAATGGCAAGAGAATTTAAAAAAATGGCCAAGTCAATGGATTTGTTGGTGTTGGGATAGTAGAGGTATGATATAAAGAGAAACAGTGGTATCAAAAAGAGGGGGAGTTTTCAAACTGAGATTATAAAATGGTTGCTGGTATTAATCATAGTAAGATAAAAGTGCAATCAATAGCTAAGGTAAGGTGAGGGGCAAGATGTTTAGAACCAAGAAGTATCCATTTGTGATCTCAAATTTCTAAGCAAATCTTCACACCTCTAATAATGCCCTCTAAACCTACACAACCAGGAATTCTGCCTGGACCAGGTGTTTTTACAAGTCCCACTCTGGCCCTCTTCTGGCCCTGCCCATTCTGCCGGGGAAGAAGTCCATGGGAGCAAAGACGGCTTGCTTGATCCAAGCCTGCATTCTCCTTTCTTTAGAAAGACTGTGTTCCAGGTCCCAGGACCCTCAAATTCACTGATCCAATGTCCAAACACCAGGTTCAGAACCTATGTGAACCTCTTCCTCAGGTTCTCCTTCCTGAGTACTGACTACACTGGTAGTTTATGGTAAATCTGAGGGAAACCCAAGAGGAGATACAGGGGTGGATGGAGTTTGAACATCTGAGCTGGAGTATCCACATCTGTGCAAGCAAGGTCCTTCAGGATTGGGAGTGAGAACAGAGGGGAGTGGGCAGACACAGAGGGAGAAGCAGACTCCCCACTAAGCAGGCCGCCTGTTGAAAGGCTTGATCCCAGGACCTGAGCTCAAGGCAGACTAAGCCACCCAGGTGCCCCACAACCTCACAAGACTTTAAAAGACAAAGGGAGTAGTTATTATTTTATGATTGGGGAAAGTAAAGTTAAGGAAAGTTAGGTGATTTGACGAGTTCACATATATGATAAGTGAATAACATAAAACCTCATTCTCCAATTAAAATGCAATTAAATTTGAAATAAAAATGTAACACAAACTTTCAAATCTTGGGAAATTTAAAAATACAATGCCAAATACATGTTTCAAAGAAGAAATCATAATAGTTATGAGAAAATATTTAGAACTGGATGACACTGAAAACTGATATATCAAATCTCATCACACTTAATGATTTGAGACTTTGAGTATCATTTTTCAAACAACAGGGCCCCTAAAAACAAGCACTGAGGTACTCACCTGAATCTAAAGTAAACTGCTCTATAAAGAATACAATATATATAACAAAATGGGTTAATATCTGTAACATATAAAAAACTACTTAAATTTAGTATGAAAGCGGTGCCTGGGTGGCTCGCTCAGTCTTGGGCTCAGGTCATGATCCCAGGGTCCTGGGATGGAGCCCCATGTCAAGCTCTCCGCTCAGAGGGGAGTCTGCTTCTCCCTCTCCCTCTGCCTGCCGCTTCTCCTGCTTATATTCTCTCTCTCTCTGTGTCGAATAAAAATATTTTTTTAATATGAAAAAAATCAATGCCTCCTAAGAATGAAATGTTTGTAATTCACAGGACAATGAATATAAATGGCCAAAACGTTTGAAAAAATGTTCGAATTCACTAAGATAAACGTAAACATTAAACAAACCATCATTCTACCCTGGTAATGAACAAACAGGTAAATACAAGTGTTGGTAAAACTGTTGGAAAACAAATATTCATAGCCATGGTTTTAATAAGAATATAAACTAATACATTCATAAAGCAATTTAGTAATAATACTCACAACTTTAAATGACCAACCCTTTTTAAAAGTGGTTTCACTTTTAGGCATACATCCTATAATAATAAATTAAATTACTAGGAACAAAGATGTACATTAACAGTTGGCTAGATATTTAAAAGCTGTAAACAATCCAAATGTCTACCAATAGAGACTGTCTATAAGAAATAAAAGAAGTATGCTGATATAAGAATAACAAAGGGGGGTACTTGGGTGGCTCAGGCAGTTGAAGGTATGACACCTGATTTCTGCTCAGGTCATGATCTCGGGTCATGAGATTGAGCCCTGAGTGGGGCTCCACACTGGGAATGGAGCCTGCTTAGGATTCTCTCCCCCTCTCCCTCTGCCCCTCCCCCCATCATGCAGGCACGTTCTCTTAAAACAAAAGAAAAGAATAACAAAGGAGACTTAAATGTACTGACACAGAAATATATCCACAACATATAACACAGTTTAAAAAGGTCTTAATGCCTTTATTTTCAAAATAAAAAGTTGTTTTTTTTTTTAAAACATGATAAACTGATAATTAGCTTTTTTTTTTTAAAGATTTTATTTATTTATTCGACAGAGATAGAGACGGCCAGCGAGAGAGGGAACACAAGCAGGGGGAGTGGGAGAGGAAGAAGCAGGCTCATAGCGGAAGAGCCTGATGTGGGGCTCGATCCCATAACGCCGGGACCACGCCCTGAGCCAAAGGCAGATGCTTAACCACTGTGCCACCCAGGCGCCCCATCAAAATAAAAAGTTTTATTCATCTTTCTTATTACAAAAATAATTCTGAACTCATACTGAGTATGTGTATAATACCAAAAAGCTTAAAAAAGCAAAAAAAAAAAAAAAAAAAAAGTATCCTGATCCTTTTAGCAAATAATCCTCCCAGGTCACCAGGATTTTTTAAAAATCATACAAAATTTACTCCAAATTCAGAATTAAGGCAATAGTCTTTAGTACAAAAATCCCTATCACTGTAACCTAAAGATCTTTTAAATACTCCTACAGTAATCAATATACTATGGAGAACGCAGAAAGTTGGGTTCTATTTCTTTGGTTTGGTTTGGTTCTAAGTTGGTTTTATTTTTTCAAATATTAATTTTATTATCATTCTCTAAATTATTTTTTTTTTAGTTTTTATTTAAATTCCAGATAGTTAACATACAGTGTAATAGTAGTTTCTGGTGTACAATATACTTCCATAGAACACCCAGCACTCTTCATAACAAGTCCACTCCTTCATCCCCCTACCCACCTTCCCTCCGGTAACCATCAGTTTGTTCTGCATAGTTCAAAGTCTATTTAAAGAGGATTTATTTCAAAGTCCAAAAATTCACCTAAATTTACATAATTTACTACTCAAAGTTAAAATTCAAGACAACTAAGTACACAACTATGCCGGTACAATAGCATTCAAAAGCCTTTTGAGATTGTAAAACTAGGAAAAAGAAAAAAAGTCAATAGACTGAAAGTAATTAACTCCAGGAAGAGATTATAAACAATAAAGCAATGTATAAATGAACAAGCATAGCTCACAGCTACAGTATCAAACGATTCGGTGACCACCCAAGTACATAACAGCTCAGAAGGAAGAAATGGGTTTTCTACAACACCTTATGAAACAAATTCAAGTATCTGACCACACACATTCCCAATCCATGTAGTTACAGAGGAGCGGAATAACAGGAAAAATAATATAAAAATGAAGAGAAAGTATAAATTATGCCATATGGAAAAGTGATTTGATTGACAGCATTCAAAGAAACGACAATAGTAAAAGCCAGTGAAAGGAAATCAGCATTACCTGAAAGAAATACAGAATTCTGTTCTAATGATTAATTTATTATTAAAACACTAAAAATGCATAAGCATTTAAATTTGGATCATAAGCACTATTTCGAAATAAAGGTTAAATATTATTCCATTCCAGACATTTGTGAATATACAGAAACACACAATAGTGGTAGCCAATAGTATCTGTTTATAAAAATGAACAGAAGTCTAATGCTTCCACATAAAAGTTGGGTATCAAAAATCCGAATTTATTTCAAGGTACCAAAATTCACAGGAAACTATTTAGAAAGTTAACAGCCAATAACTTATACAGGTATATTGTCAAAGTAACAGAGCGCCAGTTAATCTAAGCACAACTTTTTGACATCTCAACTCGAAAATATCACTTTCTTTCATTATATGAATCAGTTGGGGACGTTATAGATTAAGTATAAAATATTTGTAATGTTATTAAGATACTATTACTAATATAGATATCAGCACAGATAAATAAGCTAATCTGATGATTAATTACAACACTCTGATATTCCCTTAAGGTTAAAAAAATGTATAGCAAATAGCTCTTACTTATTGTTATTATTTCAAAGCACAGACAGTCTAATCAGGTATGTTCTTAATAACGTTTTTTATACTCCAAAAATATTTTTGCTCATTCTCACAAAGCACAAAATGTCTCATTTGTATAAGAAAATGTTTTAATGTTCCTCATACCACTAAAATATACAATGCTTTTAGTATATAGTACATTTACGTTTATTTTAGAAACTTAATTTTATGAATGAATTTGTTCTTGAAAACTGGCTAACAAAACTTTTTCAAAAATAAACAAAATGAAGGAGTGCCTGGGTGCCACAGTCAGTTAAGAGTCCAGCTCTTGATTTCAGCTCAGGTCATGATCTCAGAGTTGTGAGATAGAGCCCCATGTAGGGCTCCATGCTGGGTGTGGAACCTGCTTAAGATTCTCTCTCCCCCTCTCCCCCAAACCCTCTCCTCCTCCACTCTAATGCTCTCTCTCTAAAAATAAAATAATTAAAAAGTAAAAGTAATTTTTAAAAAAAAAGCACAAGGAAGAAACAGAAAAAGCAGAAATATGGGTACATATAACAGACTATCACTCTTCCAAGTTTTATAAATCATATCTGATAATTAGAACAAAACGATAACACCACCTGGTACTAAAGTTAATGATACTTTAAAAAGAGAAAGATAAAGGGACCTATATAGAAATAGCATTTTATATGTCACTTGAAGTGAAAAAAGATTGAAACCAGTAGATTAAGATAGTTCACATATGTATATTGTAATACTCAGAGTAACCACTATGAGAATTATACAAAGTTATATAACATACACTCAAAAATACTATAAAAATATAAGATATAATCCTAAAAAATAGTTCTAGTACCCATAGGAAGGCAAGAAAACAACAACAACAAGAGAATGAGAGAGAGGAAAATAACAGAAAACAAAAAATGAAATGGGAGACAAGCTATACTACATTAATAATTAATGTCTTTCAAATTTAAAATAGCACAGTATGGCAGAGTGGATAAAAACATATGAAAGTACTTCTTTGAAAACAAAAGCTTGAGAAAGACATAACCATACAAACATTAATCAATAAAAAGCAGGAGTGGCTATACCAGTATCAGATAAAGTAGATTTCAGAGCAAAGAAAATTACTAGACACATATTACATAATAATAAAAAGATAAATCCACTAGGAAGACATAACAATGCTACAAATGTTCACAACCAAAGAATAAGAGTCCCAAAATATATAAGGCAAAAACAGAGGTGGAAAGAAAAACAGACAAATCCACAGTTATAACTGGGGCCTTTACAATAAGTTGTTCTCAGCAACTGATAAAAGTAAGTCAGAAAATTATCAAGGAAATAGAAAATCTGAACACAACCAACAGGATCCAGCTGAAATATACAGAATATTCCCCCCAACAACAATGCCCATGGCACATACATCAAGACAGACTATATAAATCCGAGGCCATAAAACAAATATCAATATATTTAAAAGAGCTGAAGTCATACATTGTACAGATCATGTCACCTAACCACAATGGAATCAAACTAGCGTTCAAAAATGCAAAGACAGTAAGAAAATGTGCAGACACTTGCAAATGAAACAGGACACTTCCAAATAATTGACAGGTCAAAGAAGAAGTCACAAAGAAAAATTTCAAATACATACTACTAAAAGAAAATAAAAATACAAGACATCAAAATAAGTTTGATGCAGCTAAAGTAGTGCCGAGAAAGAAAGTTCATGCTCACATTATTAGAAAAGAATGGTCTCAAATAAAGGATCTAAGTTCTTACCTCAAAAAACAAGAAAAAATAAGAGGAAATAAACCCAAAGAGACCAAAGGAAAGAAGTAATAAAGACATAAAATTGAAAATAAGAAAATAGAGAAAATCAATAAAACTAAGAGCTGGTTCCTAGGGAAAAAAATCCATAAAATTGATAAACCTCTAGGAAGACTGACAAAATAGATAAGAGACAAATCACAAACATCTGGAATGAAAAGGAGGTCATCACTATGAACCTTAAAGCCAGTAAAAGGATAATAAATGAATACTACAAACAACTTTGTTTATAAATTTGACAACTGAGCAGGAAAAAAAAAACTAATTCCTTAAAAACCAAGCACTAATAAAATATAATCAAAATGAAATAAATATGTCCTATAACAAAGAAAATGAATTCAAAAGCTGCCTCCCCTCCAAAAGTCTTCGAGCCTAATTGTTTTCAATAAAGAATTTGAGCAAGTATGAAAAAAAGCCATATCAATTTTCATAATCTGTTGAAGAAAAAAGAAGAGGAGAGAATGAGTCTTTTTTTTTTTAATTTTTTTTTAAAGATTTGATTTATTTATTTGACAGAGAGAGAGAGAGCCAGCGAGAGAGGAAACACAAGCAGGGGGAGTAGGAGAGGAAGAAGCAGGCTCCCAGCAGAGGAGCCCGATGTGGGGCTTGATCCCAGGACCCCGGGATCACACCCTGAGCTGAAGGCAGATGCTTAATGACTGAGCCACCCAGGCGCCCCATGAGCCACCCAGGCGCCGCGAGAATGAGTCTTTTTTTAAGACTAATTTTACCCTGATACTAAAACCAGACAAAAATAATACCCAAAAAAACATGTAGATCATTTTCTCCCATGAATACAGACCTAAACGAATAAATAAAACAAAAACTCTCAACACAGTATTAGTCAATCAAATCCAGCTATGTATATAAACAAATATACACCATGATCAAGTGGAATTTATTACAGGTTTGAAAAGCTAGTTCAACATTTTAAAAAAATCAATAAAATCCATCAATATCAACAGGCTAAAGAAGAAAAATACTATCATATAAATTGAAGTAGAATAAATTTGACAAAATCCAACATCATTTCATGATTAGGAATTAGGAATAAAGGGAAACTTCCTCAGCATGATACAGAGTATCTACCAAAAACCTAGAGCTAACACTGTACACGAAAATAGAAGACTAAATTCTTTTTCCCTAAGATTTGGAACAAGGCCAAAATGTCCACTCTCATCACTCTTATTAAGCATACTACTGGAAGTTCTGACTACTGCAATAAAGCAAGAAAAAGAAACAAAAGGCATATAAATTGGAAAGGAAAAAACAAGCGATTCTATTTGCCAACAATACTTTTTTCTACTAGAAAATCCCAAGGAATCTACAAAAAAACCTCCCAGGACCAAGTTCATTAAAATTGGAGAATACAAGGTCAACACACAACAATAAAAACTCTAGCTACTTCTAAATGGGAAAAGTGAACATGTGGAAATAGAAACAAATTATAATCACTCCATAGAAACTTAATAGATATAAACTTAAAACATGAACTGCAGCTGTATACTAGAAAGCATAAAATGTTAATGAACGAAACCAAGGAAGACTTAAATAAATGGAGAGACAAATTGTGTTCGTGGATCGAAAGACAACATAATAAAAATGTCAATTATCTCAAAATCAAAGTAGGCTGTTCGTAGACAGAGGGAATCATAATGCATATTGTAGCACTAGGACAGATAAAACAATCTTTAAAAAAGAATAAAATCGCACTAAGCTAATTCTTCATGATATTAAGGACTACATATAGCTACAGTAATCAAGAAAGTGTGATACTAGTAAACGGAAAGACACATAGATCAATGGGATGTAACAGAGAACCCAGATATCAAAACAAACAAATACGCCTACTGATTTTTTACAGTTACAAATGTAATTCAATGCAATGGAAAAAGTATAATCTTTTCAACAAATGGTGATGGAGCATTTGGACATGACAAGCAAAAAAAAAAAAAAAAAAAAGTACCTCACACCTTATATAAAAACTAACTCAAAATGGATCAAAAGACTAAACGTAAAACACAAACATTTTCAGAAAATACAGGAGAAAATCTTCAAGATCTAGGGCTAGGACTGACACCAAAAGCTTAATTCACAAAAGGAAACATTGATAAATTGGATGTCATGAAAATTGTCTTTTGCTCTTTTAAAAGACTCTGTTTACGAGGACTAAGGGACAAGCAACAAAAAAGTGGAAGGAAAATATTTGTGAACCACATATGTGACAAAGGACTAGTATGTACATCTATAAAGAACTCTGGAAGCTCAAACAGTAATACAACAAATAATCCAATTAGAAAATAGTAAAAGACATTAACAGACACTTCACAAAAGAGGTTATATAGGTGGCAAATCAGCACATGAAAAGAAGTTCAACACATTAGCTACTGAGCAGCATAAAAAGACTCACTACACACCTATTGCAATGTCTAAAATAAAAACAGTGGCAATTCAAAGGCTAGCGAGGATACAGAGAAAATAAGTCACTCATGTATTATTGGTGACAATTTAAAACAGTAGAGATAACTCTGGAAAATGTTTACAAATTTCTTTAAAAATTAACATGCAATTACCATATGACCTAGCAATTATGCTGTTGGGCATTTATTTCAGAGAAATTAAAACTAAAGTGCACACAAAATCCTGTATACAAATAGTCACAGAGGCTTTATTCAAAAGAGCCAAAAACTAAAAAAACAAACAAACAAACAAACCACAGATGTCTTTTGATAATGAATATTAAACAAATTGTGGTACAGCCATACCATGGAATACTATTCAGCTATAAGGAGCAATTAACTTTTTTTTTAAGATTTTATTTATTTATTTGCCAGAGAGAGTGAGTGAGAGAGCACAAGCAAGGGAAGGAGCAGGCAGTGGAAGAAGCAGGCTCCCTGCTGAGCAGGGAGCCCGACACAGGACTCAATCCCAGGACCCCGGGACCATAACCTGAGCCAAAGGCAGATGCTTAACCAACTGAGCCACCCAGGCATCCCAGGAGCAATGAATTATTAATATATATGCAACAACTTGAATGACTCTCTATGGAATTATGCTGCATAAAAAAGCCAATACCAAAAAGATTACAGACTGTAAAAATCCACTTAACTTCCTTAAAATGGAATTATAGAAATAAAAAAGAGATTTGCTGTCGCCAGGAGATAAGGATGGGGGGCAAACATAGGGGGAGGCTACAAAAAGGCAATACAAAGAATCATGTGGTAGTGGAACCGTTCTATACCTTGACTATAGTATAGATGCACGGAACTACAGGAAATATAAATGCACACATAAGTGTACTAATGTTATAAAAACACAAACACACGTATACAAGTGGGTACAAGTTAAACTGTAGAAATCTAAGTAAGATCAGTGGACTTTATCAATGTCAATATCCCGATCATGATCGTGTACTACACTTCTTTGTGTACTGCAGTTTTGTAAGACGTAACCACCAGGGGAAACTGGGTAAAGTAGAAATAGCATCTCTCTGTACTATTTTTTATAACTGCATATGAATCTTCAATTATATCAAAACAAAAAGTTTAATTTTAAAGAAACAACCAGAAATGATACAATATTATAAAAGCCTAATAAGGTATGATTCACTGAATTCATATATAACAATTCCAATCAGAGTATCAGAATCATAGAATTGGAATATCAATTGTTTATACGACTTAATTTTTTCTTAATTAGATAAACCATGCCCCTATAAAGCTATAATTTTTTAAAAAGATTTTATTTATTTATTTGTCAGATAGAGCACAAGCAGGGGGAGCGGCAGGCAGAAGAGAAGTAGACTCCCTGCTGAGCAAGGAGCCCGATGCAGGACTCGATCCCAGGACTCCGGGATCATGACCCGAGCTGAAGGCAGAGGCTTAACTGACTGAGCCACACAGGCGTCCCATATAAAGCTATAATTTACATTAAATAAATTATTTATAATAATCAAACGTTTTCTTAATTTGATATATCTCTTCAATTTATCTTTCCCTCTTATAAATAAAGCTAAGTTGTAGGCTATCTCAAATTCCAGCAAATGCTAAGTGGAGTCTAAATTAACAAATATTTTAAATGTAACTTTAAGGATGCATTTATTGGAATTATTGCACAAATATATTAACATAATCAAAGTTAGAATTCTCTTTAAGAAGTTACTATAAAGCTCAAAATTCAAGTTTATTTTAAATTTCTTAATCAAAAACATGACTATAACATTAATTTAATGACATTAAATTACAGATTACAATCCTATACATGACAGAAGACATACTGAGATTAAATGACATATATCAAAATAAAATATGCCTAGGTATCTGAGTCGAAGTATTTATTATGTATACACATTCAATTTAGGTTTCATAACTGATAATCTAGCAAAAACAAATTTACTGAATCCAATTCCATGAAGAAGCAAAGGTGGTATTTTTTCCGTTAGAATTCATTTACAGAATCCAAAATCAAACAATGCACTGCCACATACTGGCATATCTCATTTTATTGCATGTAGCTTTCTTGCACTTCACAGACACCACATTTTCCACAAACTGAAGATTCGTTGCAAGATTGCATCAAGCAAGTCTATTGGCACCATTTTTCTTAAAGCATTTGCTCACTTTGTGTCTCTGTGCCACATTTTGGCAGGTCTAACAATACTTCAAACTTTTTCATTATTATTAGATTTGTTATGGTTATCTGTGATCAGTGATTACAACTCATTAAAAGCTCAACTGATTTCAGCAATATGGTAATAAATACAGCAGTTTTTAGCAATAAAGTATTTTTTCATTAAGGTACATACTTTTTAGACATAATGCTATTGCACCTTTAATATGCTACAGTATAGTGTAAACATAACTTTCATATGCACTGGGAAACCAAAAAAATTCATTTGCCTCGCTTTATTGCGATATTTGCTTTATTGTGGTGGTATGGAACAAAACCACCAGTATCTCTGAGGTATGCCTGTAAAATGTAAACATGTCATCTTAAAATTAATCAACATCATTCTTACCATCCACTATTTCTGAAGCTTCCTGTCTCCATTGTATAGTCTACTTGAAGATGTCGTTACCCATATGTAAGTACTCCGCCTAAGTAGCATGAAATTCTCTCAATGGGATTATTAAAGGATCTACAGTACTTCGTGGTTCGAGCAGAACAAACTATGACATGCTAAAAGAATGTTTCTCTCTGTGTGGTTCTGCCACCACCCACACACAGAGTTTACTATTTAAAAAAGAAAGTACTGGCACTTGACACTATGTATCATCTTAGTACCAATTAATCTCAAAAAAATTATATGTTATCATCATTTGACATACAGATGCAGCAGTTAATTTAAATCTGTACCAAACAGATTTTTACAGCGTTAATAAAGGCAACAGAATTTCTTATTTATTACATCATCATTAACGTTACATTTTAAATGAGGAAACAGCAAAAAAAATTCTTATAATTATGTACTTTTTTCAACATACACAACTTCCTACCTATTTAGTTTATTATTAAACATTTTTTACCAATCTACACAGTGAAATGGGATTTTTATGTTCTTTACTACCAAGGCCAAAATAACATTCAGGCAAAAATAGCTATCCCATTTAATCTACATTTTATGGAATTTCTTATAAGCCTTAATTTTCAAGGTTCAGGTTCAACACCAAAGCATATAGATAGCTATTACATCCTATTGTCAGAATTGACCCCCGCTGTGACCTCTACTAAATTTCTTACCACTGATTAAAATTCAGACTCAGAAATGTTTCTATCCATTTCACATATGGAGAGATTAGGTGGTTGGAATTTACTGCTCTCTTCTTCTATCTTCCTCTTCCTCGTCACTGAACAGATGGTTAGCTACTGTAATTTTTTTCAACCCTGAAAATGTCTTCCAAGTTTGTCTCAGGTCCTTCATTAAGAATACATAATAAAAATCCTCTTTTTAACAGAAATCACATTGGAATTAAAGATACCAATTTCAGTAAATTTCATTCTCATCACATTTTCAAATACGTATGAAAAGTTCACTATACCCGCGTGTCAGACACACTCCCAAAAGACACACGGACATGCAGCCTTCCCCCTCCCTCTTTCCCCATGCTCATGGTGGTTTATCAGTTAAAACTAAAATACGCAGCTAAACCATTCCCTAGTCTACATAACAGGTTACTAGCATAAAGCAAATTGTTTAGGACAATTGGGAAAGGAGCACAAATTCATTACAGATAAAATAATTAACCTGAACACTGTCATCCTTACAAGACTTCAATATACCGAGGTGATCTTCAGATATGTAAGAGTAAGTACCAGATTTATTGAGTACTTACAGGCATTATACCCCTTCCATGGGACATTAATTAAATTTATCCTCTCAATAATGCTACACATTATTTCTACAATGTTACTGCAGACATAACATATCCAGCAAATAATGGTATCTCTGAATGAACTAAAACTCTAAGTTTTGTTTCAGAAAAATATTTCTATTTTAACAGAGTTAAATGGTTTTAAATGGTTTTCTGCCACCTTTGGGTATACACTATGAATCTATATTATTTAAACATATATAAACTTGTTCTCAGGAAAAAATTAAACTGTAAGTCTGCATGATGACTGAATATATAGGTAAAACAGGCTTAGTAAATTTTCACATTTGTAATTTCTTTAATGACTTTTAGTTTATGCAGTGAAGGAATACTGGAAATACTCTTCGCTTACACTACTATTCAAGCCTATTTAATTAACTGAAAAGGAAACAGTGAAAGAAAATTCCCATTAAAAATAGAGCAATCTGAGAAGAAAGGACAGTTCAACTTTCTCTATCAATACAGTTACCCCCAGAAGCCAAAGTTCTTGTATCATAAAAATAGGTTCATACTGTAATTATATTTAAAAGGCAATTCAATAATTAAAAGGGACAACAATGATGTATTTAAGCAGAATTTCTAGAATTAACATAATTATGAAAAAGAATTTATATTAGATATCGTATGTCAAAAACTCTCCTCTCAGAAACTCAGTATTTGTAATATATTAATCTGATGAATTCCTTAACTCTACGGAGTTTGTGTGCTTATCCCTTCACGACTGTGTTTAACTTACTCATTTCAATTCTAGATCTCAGCCTTAAAAATACATAAATGATTATAATAAAACAAGATAGTTCTCATAAAAAAATAAAATTCATACATTGTCATTTAGGTTCCAAGCTTCCCCCCCCCACCTACCAAAAAAAATATTTATACTTCAGTTTCATTTTCCATTTTATGTTTCAGATGTGAAACTTCTATGTTAAGTAAGAGATAGATGAACTGGACACCTGTTGCATTCCCAAACACTCTGGTTTTCCAGAAAGACAGGATACTCAGAGCCAGCTGGCAGCTTTATGCTCCGAGCAATGAGAGACAAAGGTAGGAAATTTAAAAAGGACAAAAACACGGGTACTGGCTATTTCACTGAGCAACTCAACACTTCTTCAATCTAACATTTTGTCTGCACAGCGAAGAAAGAAGAGTACAGTTATAAAGCACTGAGGGTAATATAGCTTAACGTTTTCAAATGGGATGGTGGGAGTTGGTGGGAGTGAGGATCATATTCCAATAAATAAATAAATGAAACTAAAGCAAAACAAAATATCTATACACTCAAAGTACATAATAAACTCTTGACAACATGAAAACACACAGTAACAGCAGTGCAATGGCAACAGGACATATGAAGGAGTAACCTCTACAATTATCTCCCCGCTGGAGTGAAAGCCTAAGTGGAAAGAGTCTGCTTTCATTATTTTCTGCTTACCTTCTGTGATGGTTAACTTTATGTGTCACCTTGACTGTGCCAGGGAATGCCCAGATATTTAGTTAAACACAATTCTGGATGTTTCTCTGAAGGTGTTGTTGTATAACAACATTTAAATTGGTAGACTAAAAAAATCAGACTGCCCTCTACAATGGGGGTAGGCCTCATGCAATCACGTGAAGACCCGAAAGGCTTATCTTCCCGCAAGGAACAGAAATTCTCCAACCTTGGGGCGCCTGGGTGGCACAGCGGTTAAGCGTCTGCCTTCGGCTCAGGGCGTGATCCCGGCATTGTGGGATCGAGCCCCACATCAGGCTCCTCCGCTATGAGCCTGCTTCTTCCTCTCCCACTCCCCCTGCCTGTGTTCCCTCTCTTGCTGGCTGTCTCTCTCTCTGTCAAATAAATTAAAAAAAAAAAAAAAAAAAGAAAGAAATTCTCCCACCTTATGGGCTTTGACTGGACTATAGGCCCTTCGTGCCCGACACCCTTCAAACTGAAACATCAGCTGTTCCTGATTCTACAGCAGCTTCCAGCCTTACTTGCCAGCCTCCAGAGTCACACGACTCAATTCCTTACAATAAATCTCTTCACCCATATGTGTAACACACACACACACACACACACACACACACACACACACACACACATATCAATCATATTGCTTTTATTTCTCTGGAGAACCCTAATACATCTCCCAAAAATAGATTCTTTATAATCAATTTACCAATGGGTTTATTGAGATTATAGCACTGTGATGAGAATAATCCTGCACAAATACATTTACATTAATGCATTAACCCTCCAAAAGGTGCTGTGATGAATACTAACATTTAAAAAAATCCTACGTAAAATCAAAATCATGGCCTCCTGTTATATAAGTTGTGAATTTTAAAATAAATAAGCTTTTTAAAATATTACTGGTTTCAGTTTATTACTTTTATTTATTATTGCAATAATCATTTTCAAAACTGAAGTAACTTTTTTTTTAATGAACTTCTTGGAACCCCGTGTATCAGTGCAGCAGCTAAAAGGCTTTTAAACACATTATTGTTCCCAGGAGCAGTATAAATCAGCTTACACTAAGAGAGTTTTCTTTTTTTTTTTTTTAAGATTTTATTTATTTATTTGACAGAGAGAGAGACAGCCAGCGAGAGAGGGAACACAAGCAGGGGGAGTGGGAGAGGAAGAAGCAGGCTCATAGCGGAGGAGCCTGATGTGGGGCTCGATCCCATAACGCCGGGATCACGCCGTGAGCTGAAGGCAGATGCCCAACGACTGAGCCACCCAGGCGCCCCCAAGAATACTTATTTTCAAGTTAAACAATTATTAAGTTTTTTTAAGTCTCTGGTGGAAATACAATATATGTTTTCTTTCTTTACCAGATTTAATCACTATCCCTACAGCATTACAATTTAAAATTATTATACTTGAAGACTGTGAAAGTGTAAACAAATTACAGCCACATATCAAGTTACTACACCTTTATATCCCATTTATAATTTTCTTCAGTTAAATGACAAGTACTCCAAGGAGATTTCTGTTGACTGAAGGCTCCTCTAGGGTACAACGGATTTGTATATAACTAAATAGTCTCATGTTCTTAAAACCCCTAGAAATACTTCAATATGATACAAAGCCCTTCTTAATAAAATAGGACAGTCAAATAAACCAGACATCATGCAAAATTTGCCCTAACTGCCCCAATGGGAAAATATCTCCCTTTGGAATTTTTTTCAGATTTTAAAAAAAGGACACAGAAATTATCTTAGATTAGAAAGAGAGAAGGGAAAGAAATTAAAATTAACACAAGGAAGAAAGCCTGTAATGAAGATCATCAAAGGCTTTATATATAATTATGAATAAAATATTTTATATTCCTGTTAAAGGGATAAAATTACACACACACACACATACACACACACATCTGAAACAGATTTCCTCAGTCAATAAAAGAATTTTAATGAGCTGATATTTTAAACTAAATAGCTAAAAACTAAAAACTCCTGTTTAAAAATACTTATGAATAGTTGTGATATCTTAGAATTTAAATTATTGGTAAAGAACAAACTGTATTACGTTCTCTATAAATACGTCTTCCTTTCCACCAAAAGTACCAAAATCCAGAATAAATTCTCTTATGAAACTCTGAATGCTCCAGCAGCATTACTGAGAAACAAGTCTGCAGATACTAATCCAAATATTATTAGGGGAAAGGAGTACTTCTTAGAAACAGTAATTTATTTTTAATTTTTTAGGAACCACCACACCATTTTCCACAGTAACTGCACCATTTTACATTCCTACCAGCAATGCACAAACATTCCAATTCCTCCACATCCTGGCCAGGGCTTTTTATTTTCTGTTTTGGGGTGTTGTGTTGTTGTTATTGTTGTTGTTTGGATAACAGCCATCCTAATGGGTACGAAGTGGTACCTAATTGTGGTTTGAACTTGCATTTCTCTGATGACTAATGATATTGAGCATCTTTTCATACTCTTATTGGCCATTTGTACGTCTTCTTGGGAGAAAAGTCTATTCAAGTCCTTTTCCCATTTTTCAAATGGTTTGCTTTCTTCTGTGCTGAGTTGAAGGAATTCTTGATATAATCTGAATATTAACTCCTTATCATATATATGACTTGCAAATATTTTCTTCCACTCTGTGGGGTGTGTTTACATTCTTTTGATAGTGTTCCTTGGCATGCAAAAGTTTTAAAATTTGATAATGTCCAATTTATCTATTTTTTTCTTTTGTTTCCTCTGCTTTTGGTGTCATAGGCGAGAAATCACTGCCAACTTCAATGTCATAAACATTTTTTTCCTATGTTTTCTTCTAAGAGTTACATAGTTTTAGCTCCTACATTTAGGTTTTTGATCAATACAAGTGAACTTCTCAAACATAATCATTCACAAGTAGGAAGCCATCATTAACTTCCAAACCAACAAATGTTATATTAATCTAAATTATAAAGTGATTTATACTGGAACCCCATTGTAACGGACTTTGCTATAGCATAAAGTATTTCATTGTGAGGTCAGGGCTGGAAAAAAGATATCAACCTTTCCAAACACAATATAGATAAGTAAAGTTCTGGACAAGAATACAGATCACAACATTTACACTGCTCATCAACTGTCAATCCATATAGTACAATGGCTCCAAATCACCTTCCTATGTGGAAGGTCTGGAAGCATGGTACTCCCATCGTGACTTCTTTTGATTATAAAGCATGACAACTAAGGGTTGTCATGATATTCAAAACAGATATTCAAGATAGATATTCAAGATGTAACATTCAGCAAAAATGTAAACTTTTCTGTTTGACAAATTTCAAATAATTTTCTCAGAAAGACTATTTCATCACCAAAGGGAAATGTGTTAAAGTGATAAGCTGACATGAAATTACCTAAATAATTTTTTTCTTATACATATCTAAGATCAGAACAGGAAATAGAGCGTAACCTTGCAACTCAGTTAACCAGTTACATTGTTAATTTTCTCCAAATTATGAAATGCATTTACTCTTAAGAATAAACAAAACATATTTACTTCTACCAGGATATAAAAAGTAATGTGGACTTAATTTTTTTAAGATTTTATTTAATTTTTTGTCAGGGAGGGAGAGAAAGAGAGCACAAGCAGGAGGAGCGGCAGAGAGAGAGAGGGAGAAGCAGGTTCCCCACCAAGCAAGGAGCCCGATGGGGACTCAATCCCAGGACCCTGGGATCATGACCGGAGCTGAAGGCAGACGCTTTATTACCAACTGAGCTACCGAGGCATCCCAAAAGTAATGTGGATTTAAAATAGGAAAATATGATGCTATTATTTGCTATGAAACCCAACACTGAATTTAGATCTCAGCCTGCACCACCACTATCACGACATAGTTTAGGAAGGAAATGTGTTATAGCAAAAAGAACTAACAGTCATAAAATGTGGACACGTTTCCTAACTCTACCTCTACTCATTGTCTTTAATTCTTAAAAAAGTAATGAAATGTGATTATCTCAAATGTCCCCCAACTCTAAACATCTATGATTATTTTAAACAGACAATGAGCAAAAATTTCCAGATATCCAAGGTTGCACTGTCCAGGGAATGAATGTAGACAATACAATTTCATTTCATTCATTCATTAACTCCATCATTCAATAAATAAGGAACTTCCAGCATATGCCAAGCACTTTCTGAAGCACTAGGAATTACACACGAACACATACAAAGTCACTGCTCTCAGGAAGCTTACACACTAGTGGAGAAGATGGGAAATAAACCAAAGGACAAAAAACATGTTGTTAAATATCATTCCACATAATGATAACTGCTGTAAAGGAAAATCAAGGGGTATGAGAATAAAGAGTTCTGAGGGGAGGTGAGAATGTTTTAGATGGTCTGAGGTAAGAATGCGATTGCTATGTTTAAAAAAACAGTAAAAAGGACAGTGTGGTTAAAATGGTATGAACATAGGCAAGACAGGCAGGAGGCAGATCTGAGAAGTAAACAGGACCAGCTCATCAAGGATATTGTAAGAAGTTTGATTTTTACATGTAGAATAGGAAGCCACTAAAATGTTTTTGGGTATAGAATGAAAAAAATTAGTTTATATTTTTAAAGTAAAACATGGTTACTCCTTGGAAAAGAGACTGAAGGGGATAAGTATATTTTTAACTAACAAATAGGTAGCACTCTTCTAAGAACATTATAAATATTAACTCTTTAATTCTCAAGGCAACTTTTTAAGAAAGTATTACATCCCTATTTTGAGGTGAGGAAACTGAGACACAGAGAGATTTAAAAATATGACAAAGATCACGCAATTGGAATACTGCAAAACTAGAATTTTAACCCATGTAGTCTGGCTCCTTTGTCTATGATCTTAACTACTATCCTCTGTTGAATCTTACAAGAAGTAAATATTTATAAATAGAAACTTCTCAAATTAGAAAACAGTACCATGATTTAAGCATATCATGAAGATAAAGGTGAAAGGACTTCCTGATAAAGCAGGTATAAAATATGAGGGAAAGAAAACAATTAAGAATTATGTTAAGGAGTCCGATATCAAACTGAAATGAAAAAAGTAGAAAAGAAGAATGTTTAGTAGACAGAATGATGGATGTTATTTTAAACTACTAAACATCCGAATGAACATGTCAAGTAGGCAAACACCCCATATCACAGCCTGGAAATCAGGAAAGAAGTGTGGTCTAAAGATTTAAATTTGTCCTCAGTATATCAATGGTATTTAAAGCCATCTGAAAGGATGAGATAATCTAAAGAAAGATTACAGACAATTTACTTTGTACACAGCCTTGATAAAAATTCTAGACAAAGTAAAGACCGGAATAATTATTTCCCTATACAATTAGTGCACAAGCCCGAGATTTGCATTTGAAAGTCTAAAGTTCCATTTCCACACACAGATGAAAATTGTTATTATAATATATTCTTGTGATTGTGTGCGTGTTCCTAGAAAAATTAGTTCCACAAAACTGTAAGGAATGTATGGGAGTGCAAATGAAAGAGAAAAGATATAAAGGCAGACACAGGCTCTGAGCTGGACCTAATGTGATTATTTTAATGGTAATATGAAAGAAGTTCCAGAGCACCAAGAGAAAAAGAAAAAGTTGTGGGTTTCACATGACTTTTATTTGCTACTAAAAAATCATACCCTCCCCAAATATCTACATATTATCCATTAATGCTGTTAGCCTTCTGCCTGCAATTCAAACTGTCAATGATCAAAACAGTCCTGAACCTCAGCAATGACAACACTTACTGTGATTAGGAACCCAAGGGATGGAGAGTGCTAAAAGAAGTTTTACCCAAAGTCTGTAACCAAGCCTCAGAAAAGACAACCTGGTAACTGCTCTCAGAGGAGTTTTCTGATTCTTTTATTACTTTCCTGGGCACTGTGGTCCAGTGGCACAATCCAATTACAACCACATCTTAAAATAAAAATCCAGTGACAACCTCAATTCCTAGTTAATCCCCAAACATTTCCTTTTTACTTTAATTATGAATATAAAAATACAAGTTTCTTCCTAGTCCATTTAAGTAGATGAAGGCATCAAAAAGAAAGACAACCCACTTTAACTAAAGTGATATAGATACATTAAAAGTGAACAGATGAAAAATAAAGACATAAAATTCAAACACTAATCAGAAGAATTGAGTAAGTAAATGAATATCAAAACAAGGAAAATCACAAGGAATAAAGAAAAACATTACTTCGTCCTGAAGACATAACAATCTTAAATGTATATGCACCTAACAACAGAGCATCAAAACACATAAAGCAAATCTGATTGAACTGATAGGAGAAAGAAATAAATATGGACAATTTAACACACTTTTATCAAGTAATTAATAGAACAAGTTGATAGAAATCAGCAGGATATGTAAGACCTGAACACCACCATGAGACAACTTGACCTAAAAGACATTTATAATACGTTTATTATACAGTCAATAATAAAATACATTTTTTTCACGTGCAAATGGAAATTCACACATACAAACCACATTTAAAATCATAAGACAAATTTTACGAAGTACTGAAATCTTACAAAATATTTTCTCTGACTGTAAATAAATTACAGTAGAAAATAAAAGAAAGATAAGAAATTTCTAAACAATCCATGAGTCAAAGAGGATGTCTTAAGGAAATTCAGAAATATTTTTAACTAAATGAAAATGTAAACACAACAAACCAAAATTTGTGGGCTATACCAAAAGCAGTGCTAAGCGGAAAATGAAGAGCATTAAATGCATATATCTGAAAAGGTCTTAAATCTAAGGATTCCATCAGAAGAAATGAGAAGTAAACCAAAAGCAAGCAAAATGAAAGATATAACAAAGAGCAGAAATCAATGAAATTGAAAACAAAACAGCAACAGAGAAAAATCAATGAAACCAAAAACTATTTCTTGGGAAAGATCAGTGAAATTGATAATGTTCTAGGCAGTTTAAACAAGAAATGCAGGAAGAACTATTATAAGAGAACTCACAGATAATAAAAGGATAATAAGAGAATACCACAATCATATCTATGAACATAATTTTGACAAAGAAGAAGAAATGGACCATCTCCTTAAAATACGCTAACTCAATCATTAGAAACAGACAACAGAATAGTCCTATATTGTTGCAGAAAAGAGTTAACATAGCAGGCCTGATGCTGCTATCATGAGAAGGGCCTGATTGCAGAGCTGGTGTCTGGCTAGCATATCAAACTTCTGGTTTGGGGACATTCTCTATATAGCAAGGCTGTTTTGCCTGCTTGGGGCATTGAGCTCTGCTGTACCGGCCTGCATAGACTGTGTGTACAAGTATCATGAGTTAGGGTAAATACCTGCTTTCCTTCTTGGAATCTGGAAACTGGGAAGCTGTGGCTACATGAGCACACATGGCATGGCTACATGACCAGTTCTCAATAAAAATCCTAGATTTTCAGTCTTAAGCAGGCTTCCCCGGGCAGAAACACAGCCTATGTGTCACTGCAATTCACTGCTGAAAGAATATGTTCTTTGTGCCCTGTGCTCTCAGAAAGGAGAACTTTAAAGGTTGAGTCTGGATGCCTCCAGACTCTCCTTGAGTCATTTTCCTTTGCTGATCTGTAATAAATCATAGTTATGAGTACAACTATATGATGAGTGCTGTGAGTCCTAGCAATTCACTGAATGTGTACATGGTCATTGAAATCCTGGAATACACAGCAATTAAAGAAATTACATATGTACTTTAAAATCTTTCTGAAAAAAAGAAAATTCCAAGTCTCATATGGTTTCACTGGGCAACTATACCCAACGTAAGACATAACACCAAATCTACACAATTTATCCCAACTAACAGAAGAGGGAGAGAAATGCTTCCTAAATTCATTTATGTGGCCAGCATTACACTGATACTAACAGAAGAGAAGGACAGTACAAAAATGAAAATTACAACTCAATATCCCTCATGTTGATGAAAAATCCTCAACAAAATATTAGCAAATTGAACTCAGCAATATATAAAAAAGAATAGTACATCACAACCAAGCACAATTTATCCAAGGAATGCAAGGCTAGTTCAATATTTAAATATCAGTGGATATAATACACCATATTAATTACTAAGACAATTATCACATGCTCTTTATCAACTGACAGAGAAAAATAATTTAACAAAGCCAACACCATTTCCTGATAAAACCTCACAACAATATAGAAATGAAAAGGTAAATCATCAATGCAATGAAGCACATCTACAAAAGACCTATAGCTGCCATCACGTCTCATGGCAAAAGAAAATGCTTTCCACGTAATACTCGAATAAGGCAAAATGTCTCTTCTCACTAATCATTTTCAACTCTGTACAAGAAATCCTAGCCAATGCACTAGGACTAAAAGGGAGGGGAGGAGAGGGAAAGGAAGGGCAAACAACTGAAAAAGAAGAATTAAAACTATTCCTATATGCAGCAAATTGTCTATAAAGAAAATCCCAAAGTATCTATAATAAAACTCCTAGAAATAATATATGTTAAGATTACCAAAGTCACAGGATACAGTCACCATACAAATATAAATCAGGTTTCTATATACTGGCACTGAGCAACTAGAAACTAAAACTTTTAATAGAGTACTATCTACAACATCTCCACAAAAAATAAAATACATACGAGTAAATCTAACAAAATATATGAGCAATCAGTACACTGAGAATTACAAAATTCTGATGATAAAAAAAAAGAGCTAAAAAAAATGAAAAGACCATTTTCATGGGTTGGAAGACTCAATATAGTTAAGATGTTAATTCTCAAATTGATCTATAGATATAAAGCAAACTCAATCAAAATCTCAGCAGGATTTCTTATAAACAAGACAATTCTAAATTGCATACAGAAAGGTAAGAACTAGAACAGCCAAAGCAATTTCGTAAAAGAAAAAACAAAGTTAAACAACTCATTTTAAGAGATTTTCAGACTTATTATAAAGCTATAGTAATCAAGACAGTATGGTAATAAAGACCAGACTCAAAGATCAGTGGAACAGAAAAATGGGTCCAGAAATAGAACCACATGAGTACAGTCAATTGATTGTTCACAAACATGCAAAGACAATTCAATGGAGAAATGACAGACTTGTCAACAAACAGTATTAGAACAGCTGAACATACATGAAGAAAAAAAAGTGTAGCTTAACTCATACTTCACAACTTACATAAAATTCAAAAGAGACTTAACTGTAAAACAGGAAAACTATCAAACCCGTAGGAAAAAAAAAATCCTTGTGATCTTCGGATAGGCAAAGAGTCCTTAGATATAATATTAAAAGCATTATACACAAAAGGAAAAAAACTGATAAATTGGAGTTCATCAAAATTAAAAACTTTTGCTCTATAAAAGATGCTGTTGAAAGAATAAAAAGACAAGTTATACATGTGGAGACATTCATTTCAAATCACATATCAGACAAAAGACTTCTGAAGGGCTGGTATCCAAAATACATAATTAGCCCAAAAAACTTAAAAATAAGAAAACAAGCCAGTAAACAATGAGGAAAAGTTTGAGGAGACCTAGCCTTTATGCATGGTAAATAAGTACATGAAAAGATGCCCAACATTGCTACTCATTAGGGAAATGCAAAATAAAATCACAATGAGATACCACGTCACACCTACAAGAATGACAAAATTAAAACAAAACGGGCGCCTGGGTGGCTCAGTCGTTAAGTGTCTGCCTTCGGCTCAGGGTGTGATCCCAGAGTCCTGGGATCAAGCCCCACATGGGCTCCTCTGCTAGGAGCCTGCTTTTTCCTCTCCCACTCCCCCTGCTTGTGTTCCCTCTCTCGCTGGCTTTCTCTCTCTGTGTCACATAAATAAATAAAATCTTTTAAAAAAATTAAAACAAAACAAAACAAAACAAAAACCTGGCAATGCCAAGTACTAATAAGGGTGCATGCGAACTAGAACTCTCATACATTGCTGATGGGAATTTAAATAGCAGACAATCACTCTAGAAAACAACTTAGCAGTTTCCAATAAAACTAAGCATACATTTACCATTGGATCTGGCAATTCTACCTTAGGAATTTGCCACTTAGAATTCATACGCTATCCTTCCTAATACTCTATAGCAACAAGAAAGGAATTGAACAATAGTAGTTATTCTTTCCCAGGTGTAGGGATATTTTATTTAAATAACTGGTATGCTGCCTAACATTCAAATACTCTTTCCTCATTCTCTGATTTTACTAACTCAATCTTTAGAAATATTTATCTTTACTCACTATTGTTCTTTCATTTGGCTTTTAAGTTTCTTCATATCTCATTTTTTTACCATGTATATGAAAGTATACAAATATTACATGCTCCATAATAAGGAAGTGGCATGTCTATTTAAATATAACATTTATCTCTGCTCTATCCTGAAAACAAAAGAGGTAAAAACGTTAGTCTTTTTACTTTAGTATTTTTACTAAAGTAATACAAAATGGAAAAGGGAAAGGAGATGAAAACAGACTAGAATGTTAATAACACTTTGGAAGCTACAAAGGAGACAATGAAGTGGAATCCTAAACTTAGGGTGAGTAAGTCAGCAAAAATCAAGCAGTTGTGTGCTGCAGAACCAAGACAAAATTTGAGAACCGAAGGCAGGAATGCATGGTGGGACAGAAAACCAGAATGTATTGTAGTTTCCACAGGGAGCAATCGGAATCCCAAATCTCTTTTCTAACCTCATTCTAGTCATGCCACAATTCTGTCACCACTCTTTCAAAGAATGAGGGTTTCATCTTTAGGGAGATTATACCAGAAAAATATTGTGCTTGTGAACACCAAGGATGTTCAGGAAAGAGGGTGGGGGGAGTGATACATCACTCTAAAAAAAGAAAGACTAAGGAAAAATCTACATACTCAATTATGAGAGACACATACCCCCACCTCACCCCAGGCTCCTTCTTCTTATGAGCTACCAAAATCCTCATAGCCAGGCTTGGAAACCCTAGGCAAAGGACTGATATGTTCCTCCTTGGAGAAATTTTTAGTCTAAGAGAATAGAGATCAACAGTTAATGGTATTCTTGAGGGATGTCCCACAAAAATGGCCAGACCAACTTCTAATCATCCTACAATAAAGTTCTACTTCACAAACATTTTGGTTCCTTGGTCTCAAATATAAACAGACAGCTAAAAATTACCAGATGATAAGAAAAGATTCTAACATAAAAGATATTAACCAGAACAAAGAGAATAAAAAGGAAATAAAATGAAACAAAGAAAATAAAGGAAGTAGAGGAAAGCTTCACCTAATCACAAATATTCTTGTGGAGATATTACATCCACAAAAAGACACAGAAGGGCTTTTTTTTTTTTAACAAATAAATAAAAGAAAGATTCAGAAAACAACAACATAAAAAGAGCTCTTGGAAATTAAAATCACGACTAGAAAAATTAAAAAATGAAAAGTTCGGAAGAGAAAGTTAAGGATAATCTCCTGGGAAACAGACCAAAAGGATAAGAGAATAGGAAATGGATAGAAAAGGTAAGAAAGTTGTAGGACCAGTTCAAAAGATCTAACAACTGAATAACATCAATTCAAGAGAAAAGGGGGGAAAGGGAGAGGGACAGACAAATGTATAGATGGATGGAGGGAAGGAAGAAGAAAGAGACAAAGAGGGAGAGAGACAGAAAGGGAAGGACAGACAGAAAAGAAATTATCAAAGAAAAAATTCAAGAAAATTGATGAGAACCGAAAGATAAAAGTCCCCAGCAAAGCAGATGAAAAAAGACAGATGAAAAAAAGATATCATACCATGATATAAAATATGAGAACGCAAGTGATAAATGATGCTAAAAATGTCAAGAGTAAGGGGGAAAAATGGCCACATACAAAGGCTCACTGATCAGAATGGCACAGGACTTGTCAACAGCAACAATGGTAACTACAAAATGGTAGGAGAAAGGCTTCAGAATGTTAAGAGAAAATGCTCTGCAACCCAAATCTACTGTCAAATGATATGAAATTTATACACAAATGATCTGAAAGGTATGCATATGTACTCCATTCACTATGCTTGTCTTTGGAATTCATGTTTATCTTTCAACAATAAACATTTAAATTGTTTTTCTAAAATCAACGCTGAAAATAATCTCTTCTTTAAGTGCATTCACTAAATGACTGTGAAAAAAAAAAAAAGCTGCCTGCAGAAATGTTCAATGCCAGCAGAAAGCCAGAGTAAAGTTAAAAATTTGCTGTAGGTAATCCCCACGTACAGTTCACTATAAAATAGAGATTCATGCCTGTCAGTTTCAATCAGAACAAGCTAGTGACAGAATTTTAAAGTCATAAAAAAAAAAAACCTCCTTTAATAAAGATGACCTAAAATTGGGTAATTAAAATGAGAAGATAGATGTGATAGAAAAGATGAATTTTTCAAATTCATATTTGCCAAGTGTTTCTATACTGTCCTTTTGCTCAATCTGCTTATCAGGTTTGTTCAATATTTACTCATTTCCTACCATATGATTGGCACAGTTACGGAAACAGTGGATTAAACACCCGAAAACATAAATTAGAAAGGACTAAGAGTTCTGAGGCATAATGCAGACAGGCATGCAAAAAAGAAAGGGATGCTATCACACAAAAGGTGTAACAGAAGAGGTGACTCCTACACCAGTTCATGAAGTTTATTCATTCAAAAATATTTTCTACGGTCCTTCCAATCATATATATATGCCAGTCCTATTTAATGGTAAGTAGTAAGATGGACATGATAGAGGTGGCGATGTGAAAAAGAAAAGAAAATTAGAACACAGGAAACAAGCCAAGAAAGAAAACATTCCAAATCCTATGGATTATCCCTAAGAGAACTGGGTTCAAGGTCTACTAAGCATTAAAGCAGACAGAAAATGCAACATTGAGCCTGCCATCTTCAATGAGCTCTTCTTACCAGCTATGACAGGATGATTTAAGACCACTGCTACCACAAGTATTTACCAAACATGACACCAGAGCTAGAAAACCACAAATAAGACTGTTATATGTGAATTATATAGATTTTAAAACTTCAGGATGAAAATACTATGAGAAATATGTAAATTTATTTCAAATAGTAAACTAAGATCTTGCAATACAAAAAACAAAGGTTTAAAGACCTTGCCTTAATATATAGCGTTCTTATAACTCAATAAGAAAAAACAAATAACTCTATCTCTTACAATGAGTAAGAAATAACGGATAATTCACCAAGAATTAGTCTCTGTGAAGCGCAAGTGGGGCTCTAGAAGTCACAACATATTCTGTGCTCAGAGATAATTTGCTGATTACCTAATCGCCAAGATCTACTGGGCAGTTTGAAGTCCACTCCCAGAAAACAACATAAGCAAACAATCTTTAAATTTGTTAATCTCTTTCTCCATCTACCCCCATGACATCCCCAACTCACAATCAAAACTAAGTAGAAGCACTGAAAACAAAAAATAAACATACACGTATACACATTTGTATCTAGACCTGTATGTCGATATTTGGAGCAATATACATCAAACGATAGGAATTTTTTTTTTGAAATGTTGGGTTTACTGGTATTTTATACTTTTTAAAAATGTTTGACATCTGCTTTTGTTCACTAAGTGAGCCTGTACTACATTTATCATCAGAAAGACAAAAATAATGAGTACTAATCTTCAGCAACTGAGGTGAAGGCCTAGGCAGGTAGCTACAAGCATTTTAAACATTCTTCTACTCCAACCAAAACTGAAATGGGAACTCAGGTTGTATTAAACTTGCAAAGAGAGACTTCAATCATAAAGCACTGAGAAGCACAAGACCAGAAGCAGAAGAAAGGAATATCAAACAGCAAATTTTAGGTTATGCCAACAAAACTAAGTCACAACCTTTTCCCTCTTATTCACAAATGATTAACAACCTAAGATTAGCAGGCACAACCCTGTGCTCAGCAAGACAAAGGGCTTTCAAAAAAAAATTTTTCAAAATCATTAGCCATTAGGGAAATTCAAATCAAAACCACACTGAGATACCACCTTATGCCAGTTAGAATGGCAAAAATTGACAAGGCAGGAAACAAGAAATGTTGGAGAGGATGTGCAGAAAGGGGATCCCTTCTACATTGTTGGTGGGAATGCAAGTTGGTACAGCCACTCTGGAAAACAGTGTGGAGGTCCCTTAAAAAGTTAAAAATTGAGCTACCCTATGATCCAGCCATTGCACTACTGGGTATTTACCCCAAAGATACAGACATAGTGAAGAGAAGGGCCATATGCACCCCAATGTTCATAGCAGCAATGTCCACAATAGCTAAATCGTGGAAGGAACCGAGATGCCCTTCAACAGATGACTGGATTAAGAAGATGTGGTCCATGTATACAATGGAATATTACTCAGCCATCAAAAAGAACGGTTTCTCAACATTTGCTGCAACATGAACGGGACTGGAGGAGACAATGCTAAGCAAAGTAAGTCAAGCAGAGAAAGACAATTGTCATATGGTTTCACTCATTTATGGAACATAAGAAGTAGGAAGATCGGTAGAAGAAGAAAGGGAAGAAGAAAGGGGGGGGTAAACAGAAAGGGGAATGAACCATGAGAAACTATGGACTCTGGGAAACAAACTGAGGGCTTTGGGGGTGGGGGGGAAATGGAATAGACCGGTGATGGGTATTAAGGAGGGCACGTATTGCATGGTGCACTGGGTGTTATACACAAGTAATGAATCATGGAACTTTACATCAAAAACTAGGGATGTACTGTATGGTGACTAACATAATAAAAAAATATTATTATTAAAAATAAAAAATAATAAAATAAAATAAATAAAACATAGCCTCGGCCTCCACAGAAGTTTGTTTTTTTAAAAAAGAGATTTTATTTATTTGACAGAGGAAGGGAACACAAGCAGGGGGAGTGGGAGAAGGGGAAACCGACTTCCCGCTGAGAAGGAAGCCCGATGCAGGTCTCGATCCCAGGACCGAAGGCAGACGCTTAAGGACTGAGCCACCCAGGTGCCCCTTCAAAGAAGTTTTAATCCAGTGATAACAAACTAAAAATAAACATACAGGCATTAATATATACAAAGGACAAAGGTGATAGAGCCTCTGAATACAAAAGTTAGGAGAAGGCGACACCTTCTGTGCATTCAAAAAGAATAAATGAAACCCCAGAAGAAAGGTGCCTATCAGCAAGATGTCTTCAGCTGCAAGGAACAAAATCCCTAATCGCACAGTAGTCCCAAAGCAAGGCAGTCTGTAGTCCTTCACATGCTAGGACCTTCTGTCTCCTGCATATTGTTTCCTGACTAGCTCCCCTCAGGGCTATAATTAATTTTTAGCATACTTATCATTATTTGAGTGCTTGCTATAAGCAAAGCACTGTTCTAAGAACTTTAGGTTCATTAATTAATTTCTTACAACAGCCTATAAGGAAGATACTATTAGCCCCATTTTTTAACAGCTTTAGTGGAATATAACTCACATACCACACAATTCACTCATTTAAAGTATACAATTCAATGGTTTATAGTATATTCACAGATATGTGTGACCATAATGTTTTAGAATATATTTGTTACATGAAAAAGAAAGAGTAACCTTCAGCTGTCGCTTCCGATCTGCCACGCAACTACCAGCCACAACTGTAAGCAAGCACTAATCTATCTTCTGTCTATAAATTTCCCTATTCTGGATCTTCATAGGAGTGGAAGAATGGATGTGGTCTTTTGTGACTGGCTTCTTTCACCTACCATGGTGTCTTCAAGGTTCATCCATGTTGTGACATGTATCAGTACACTTCATTCTTTTTTGTGGTCAAATAATACTTCATAGTGATAAATCATATTTTGTTCATCTATCCACTGATGGATATTCAAGTTGTTTCCACCTTTTGGCTATTATAAATAATGTAGATATAAATGTTTGTGTACAAGTTTCTGTGTTAACATACATTTTCAGTTCTCTTGGATCATATACACACACACACACACACACACACACACACACACACACACACACTAGGAGTAGAACTGCTGGTCATATGGGTAACTCGATGTGTAATCATTTGAGGAACTACTATACTATTTCCCAAAGCAACTGGATTCCCACCAGCAGTGTATGAGGATTCTGATTCCTCCAAATCTGCATCGGTATTTGTCACCTGACTTTTTGAATCTAGTCATCCTAGTGGCTTTGATTTATATTTATGGCATTTTCGTGAATGACTAATGTTCCATGTGTATATCAGCCACATCTGTACAATCAGAAAACCTGAAGTACAGAGAGATGAAATAAACTGCCATGGTCACAAAGCTAGTAAGGGAAGCGCTGGGATTCTAGCACAGGCAACCTGGCCCCAAAGCTTGTTTTATAATGCTGCAGCGCTTCCAAGCATTTCACCCAGAGGAGGGACAGTCTTCTCCAGGTAATCTGATTTAACAGTGAGGGAACCTTCCCAGAAGCCATTCAGACTTCTCATATCCCACAGACTTGATTTGAGTCAGATGACTCTTCCTAAGCCAATTACCGAGAAGAACAGAGTCACCACAACGGGCTAATATTATGCAGGATTTCTATGCTGATTCAGGGTTCTTACAGAAAGAAAGAGGGTAAGTGAGAATGGCTGGCTCGTAATTGGTCAAATCAAAAGTTTTTGCTACAGGTGTATTTGGAAAAAAATAAAACTTCTGATTTTCTTCCTTCTACCATCTCAGAAATGAGAGAAGTTACCAGGTTTAAAAAGAGTTATCATCCAGGTACTACTGTGCTAGTGTTATCTGTATGACTAAATGAGTAATTATAATGTCAATCAGTCATTAAAATCTTAAAGAAAGAAACTATTTCAGTCAAGCAAAGGAACCGAGACTTGTACTAGGCTGAAATCTGGCTATGGAAAATTAAGCCTTGACTATAGGAGAAAAGCATTAAAAAGGAACATTTACTTGTACATTTTCAAACAGCCAAAATATAAATTAACTGCAGTTTAAAGCTGGAAAATGACAAATAATCATTTAAAAAAACAGCATTTTAAGTTATAAGGCTTCAAAGTATCTCATTCAAAATAATAGCATTATAACAAAATTTTTTATCCACTTTAAGTTTTGTGGGACTTAGATAAGCTCTCCTTAGGAATGTAAAGTTTAATTTGAAATCACTCTAAGTGCTAGTTTACACTATTTTAGAAAAGATTTTACAAACCATGTTTTAACCATAGCAATAATTCATAATGGACAAATGGTTTTCATTTTCCATACTTTTTATAATATATTATTTCTAAATTAGCATGTGTGCTCCAAAAGTGATAATAACACATATTAGCATTTGCTTCATGGGAACATATTATAAAATAAGATGAGTTTACCAGATCAATCAAACATGCATTTGAAATACTTTCAAAGTATCTACTTTGGTCCCTCATAAAAAAAAATATAAAAATTTAAAAATACATTACATATATATAAATATATGTATTATATAAACATATACATATATATAAATATATTTTAATTAAGGTGGGGGGCAATTGAATAAATAATTACAAACCAGTCCTGACTTTAGATAGAGGGTTTATCATGTAATTATAATGCTGATCATTTCAAAGTATCCAAATGTCTCCAGCATTTTAAAGAGCTATGCAGAGTTATTTTTAAAATCAAACATATGTGCTTTTTCTGTTTATGTCTTTGGAAAGAACATTCTGTATAATGAAAAACACAACCAAATTTTTCACAGTACATCACTATAAACCCTATAATTGACTTTTGGGGTTGGTTTACTCTATATCTATTTTTGACCACGTAGAAAACAGCAATGATGTGGTGGAAAGCCCAAAATGTAAGTCCCACTGCAGGATAAGACTCCATCCTGATTAGTACAGAAGTATCATATTTATGCTGGGAAATGTGCCCATTTTAAAAGGAAAATTTCAGTGCATAGGAGCCTCCTCTTTTTTAATCAAGCCATATAAAAACTAGTAACTCCGGTGCCTAGCCTGGACCTTGGTCAGAAATTGGATGTTGTATACACTGATCCCCTTCATCAAAGGCAGCAGCAGAATGTTGATGTTCAAAACTGATGTTGTAAATAACAGGTTCATTTGTACCACTTAATCCAATTAAAAATAACACTGGATATTAGGATTTAGCATTGTAAATTAATCTTTAAAACTATGAATTAACATTGGATAGCTACTTTTCTCATGTCTTAATACAGATTAAATAAAGCACTTATTCACTCTCTTTCTCAAAGCTCTGAACGTATTCAATGACAAAACTGATTGGTCACTCCAATCAAAACACAAGTCTAAAATATCTCTGAATGAGCCATCCTGGTTTCATTAATAAAATTTACATATTAGCAAGTTAAATAAACTAAAAGAGAGAGATGGCATGTGGTTTAAAAATCAGCCCTGTGACACCTAGTACAGATTTATCTCCTGCGAGTTGACTCAACCATTCCTTCTTCACAGTAAATAAACTAAATTCTATGCAGGGCACTGTGGTAAAGTTTTTCAAGGGCCAAGTGAAGGAATATGTTTTAGATGGAATCTTCCAAATTGACAGCCTGCCCATTTTTGGTAGGTATTAAAGGGTCCACAGCACTTTATGAATTAGTTGTGGTTTACCTACAAAATCATGTCCAAAGCAGCTACGGTCACTGCATGTTCAATTTATTCCTATCAGAAATCAATGTGCCTTAAAAATTTATTAACAGATTTAGGAAAACTCAAGCTAAGTGTGCTCAGGGACAGCTTTCTAGTAGTATTACTGATTGAGTGGCAATCATAATATATCGCTTTAAAACACACAAGTATATTTAATGATTAGTCAATATATTTATTAATATTTTGATCTTTCCCAATGCAGATCATTATCATTTATACCTACATTTTAAATGAACCGATGAAACAATGAATTAACATTAACTGCATAAGAATATTTGATAGTTTTTTAAAAATATTTATTTATTTGAGAGAGAGAGCGTACAGTGGGGAGGGGTAGAGGGAGAGAGAGAATTTTTTTTTTTAAAGATTTTATTTATTTATTTGACAGAGGTAGAGACAGCCAGCGAGAGAGGGAACACAAGCAGGGGGAGTGGGAGAGGAAGAAGCAGGCTCATAGCAGAGGAGCCTGATGTGGGGCTCGATCCCATAATGCCGGGATCACACCCTGAGCCGAAGGCAGACGCTTAACCGCTGTGCCACCCAGGCGCCCCGGGAGAGAGAGAATCTTGAGAGGCTACATGCCCAGAGTGGAGCCCCGCAAGGTGCTTGATCTCACAATCCTCAGATCATCACCTGGGCTGAAATCAAGAGTCAGGCGCTTAAACAACTAAGCCAATCAGGTGCCCCAAGAATATTTAATAGCTGTTGCCAACTTCCTGGGGAGCAGCAACTCAAAGATGCTCACAGAATCCTTACTACTTTACGAAAAACGAAAACTCCTGAAAATCTTTACAAGAATTACCTATTTAAAAATCACCTAAACAACAGAGGAATTTTTTACCAAGGTGACTAGATGGCTAAATAAAATACCACACTCAGATATCTGCTCTTGCAGTAAGAAATACATGAAAGCCTTAACTGAGCTCAGTTGAAGTCAAGATGAGAATGAGAGGCAAGGACTTGATCCAGCTCTCTCACAGTCCTGGTCCAGCTCCTTGCACTAAATTCCCCCTCTCGAGAGATGAGACTATTATCTGCATCACTATATGAGGCAGCCTTTGTAAACAGTGTTCTTTTATACATTGTTCAATTGTTGTGGTAAAGGAAAATAGGAATAAGTTCACCAGCCAACTTTTTTCTTTTCCTTTGCTCAAAGCTTTCCCAAGAAAATTAAGTATATGTTGAGGAAAGAAAAATAAATTACCATTTCATTAAATGATAAAAGAAGAGTAACAAGTGGGGCTAAACAGTCCCTTCAAAATCCTTGCACTGATCCTTTCACTGGAAAACTTTCCCACTACAGTGTTGCTATGTTTAATAACTAAAATTTTATTATGAAGCCCAAATTATTAAGATGTTATTAAGTCTAAATTAGGGGTCTGGAAATGTCTAAATTTCAAATGGGGTCTGGAAATGTCTAAATTTCAAATGGAAAAAAATTAAATCTAACTGTTGCAAACTTGTAATGATACCAAAACATTTCTATTTTTTCCATTACTCTCCCGTGTAAGTCTAAAGAACTCAAAGGGTAAGTTAAACTGGAACAGTCTGGTGGGGAAGTCCTCCCTATCAGCTCCAGTTCATTGTATACTCTTCTAGAGACCACTATCTCAGGTAGACAAAAAATTCACTTGGCATTCAAGCTCTGACGCTTACCAACGGTGAGACTTGGAATAAGTAACTCCACACGAGAGCTGTTGCCTTATCTGTGAAACAGGGACGGTGATATAACCTCAGGGGAATATGGTAAAGCCACAGTTTCATAATTCAATTCTTTCAGTGAACTTACTAAGGATCTACCACTTGCCAAGCACTGAACCAGGCACTCAGGACGAAACATCAAAAAAGACACCTTCTCGAACCTCAGAATCGTTACAATACAATAGAGCAGAAACCACACCTATAACGGAAGGACAGAACTACAAGAACAACAGAGCCCCAGAATTAAGGGTATGGGAAGGCATCTGGGAAGAGATGACGACTGACTAAAGCTTGAAAGCAAAGAGGTTAATTCTTAAAAGAGCAAAATAACTCTGATAGCCAGACCAAAGAATACACTGAGGGGTAGCAGAAGATAAAGCCAAAGGGAAGAAAAACAAGAACATGGTCTGAAAGCTGTCACAAAAAGTATCCTATACAGATATCAGGTATTATTATATCTCAACTAAATCATGACTCATGCCATATTATAAAAACACATTTATATATCTGCTTCCTGAACTAGACAGTGAGTTAAAAAGTGTAATTGGTAGTAAGATGATCCATGCAGTATTTACCTTTGTATCTCTGATCCTTTCCTGCCCTCAAAGAAGCACAATTTTGAATTAAAAAAATATTTCTTAAAATAAAACCTATCAGTAATACTTTTCACTGAAAAGTAACCAGAAGGAAATCTACTTTTCAGCATACTTATCGCTTATTTGTTCTTTCCATTCTTGCTTTTGAGATCGAATCTAAAACCACTATAACTGTTCTCCCCTAAACTTGAGAATCGGAAGACCTATGTGTGGATTCAGGGTTTCTTACTTAATAGCAAAAACACTAAATACTAAAGCTCTTTGGAATTTCAATTTTGGTTATTCTATAAAATGTATTTATTATCCTCTAATGGGAGTCTCATGGGGTTTTGAAAAGGTTCAAATGAAGAATCAAGTTAGACATGTACATTAACACTTAGCTCACGAACTGGAACAGACTTTGCGAATATAAAATGTAATTCTCCAGAATGATATCTGTGGAGTTCCTACTCTTCCACACTCCAGATTAAACAAGATAACCAACTTATTACCCTCTGTGAACTAATCCTATTCTCCCCAGTGAAATGAATAATGAACGATACCAGTGTGGCAAAACAGATGACAATCTGGGCTCCACTGGGAACATAAAGTTCAAAGTCTCTCACGACATCAAGGCAGACTCCAGTTATCTTAATATCCTCACTCATGTTCACCACATAAATCAATCAATCAATCAATCAATCATCCTTTCAGGAGTTTCTACTTTGCATGAGTGAGTGAAGCACACAAGCACATTTTTGGATGTGCCAACCACTGCCCTGGAAACTGTGAGAAACAGTAAAGCAGCCCTACTGGGTGTTTAACATCGCAGAGAAATAAAGTCACCATCATTACAAAAACTGTGAAGGCAAAAATAAAAAGAAAAGATGAGCAATGTCAAACAAAGCTGCAGAAGCCTTACACAAGCTTTAACGCAAAAACGAGATAGCTGAGAAAATTCTCTTCCCACAAATATGCATCTTCCTGAGGATTTCCTGTCAGTTAATGGCACTGTAACTAATGCCATTTTCACAGGCAGAAGTTCTGAGACCTTCAAGCACATTCCAAACTTTTCTCCTCTCAAAGGTCAGCACTTCATGGTCTTGGGTAGAAGACGTCTTTAACAGCTGAATCTTCCCAAATAGATTTACATTCTGCCATGACAGAGCCATTATCTCATCTGGCTCTCTCTCTACTTTATTTTTTACTCTGTCATTATAAAATCTCAATCTCCACCAGGTTCACTTCCACTCTTCCTCCAGGCCTCTGTGCAAATGTCTCCTGATCAGTGAGAACTTCCAGGGGATGGCCAGCTGATCACAACTAACAAATGCTTCCACAAAACATTTTATCTATTATTCTATTTTTCTTCATAATACTTACTAAAACCCAACATATTAAATAATTATTTATAAATCTTTATTGGTCTCTCCTAAGATATCAGCTCCAAGAGGGCGGGGATGAATGAAGGTTTCCTTCACTAGTATATACCTAGCACCCAAAACACACAGCATGTGTATTTTGTTGAATTAATAACTAAATCTTTCACTCACTCTTCTCTTTATTTTTTTTTAAAGATTTTATTTATTTATTTAACAGAGATAGAGACAGCCAGCGAGAGAGGGAACACAAGCAGGGGGAGTGGGAGAGGAAGAAGCAGGCTCATAGCAGAGGAGTCTGATGTGGGGCTCGATCCCATAATACCGGGATCACGCCCTGAGCCGAAGGCAGACGCTTAACCGCTGTGCCACCCAGGCGCCCCGACACTCTTCTCTTTAACCTCCAAATCCTATGGGATCTATCTCAGTTTTACATTTGCATGTATAACATGTATCCTTCTTCTTTTTTTCATCAATCTTTTCTTTTTCATCCACACTGCCAATGGTGGAAGATCAAAATGACATCATCTCTCATTTCAACTACTCTAGAAGCCTTCTAAAATGCATTGCCCTACAGCTGTCCTGTATCCAGTCTGGTTCAACCTCCATCTGCCCAAATAGTTTCCTTCCAAAAACATAAAAAATTCAGTCACCTGCTTAAGACCCATATTGGCTCGGCTAAGCCTAAGATCTTCAATACGACACCCACAATCCTGAACTCCATGACCTCAATCTACTCAACCATCTAGATCTTCTTATACCCCTCTACATCACACTCAAGGACTCCCACAATAAAATCAATGTTTCTTGGACATGGACACTTTCAACAATTCTTTCCTTGTCTCTCTTTACCCCTCACCAGATTTCTCCTCTTCCTTTGCCTAGATCAAAGGTCTCTTCATGAATGAAACATTTCTAGATTTCAGCATGCAAAATTATGCCAAATCCATTTTGAAAATACATTACACATGCACCTCAAACACTGTATTTGCCACATTACAATTATCTCTCACTGAGTCTGTATGTAAACTACAAAAAGGCCAGGTTTTATACATTATCTTTTCAGATCTTTCTACGTGGAATGAAAAGCTCTAGAGCAGACACCTTGTGCCCATTTATTCAATAAATATTTAATGACTTCCTAAACTGTGTTTGTGGAAAACAGTTCTGACCCTGGAAATACAGAGAACAAAATAAACAAATCTCTACATTATTGAATCTTACATTATAGTGGGGTAGACAGGCAATGAATAAGTGACTCGATGTATCATAGAACAGATGGTATAAAGTGCTATGGAGAAAAATTATGTAGTGACATTTAGTGTACATGACGGAAAATGCTGGTTGGGAACTTGGGATTTGACAAGATGGCGAGGGAAAGCTTCACTAACAAGACAATGTTTCAGCGGCAGCTGTGAACTATGAGAATCTAAAGGAAAAGCATTCCTCTAGAAAAAGCAGAGTAAGCTCAAGGGGTCTGGCATAGGAATATACCTGGCATTTTAGAGGAACTGCAAAGAAACTATCCTAAGAGCAGCTGCATGAGGGGAGAAAAAGTCAAAAAGGTAACAGAAGAATTATCATGGAAGGCCTACCACTCACTTTTTACCTTCTGCTGTGAGACATGAAGACACTGAGGGCTTTAAGCAAAACTCCATGCCCTCACCTGTGTTTTAAAACATTTAAACATTCAGAACATTTAAGGCATGGTTGCTGCTTGCATATGAGAACACAGAGAGAGCAAAGCGAAAAACTGTGAGAAAAGTTAGATCTATTTAAAAAATAACAAAGCAGAAGATAATGAGATCAGAAATTCACATTAGCACGAGAGTGAGGAGGTCAAAAAAATCCTCTTACAAACTACACAAAACTGTCAAAAACAACGATATCAGCACTGTGGAAATCAAAGGAAAGGATACAACAAACTGATAAGCATGTATTTGCACTTCAGTGGAAAATATTATGGTTCTGTGGTATTTTACCCAGGTATACTTCCAACCACCAAAGCCCTATGAACACAGTAGCTCAAACAGGGCAAAAAAGGCTATGAAAACCACCAGCTTTTCTGCTGTTGCTTAAGTGGGTTCACTTAATGGGGAGCATTGTCAGGCAAAGTGGTGATCCCAATGTCACTAGAACAGGGATGACCAAAAGCTCAGCACACCTCAGGTTATGACTGTGTCTAAAACAAGCAATACGCACAGGGGCTTGCCGGAAGAGAACAGAAAGTTAAAGGTGAGACAGGCAAATGGGCTGACAGGCTTTTCACATATGCTAAGTTGGCCAAAGGCTGTGTACATACAGAGGAGAGACTAGAGTAGACCCAAGACACCCATACCCCCATGACTTACAGTACCTACATAAATGCACAGAAGAGACACTAGATACGAATAAAGAAGTAAAAGGGGGGTAGACTTTCAAAGAGCCAGCCCACAAACATATCCACAGTGTTGAGTAGAAGCCTACCTCCTTAAAATGTTCCATCATGACCTCTAACAAAACAATTACTGAGCCTATGTAAAGTGATGACCCATAGGCTATCAAATAAAAACAAGGAAAAAAGATGAGAAAAGATATAAGCATTCTTACATTTTGAAGGAAACAGACTTCACAATACCAGGGGAAAAAAAGACAGAAAATTATCTCTCAGAGTGCCAGATAGATTTAGCAGCAAATAACTTCAAAGCAGCAATTGTAAATATGTTCAAAAAAGTAAAGGAAACCGTATCTAAAGAATTATAGAAAGGTATGATATCAATATTTCAATGAAAACAGAATCTCAATAAAGACAAATTATACAAAAGGGGAAAATGGAAATACTTGACTAATGAAAAATTCACTAGAGGCAATCAAAAGCAGATTTGAGATGGCAAATAAAGAATTACCGAAGTTGAAGATAGTAGAAATGAGGAATACTCACTCTGAAGAAGAGAAAAAAGAAAACTGAACACAGCTTCAGAGATCTGTGGGACAAAATCAAATATACAAAAGTGCAGGTGATAAGAGTGAAGACAAAAAAGGGAAAAACAGATATTCAAAGGAAATGGCTGAAAACTAAGACAATAAACAAAACCAAGAATATCAATAAATGCAAAGTAAGGTACATGCAAAGACACACACATGTAGGCACACCATAGCCACGCTGCTGGAGGCTTAAAAAAAGAGAGAGAGAAAGAGAGAGGAACTCTCAAAATCACTAAGAGAAAAGTGAACTTTCACATTACATGGAAACATCAATTAGATTCAAAGCTAACTTATTAATAAAACCAACACAGGCCAGAAGGCAAGGGGACAGCATATTCAAAATGTTCAAAAAAACTGTTGATCAACAATTCTACATCAAACAAAACTATGCATTCAAAATGAAGTTAAAATACAGAAAATTCCTTCCTAGTAGATCAATCTTGAAAGAAATACTAAAGGAAGTAGTTCTATCTAAACGGAGCAGATACCAGACAATAACTCAAAGGTCTTTAGAGATATTTTGTTCTGGGCATTTAAGAAAATCTCTGTCCAATCACTAGCTGAGCACTAAGCTTGGGATCTCAGGGTAACTGAGAATTTTGTGACCACACATGACAAATACAGACTTTTGTTTAGATCATGAAAGTCACAAAACAAACAACTAAGACACAGCACCAATAAACTTGAAGGAGGGAAAATAAGCTGATTTCCATACTTGCCACATTAAAATATAAAAATATACACTTTTCAACAACAAAATAAAAAACGTGAGGACTTTGAAGAAACAAGTAAGACCCATGCAAAAGAAAAAAGCAAAGAACAGAAACTGTCCCTGAGGAAGCCCAGATAACTGACTTCTATGACAAAGACTTTAAACGAGATAGTTTAAATATGTCCAAAAGCCTTTTTAAAAAAAATACAAGTCTAGGGGCGCCTGGGTGGCACAGCGGTTAAGCGTCTGCCTTCGGCTCAGGGCATGATCCTGGCATTCTGGGATCGAGTCCCACATCAGGCTCCTCCACTATGAGCCTGCTTCTCCCACTCCCCCTGCTTGTGTTCCCTCTCTTGCTGGCTGTCTCTATCTCTGTCGAATAAATAAATAAAATCCTTAAAAAAAAAAAAAAGTCTAAAGAATAAAATGACAGAACTATGAGAACTATATCTCAAAAAATATAAAATATTAATAAAGAGAAAGAAATTATATAAAACAAAAAATATAAATTCTGGGCGCCTGGGTAGCGCAGTCGTTAAGCGTCTGCCTTCGGCTCAGGGCGTGATCCTGGCATTCCAGGATCGAGTCCCACATTGGGCTCCTTGGCTGAGAGCCTGCTTCTTCCTCTCCCTCTACCCTGCTGTGTTCCCTCTCTCGCTGGCTGTCTCTCTGTCACATAAATAAATAAATAAAATCTTTAAAAAAAAAAAAAATATATATATATATATATATATAAATTCTGGTGTTAGAAAGTTTAAGGACTAAAGTGAAAAATTCATCAGAAGGACTCAAAAGCATATCTGAACAGGAAGAAGAAAAAATCAGCACACTTAAAAACAGGTCAATTGAGATTACCCTGCATGAATAACAGAAGAAAATGAAGAAAACAGAGCCTCAGAGACGTATGAAGTACCATCAAACTTACCAACATTAACATAATAGGAACACCAAAACGAATAGAGAAAGAAAGGAAGACAGAAAAAATATCTCAAGAAATAATGGGTGGTCACAAATTTGATGAAAAAAATTACACATCTAAGAAGCTCGACAAACTCCGAGAAAGATAAACTTAAAAAGATCTACACATACGGTAATGAGACTTTTACAAGACTAAGAAAGAATCTTGAGAACAGCAACACAGAATCAAATCATCATATATAAAGATCTTCAAAGAGAGTCCTCATCAGAAACCATGGAAAGAAAAGGCAGTGGGATAACAATAAAACTGCTGAAACTGAAAAAATATAATTAAGAATTCTCTATCTGGCAAACTATCCTCTAAAATATCTTGATTAAGATATTCTAGGAAAACAAAACCTTTCTTGCTAGTAGACCTACCCTCCAAGAAATACTAAAGGGGTCCTTTATGCTGAAATGAAAAAACACAAGACAGTAACTAGAATCCAAACGAAAAAATAAAGACAATTAGTATAAATCTACATTAATCAAGACAGTGTGGTACTGTGAAATAATAGATAAAGAGATCAATGGTTCAGAACAAGAATACAGAAATAGACCCACATAAAAATAGCCAACTGACCTTTGATAAAAAAACAAAAGCAATACAATGGGACACATGGTACTGAAAACAAATGAACACGTACATGGAAAAAAAAATGAATCTTAACACAGATCTTATATTCTTCAAAAATGAACTAGAAATGGATCACAAACGTAAATGTATAATGCATAACTGTAAAAATGTAAAAAATGTAAGAAAAATCCCAGATGACCTTGGGAATGGTATGACCCTTTTAGAAAAAACACTGAAGGCATAATCCATAAAGGAAATAACTAAAAACTATACTTCATTAAAATTAAAATTAAAATTTTCTGCTCTGGGAAAGACGATGTCAAGAGAATGAAAAAACAAGTCACAGACTGGGAGAAAATATTTGCAAATCACATTTGATAAAAGACCATTATTCAAAATACACAAAGAACTCTTAAAACTCAACAATAAGAAAGCTGACAATCTAATTTGAAAGTGGGCAAAAAAATCTTAACAGACACCTCACCAAAAAGATATACAGATGGCAAATACACATTTGAAAACATGTTTCACATCACAAGTCACCAGAGAAATGCAAATTAAAACTCCTATTAGAATGGCCAAAATCCAGAACACTGACACCACCAAATGCTGACAAGGATATGGAGCTACAGAAACTCACAGTCACTGCTGGTAGGAATGCAAAATGGTAGAGACAATTCAGGAGGCAGTTTGGTGGCTCCTCACAAAACTAAATATATTCTTACCATAAGATCCAGCAATTGTTTACCTTGGTATGCGCCCAAAGAAGTTGAAAATTTATGTCCATGCAAAAACCTGCACAGGGATGTTTACAGCAGCCTTATTTCTAACTGCCAAAACTTGGAAGCAACCAAGAATCCTTCCATAGGTGAAGGAACAAATAAACTACAGTACGTCTAAATATACTTGAGATGAACAAAAATGAAAACTCAATACGAAGACTTATGGAATGGAGCAAAAGCAGTACTCAAGAAATAAATTTACAGCTATAAATACTTATATTAAAAAAGAAGAAAGATCTCAAATCAATAACCAGTATCACAACAGTGGCTTACATCTGCGAGAGCTCTAAGAAACAGACGGTACCCTAAAGGAGTAGTAGTTGGTGAAGCCCAAATTCAAAATAATACAAAACAAGAACAGTAGAAGAATTTGAAGTCTCTGGCACCAACTGATAAAGCAAACATTAAACAAACGCCAGGTCTCAACCAGACTGACATAAATCCTTACAGTAAACATCTATTTATCTCAGTAACCATTACCAAATATGCCACGTCTGGCTGTCAATTAAAAAATTACAAGGCATGCCAGAAGACAAAAACGAATACAGAAGGAATAATCATCAGAAACAAACTTGTATTTGACAGATTTTGGAATTACCAGACAGGGAATTTAAAATAACTATGACTAATATGTTAAGGACTCTAATGGAAAATGACAACTTGCAAGAACATATGGATAATGTAAGCAGAGTCGGAAATTCTAAGAAAGAATCAAAATGAAATGATAAAAAAGGAAACTGAAATCATTGTAAAGGAAATGAAGAATCCTGTGAGAGACTTGGCTGTAGATTCAACAGAGCCAAAAAAAAAAAAAAAAAAAAAAAAAAAGAATCCATGAACTTAAACATTGGTCTATAGGAACTTCCCAAACTGACATTCAAAGGTGGTGGCGGGGGGGGGGGGGGGGGGGGAGGCATGAAACCAAGAACAGAACAGTACATTGAAGAAATGTGAAATAATACCAAAAAGTAGAACATGCACATAATGTGAATACCACAGGTGGAGGGACATGGAGAAATAACTGAATTATAGTCAAAATGTTCCAAAATGAATGACGGACAACAGCCATAAATCCAGAAAGCTCCGAGAATACCAAGAAAAATAAAACATATCAGAACAATAATGTAAATAGGATAAATTTATCTATTAAAAGAAAAAAAATCCTCTTAATTAGATTAAATTGAATTTCCCCTATGAAGTGTTTGAGAAGACATCAGCTATAATTAAAGTTTTCCTTGGCATACACACAATCACTTCAAGACCAGAACATTTCCTCAAGAGAATTTGCATGCTTCTGATTGACGCAATATTTGGTGAAGCAAATTAATACATACAATACAGAAGAGCTCAGGACAGAACACCTAACATTATCAGTTTATTTTAAATGATACAGACTTAGCAGTTACTCCTGGGGGAATTACGTTACAATTCAAAATGCTATAGGTTACTGCAAGAAAAAATTTTAATGTTAAAAAAGAAATACACCAGTACCCCTTTATCTATGGGGTATACATTCCAACACTCCCAGTGGATGCCTGACACCAGACAGTACCAAACCCTAAATATACTATGTTTTTTCCTACACATACCTACCTCTGATAAAGTTTATAAACCTATGATAAGTTTATAAATTAGGCAGTGTAAGAGATTTACAACAATAACTAATAATAAAATAGAACGATTAGCAGTGTCTGCATTGCTCAGTCAGTTGAGCGTCTGCCTTCAGCTCAGGTCATGATCCTGGGGTTCTGGGATCGAGCCCCAGGTCGGGCTCCCTGCTCAGTGGGGAGCCTGCTTCTCCCTCTCCCACTCCCCATATTTGTGTGCTCTCTCTCTCTCTGTCAAATAAATAAAATCTTTTAAAAAAGAACAATTACAATATATACTGTAATAAAAGTCATATGAATGTACTCTCTCTCCCACAAAATATCTTATTGTACTATATTCACCCTTCTTCTTGTGATGATGAGAGATGACAAAATGTCTACATGAGATGAAGTGCGGTGAATGAGGTAGGCATTGTGACATTCCACTTTCCTCAAACTTATTTAACTTTAGCACCTTTTCGTCAAGAAGCATCTGAAGCCTGACTCAGACCAGCTTTCAGAAGATGCTAATGTCCAAGAATGACGTGTTCCCCTGACTATACCATTTCAATTATTGAAGTTATTTGGGTTGTCCCATTGTAATTATCATGACAGCCAGTTTGAGACTCTACCAAATACCGAGTAATGCTCACACTTTATTTCTACTGAAGGAGAACTCTTTATCAACCCCTCACAGCATTGTCCCTCTCACACGTGTATGCTGAGCAAAGACAATTCCATCTTACAAAAGAATCCCAACCTTCAAGCTTGGCAGTATCCGGTGTATTCCTTTCATCAAAATTGTTTTCTTTACACATTTGTCTCCCTTAAAACACAGATGTTTAAGCTGCCAAAATGTTTTCCAAGTGGTTGCATCATTTTACATTCCCACCAACAATGTATGAGGGTTCCAATTTCTCTACATCCTTGTCAACACTTGTTATTGTCTTTTTTTTTTAAGATTTTATTTATTTGAGAGAGCAAGAGAGCACAAGCAGAGGGGAGAGGGAGAAGCAGGCTCACCACTGAGCAGGGAGCCCGATGTGGGGCTCAATCTCAGGACCCTGAGATCATGACCCTAGCCAAAGGCAGACACTTAACCAACTGACCCACCCAGGCTCCCTGTTATTGTCTTTTTGATTGTAGCCATCCTACTGGGTGTGAGGGTGGTATCTCATTGTGGTTTTAATTTACATTTCTCTAATGACCAAGGATGTTAAGCATCTAAGCGCTCTAATTTGTTGGCATAAAGTTGTTCATAGTATTTCCTCATCCTCCTTTTAATTTCTATGAGGTTGGCAGTGATCTTCCCTTTTTCATTTTGATTTTAGTTAATTCGTTTCTCTCCCCCCCCATGTCTATCTAAAGCCTTGTCAATTTTGTTAATCTTTATATTTTAGATTCATTGCTTTTTTCCCCCTTATTATTCTTCTGGTTTCTGTTTCATTGATTTCTACTCTAATCTTTATTATTTCCTTATTTTTTTATTGCTTTGGGTTTAGTTTGCTCTTCTTTTTCTAATTTCTCACTTGGACAAAAATACAATTCACTTTTATCTATTACTCTTGTATCTTGCAACCTTACTGAACTCATTCATCTCACAGCTGTCTAACAGACCTAATAGTTGTTCTGTGGACTCCTTAGAATATTCTTTCTACAAGGTCATGTTATCTGCAAATAGAGTTTTACTTCTTTCCAATCTGGATGCCTTGTATATCCGAATGCTTTTTTTCTTTTTCTTTTTCTTTTTTTTTTTTTTTTTTTTTTTTTTGCCTCATTGTCCTGGCTAGAACCTCTAGTACAATAATCAATAGAAATGGTGAGAAAAGACAACTTATTCTTTATCCCGATCTTAAAGAGAAACCATTCTGTCTTTCACCGAATATGATATAGGCTGTGAGTTTGCTCTAGATGCTCTTAGGCTGAGGAAGTTCCCTTCTATTCCTGCTTTATTATGTTTTTTATTTTGAAAAGATGTTGAATTTTGTCAAATGGTTTTTTTGTATCTTTAGAGATGACCATGTAGCTTTTGTCCTTTATTTTATTTATAAAGTGCATTAATTGATTTTTGGATGTTGAACCAACCTTACATTTCTGGGATAAATCCCTCTTGGTCTTGGTGTGTTATCTTTTCTATATGTTGCTGGATTCAGTGTGCTAGTATTTTGTTGGACTTTTGTGCTTTTATTCATTAGAGATAACAGTCTGTAGTTTTCTTGCAGTTTTTGCCTTTGTTATCAGTACAATACTTGCTTCATAAAATGAAGTGGGATGTAGGGTCCTGAAGAGATCAGTGGCTGTAAGGAAGCCTGAGGAAGACGCTTCTGAGACGAAGCCATCGTCTATTTCCTGATCTGTACGCTGGCTTCATGGGTGTGTTCAGTCTGTGAAAATTCACTAAGCTATACACTTAAAATTTGTGTTCTTTTCTATATGCATTTTACTTACTCCATTTTTTAAAGAAAGGAAAAAAAAACATGATGACATATTTCTAAATTTGCTGTTATCAAGAAGCCTTTTTAGAAATTATCTACGACATTCCCAAAAAACGGCTGCCAAGAGTTATCAAAGGCATCATGATCATAAAGGACACAGAAAGAATGAGAACTGTGACAGGTTGGAAGAGACTACGATAATAAAGACAGAACCTCTAAATGCAATGTGAGATACTAGACTGGTAACTGAAGTAGAAAAAGGCCATTAGGGAAAAACTGGTAGGATTTCAATGAAGTCTGTAATTTAGTAATGAAGTTTTACCAAAGCTGTCACTCCCTAGTTGGATCATTGTACTGTGGATAGGTAAGTTGTTACATTAGGGGAAGACGGGTGAAGAACATACATGGACTCATCATACTATTTCTGCAACTTTTCTTACAGGCTAACATTATTTCAAAATAAAAAATTACCAAAAAATTATTTTGGGATGACATACATTTACGTCAGTTTTATTCAGTGAGTTAAAAATAAAAAGGAATACAAATTGAAAAATCTCCCTCCTACTATCATCTACCAACTATCTAGTTTCCTAACCAAAAAGTAGCAAATACCCTCTGTATTTTGTACATCCTTCCAGAGATTTTTCCTTTTTTATTAAGTATAGTTGACACGCAATATTAGCTGCAGGTGTACAACACAGTGACGTGACAATTCCATATCCAATACTCACTACAACAGGTGTAGCTACCATCTGTCACCACACATTACTGTAATATTGTTGACTACATTCCCTATACTGTACATCTCCATGACATATTCTGTAACTAAAAGTGTGTACCCCTTAACCCCTTCACCTATTTTGCCCATTCACCCCATCCCTCACTCTGGAAACCATCAGTTTGTTCTCAGTGTTTGTAAGTCCATTTGTTTTTTTCTTTGTTCCTTTTTGTTTAGATTCCACATATAAGTGAAGTCATATGCTATTTGTCTCTCTGACTTATTTCACTTAGCAGAATACCCTCTAGGTCCATCCTATTGTCACGAATGGCAAGACCTCATTCTTCTTTAGACCAATTCTTTAGTAATGCTCTATTGAATACACACACCAAATCTCCTTCATCCATTTATCTCCCTATGGACAGTTAGGCTGCTTCCATATCTTGGCTGCTGTAAATGATGCAATAAACACAGCGGTGCATATATCTTGTCAAATCAGTGCCTTTGTTTTCTTCGGGTAAACACCCAGAAGTGGAATTACTAGACCATATGGTTATTTCTATCTTTCATTTTTTAAGAAATCTTCATACTGTTTCCCACAGTGGTTGCATCAATTTACATTCCCACCAACAGTGCACAAGGGCTCTCTTTTCTCCACATCCTCGCCAATACACGTTATTTCTTGACTTTTTGACACTAGCCATTCTGATTAGCAGTATCTCACTGTAGTTTTGATTTACATTTCCCTGATGATTGGCAAAGCTGATTATCTTTGTAGGTGTCTGTTGGCCATCTGTCTCCTTTGGGAAAATGTCTGTTCAGATCCTCTGCCCATTTTTAATCTGATTGTTTGTGGGTTTTTGGGGTGCTCAGTTATATAAGTTCTTCATATATTCTGAATACTAACCTCTTATATAAATCATTTGCAAATATATCCTTCCACTCACTTTACTGTTTTCATTCTATTGATGGCTTCCTTTGCTGTGCAAAAGCTTCTTATTTTGGTGTAGTACCAGTTTATTTTCAGACATTTTTTATGTATATGCAAGCAAACACATACATGAATAAATATGCATACTATTTTCCTCAGGAGATAGTTTTTCTCTATAGCAATTCCATTACAGAATTTGTGCAAACACTGGGCTGAAAGATTCTGCTACGGGGACATTAGCTGTATCACTGTTCATTATAGCAAAAATTCAAACAAACTGGCATATATAAAACAGCTGAAAATGTGAATATAACCAATTTGAATAAACATACATCAAAATACTATCCAGACATGTACACAGGGTGATACAGCAAAACTAAGTTTAATATTCAAAGATCACATTTAAAAAGTTGCAGTTTTTCAAAATTATAATACAGAAATGTATTTACTAGAACTGAAAATAAATTCACAGTTAAAAAAAACTATAAAAACATATATAATATAACCAATATATAGAGAAGAAAGCTGTTCACTGAAACAATTGTTCATTTGTTTTGGTTTTTGATGTCTTAGGATAGGTGAAGTAGAGTGCAATGAGGGCCCCAAGTGTTCACCCCTCCCTGTATCTGGACCTTTCCTCCTGTGACTTTGCCGCTCCTCCCACTAAAGAGATTACATCTATTTCCCATCGCTTGAACCTTAGGGGGCCTTGTGAATTCCTTCGGCAGTGACGGTACACCAACAACAACAGCGGGCTTCAGAAGGCATTGCGCTCGTTGCTGTTGATTACGTGCCTGCCATCGTCATGAGAACACATGGGGGGCTAGCCTGTTGAATGATGTGATAAAATTAAACGGAATCACTGAGAGCCAAGGCCATCCCAGCGCAGCAGGGCTGCTTAAGTGACCATCCTAAACACATGAGCATCAAACACTTAGTGTCGCTTACCACAGAAATTTGGGGGGGTGCCTGTGATACAGCATTATTGTGGCAACAGATAACTTATACAAGATGCTTAACTATTCACTACGTTAACATCGGTACTTTGGGTGTCAGAAAACTGTATTTTAATTACAATACCTCTGAAGATAGAACACATTTCTGTTTCCTAAAAGATTTTATGATTTTATCTTTATATTAAACTTTTCAATCCAACGTGACATTATTTAATAAATGCTTATGCTTGTTTTGTGATTCTTACATTAAATTCTTAAGTGTGAAACTGAATCCAGTTTGGGGCTCTCCATTTTAACCCACTGACCTCAAATTAAATTTTTTTTTTAAGATTTATCTATTGAGAGAGAGAGAGATAGCGAGAGAGAACATGAGCTCTCTCCCAATATTGGGCTCAATCCCAGGCCCTTGGGCTCATGACCTGAGCTGAAGGCAGACGCTTAACCAACTGAGCCACCTAGCGCCCCTCAAATTAATTATTTTAAAGATAAATTCTAATGCCTCATTCTACTATCAGAAGTTCCTTCCTAAATTATATATATCTATTTCTATATTACTATATAACACTATACTAATTATTTTTCCTTTACAAAGAAAAAGACACTTAGATCAGATCATCAAGGATTCTAAAATTAGCCCTTCTAATATAGATGGAATCCTAAGGCTAAAATAAACAAGCGGAAACAAACAGGTTTATGTGGGCTACAACCCAGAGGAAAATATAATTCAGGTACCAGTAAAAATAGACAAAATGATTGGGATAATTACTCCTTATCTCTACTACCCATAAATTTTCCATCAAGAGTGGATCTGATGAGCCAGACACCAGAAGAAACTGAGTGATATATGATGAAACAACAAGAATTCAAGCAGGTATAGATCAGATGGCTCTGAGTAGATCACCCCCCTACAGGGACTCAGGAGACACAACTCTGGGTAGAATCCATACTCTACGTACTAGATTTTACACAACAAATACTACACACTACTTGGCTCCCTTACTATGAAATATAAATTAATAATATTTCAAATCTACAGAGGTCTTTTTCTAACTATAATATAAAACACAAATCACATATTGGCCATGTTAAATATAAACTATTGCCTTTCAGAAGTTCCATCATTATCTTATTCCATGAAAATATTACCAACTATGAAAATAAGTGAGTGGGAATGTGTAATTTGAAAATATTTGGCCAAAGAAAAAGCCCACTATGACTAAAACAAGATGGCAAATGACTTCATCTTCTTTTGGAAAATGACCTCATTATGACAACTAGCTAACCAACAAGCTTCCAAAGCCACTAACAGTAGCTTACAAAGTCACAGCTGTTACTTTTTCTAACAACTAAAACTTGATTTCAAGTTAAATGTCATTTCAAAAGAACTGAATGATTTCTTCAAAGTACTGCAATTTATGAGCAAGAATTACATTGAGTAGAGCACAATGATAAGTCTGTAACTTGTTCAATAAAGATGATTATAAAGAATGACAGAACAAACAGTTAAAAAACACTTCATTGTGGCATTCTTGAACAAGAAGCAGACATATTTAGGAGAACTGTTAATCATTCATGAATAAGACAATAAATACAAAAAGTGCTTACTTTGACCTTTAAGCAATATAAAAATCATTTGATAGAGAAGGTATGATATAAATTTTTGACAACTAGTTTCTTTCAAAAAAACCAGATGAATATATGAATAATTTTTCTGGAAAAAATATTCAAATAATTCATGAAATTTAAAACTTTCAGATACCAAGTACAATGGAAAAACTGTCACTATTAAAATTCTTGTGGAATTCTGTTTCTCCAGTTTATTACCACTTTCATGATTAAAAGACCCTATGTGATGGAGCACCTACTCTGTCTTTGACTCTGTCTTCCGCTACATTCCCTGCCCCACCACCACTCGGTAAATTCAGACAGATATAAACAACGGTAGACGGAGGGGGGAGTAATTCTGACTTAAACGCAGATGAAGAAAACTGATACACAAACTACCCCCCTCAAAGCAGTGGAGGATTCTGGGATAATAGAAGCATGGTCTACCAAATCTTTGATTCTCTAAATCCATTTACTTTCTAGCCTCATTGCCCACCAATCTTTCACCTATGCCAGCCAAGTGCCAAGTATAAAACCTGCAGTCCCCTCAGTGGGGCTATGATCTCTCACACCTCTACAACGTTGCATAAGATGTTCCATCTCTTTGGAATTCCCAAAATTACCTCCTCTAGTGTCCCCACAACTAGCAGCACCTGTGCCACAACCTTCTTTCCTATCCCAACCCTGGGACACCATGAGTCCTGAGATATAACATAGCAAATGGTTAAAAGCAGAGATTTGGGGGCCGAACTGACTGAATTTCAATCCTTATTCCAAATTGAACTAAATTCTGTATCATCTTTGTAAAGTCCTTATCTCTCTGTGCCACAGCTTCCCTATCTGTAAACTGTGTAGTAATTTAGTTATCATATAAGGTTACTGAGATGTAAAAGAGCTGATGCATGTAAAGTCCTAAAAGAGAATCACTCATACAAGATACACTTTAAATGTGTTAACAAGAACTACTATCTTCAGATTCAGCTTAAGTATCATCATATCCAGCCCAACTATTCTCCCCTCAAATTAAGTTAGTATACGTCCTCTGTCATCCTTGTAATGTTTTGTTCATCTACTTACCACCTAATATGCTCTCATGTTCTTTATCCATTCTATATCCCCAGCACTAAGCACAATTAGTACTACATACTGTGTATCCAGAATACTTAATACCATGAATGAACGAAAAAAATAAAGTAATACAGGATACGCTGAAGCCAAGGCACGTGATTTTAGTTACAGGCTGCAAACAAGCTGGATTATCTAGCATGGTTAGGGGATTTATACATTGCACAAAAGCATCTGGCTAGGAAAGCAGGTAAAGATGGAACTACCCAGTGATGCATCATGGTACAAGGCAAAGTACGCCAGGAAAAGGGATGGCTGCTTTTGCTTTTTTAATCCAAAGGTGCCATCTTCTCACCACATGTATAGTAAAGGGGTTTTAGCCCAGAGAGGTAGTCCTTTTTCTTTAAAAAAAAAAAAAAAAAAAAAAAGATTTATTTGAGAGAGAGAGAGAGTGCGTGCGCACACAGGAGCGCACACAGAGGTAACGAGCAGAGGGAGAAGAGAGAGAGAGATTCTCAGACTCCGTGCTCAGTGCAGGGCCTGAACCCTGAGATCACGACCTGAGCTGAAACCAAGAGTCGGAAGTTTGACTGACTGTGCCACCCAGGTGCCCCTAAGGGAGTGTTTTTCTAATTAATCTCCCCAGAAAGGATGAATCAAACGTAGTATATACATACTTCAAAATGTGGTACATACATACGGTGGAATTCAGCCTTAAACAGGAAGGGAAAATTGGGAAACGCACCACAATATGGATGATCCTTAAGACATTATGTTAAGTGAAATAAGCCAATCACAAAAGGACAAATATTGTATAATTGTACTCATACCTAAAACAAACTCAGAGAGAAAAGAGAGTGGTGGTTCCCAGGGGCCAGGGGGAGAGAGGAATTAGGAGTTATCGTTTTAATGGGTGCTAAGTTTCAATTTGAGAAGATGAAGAAGCTCTGGAAATGGATGGTAGAGATGGTTAGATAACAATGTGAATGTACTTAATACCACCGAACTGTACCTTTAAAAATGGTTAAAGTGGCAAATTTTCTATTTATAAACAAATTTAGATCTATTTTTTTCTTCCTTCCAAAAACAAATGCAGGTTCCCAACTTTACATGATTTCTCTTAATAATTACTTATGGCAAGTTATCACACTTGTGTATCTTGTAAACTTTTAAAAAAATGTCAAACATTACTTTTGTATACTAAAATAATACATTATTCAGTTAGATATGCTGCACACCACTTCCCTAAAATTTTAACATTTTTTATGGCTGAGAAGAGCTAATAGTTAATCTGCTTTAAAAAGCTTCCAGGTTAACAGGACTCTGGCTATGCTTTTATTATACAGTATTATGGGACCTCATGTACCCTTTTCCTACTAGAATTTCCCTAATAAAATTTTCTAAAGAGTATCCTGATGCTGCCATCAGGTAATTTCTGAGCTCATCTCCCCTACCTGGTACATCTCACTTCCAGATTCTCAACTTTCACAATATGATGTCAAATCTATTCCAACTCAGGGGCACCAAGGTGGCTCAGCTGGTTAAGATCCCAACTCCCGGTTTCGGCTCAGGTCTTGATCTCAGGATTGTGGGATCAAGCCCCATGAGGGGCTCTGCACTCTTCGCGGAGTCTGCTTGAGATTCTCTCTCCCCTCCCTCTGCCCCTCGCCCTGTTAATTCTGTCTAAAATAAATAAATCTTTAAAAAAATCTATTCCAACTCAACCTCAAAGCTGGCAACCAAGAAGAGCTGAAATCTATGTCTCTTCTAGGAAGTATCACTGAGAACGGACAGTGACAGTATTGTTTAAGAACAGACTTAAGCATACATAATTTGTCAATTCACTAATAGTGATGTCTAGTCACCCTCAGTCAGAATATTGCTTTTTATTATATTAATAACTCATACCTTCAAATAAAATAACTATGCTACATTAATGAAGATAGATGACCAAATCCACTATGCATTTGGTAGTGTTTTAAAATATATTTGTGCTTTATTAGCCACAAAACTGTATGTGTGTGTGTGTGTGTACTACAGACATATTAGGATGTGCATTTAACAAAACATTTTAAGGTCTACATTCAAAATTTTCTGTGTACTGTTTATAAACCCATAGATTCCTTGCAATCATCAAGCTCCACGATATTTTAAGATACTCTTAAGACCCACCCCTTGATAAAGACTAATCATTAGAAAGAGCGCAACTTTTTGTCGTCCTCTGTTCATCAACCCATCTTTCCACCTACCATTCCTCTCTTCCACTGAACTGCACTTTGGTATGACAATATCAATCAAAATCAAAGCACAGTATGAGACACAATCCTATGAGTGTACTCTATATAGATGATACAGACAATACACAGGATACACAGGAAAAACTACCATAGGATATTTCTAGAAAATCTACAGGAGGAATTTCTAGTCTTAGCATCATCAAGAAAGAATGACTGACACACTTCTTTTAACCTTACAGGAAACTGAATCTTAAAACTTGGTGCTTCCTAATTAATTTGTTTTCCATATTCAAGCTTCAATAATTTTGCATATCAACATACTATCACACTCCTATAGACTTAATATTTTCTTCAAATAGCAACCCGTTTTTATAAAATAAATAAATAAATAAACCCCTTGTTTTAAATAAATTTTAAAGGGAATCTTATTATTATTATAAAAATCCAGAATCATTTGCTATACATTAGAGAACTGTATGGTATTCAATTTTAATGATATACTGCTACTTGCTTTTTGTTAAAACTTTTCATGTAGTTTTAATTATGAATGACTTTAAAACTGGTATATTACTGAGAATGTAATACAAAGTCACCATTTTTTTTTAAATACATTATGTGATACAGCTAAAATCCCCTTTCCACTAACTTCCCTCGTGCTCTGTCTTTCCCTTCTCAAAAATAACCACTATTCTATAGTTGGTTTGTATCCTTCGCATTCATGTTCTGGAATACTTTTGTTATGCGAAATAAAATAGTATAGTTTTGTTTTTAAAAATCTGCATCAGTAATGTCACTGCTGTACTGTTTGTTTTGTGCTCAACTTTGTTTTCACAATGTACCCATTCATATTCATAAACATTGACTTAGTTCATTTTAACCACTCAATAGCAACTATTCTATGTATTTGCTTCTACTATTCCTTCCCCACTTTGATATTTGAATTGCTTTTCATTTGTGATGTAAGCAATGCCGCAATGCTTTAGGCATATTACTTTGGGCTCAGTTTCCTTGTCCTATGTGAGAGGTTCTCAGGTATATTACTTACTTTGGGTGGGGATTTATAAACTGACAACCCAAATTTGCATCCAAGCTTTACTGAGAGTAGTAAACACAACAGTACACTTTATGTACAAACCTGACTCCTAAACACTATCCTGTTTTCCTAACTTCATATTCCATTTGCCTCCTTTTATTACTCATTCTTAATTTATTATATCTTGCAATGCTGTTTCCACTTTTAAAAGTTATTTTAAGTTCTTTGTGGAACAGGGAAGGGTATAAATGAATAATGCATTTCTCATGAAAATATCAATCAAAATCTCAGATCCAGTTCTGCATCTGGGAATTACATACACAGTGGAACTTGAAGTCACTTAATCATGGTGTCTTGCTGAGTCTCAGGGATCTCAAAAAATGGAGGAGAGGGGTGTATAATATTTTGCTCTCACAACTATCAGGTAAATTTTAAGAAAGTTAAACTATGAATACCATATCATCCTTAGTGGTATTATATTTGAAAGACACCAGCATAACAATAATTTATTGAGAAGTCGGCTAATACTTAACAGACATTTTAGAAAACACTTAGGCATAATCGCCTATTTTCTCCTCAGTTCCTAAAAGAGGTAGATATAAGAATCAATCATTAGTCATACCTGTAGTATGTCGTGTATGGTAAGTCTCATAGCTAAGGGTGAGATAGTTACTAAATATTCTTGCTGAATGAAAGATTTTAAAGAAAAATCAATCAGTCAGCTGTTAACACCAGGACAGAGAAGACTAAAGTATGACTTTTTTTAACAGCTACAACTTCTTACGCAAATATTAAAATACAGTTGTCTTCCTTTGGGCAAATTCAATCTAAACTTACAAATTATTTGGGAAGTAAAAAGGCTCTTGCCTCCACTTGTGGGCAAAAGGAAGATAACTACAGAGCTAATATGACATAGAAGTACCTGGGAAGAAGTGAGATTGGAACGGTCTCCCAGGCACAGGCTGTACACCTGCAGCACTGCAGTGAGTTCTAAACCGCTCTGCCGTAAGACCAAATGAATCTCTCCAAATGAAAGAGGGCAGTGAAGATTTCAAGTAAAAGGCAGGAGCGGGCGTAGAATGGGAGAGAAAGCTAACATTCCTTTCATATTTACTCCTCTGAACAGTTTGAAATATGCTCTCCTTCAAACATCAACAAAAATCCTGTAAGGTAGGTCTTACGATCTCTTTTTTAAAGATAAGGAAAAACTTAAGCTTCTAAAAAGTTAAATTGCTCAATAAAATCTCATTCAAAGCTAAAAAGTACAAAGAGCTAGACCACGTGCCAGGTCTATGTAATTCCAAACTCTTTCCACACTACTGTTTCTACTATATAAAAACAGCAGCAAACACCAATCAAGGACTTACTCTATAGGCCACAGCATCCCACGGTATTGAGTCACAAAGTCCTGTTGAGATAGATGCCTTGCTACTTCAATTCTGCAAATGAGGAATCTGAAGGCCAAAAAGTAAAGTACTTTGCCACTAGTCACACAGCTAATGGTGAAGCCAAGTTTCAAACCCACGAAGTCTGACTCAACTATTACACTATAAGCAAAATAGAGAAAGTGAGAAGGCCGGCCTTGAGAAGATAACATCCAACAGAGATATAACAACTGTTTTCCAGTCTACACCCCACCTAAGACATTACTATACAGAATTCTAGTTAGCAATGAGCGACAGACAGATATGGGTTCAAAACTTAGATCCACTACTTCTTGGCTGTGTGAAGTTGGTTAATTCACGCAACCTTTCTCTGAGCTGTTTTTGCATTTGCAAAATGGAAATAAAAACAGAACCTCAACAGTTGATTTCATTAAGTGACATAATGTGTGAATGTCATACCTACTTTCAGCTAAGCATTACGACAGAGGTAATTAAACTTATCTCATTTTAGCCTTACAATAATCTTTCAAGATACATTATCATTACTTTTCATGATTCAGGATAGCTTCTCAAGGTTATATGGTTTACCCAAAGTCACAGTTACTAAGTGACAGAACAAAAATTTAAATTATGCTCTTCAAAATTCTAAGATAATGCATCCTACTCGTACACCAATGGTATTGCCAAATGTAATAAACAGTTCTCAAAAATTTACTTATTCTCTTAGAAGTTAATCTGAACTGCATTGAGATTATCAATTCACATGACCTTTCAGCAATCTAACAGCAGTTCTAGACATGTTACATTTCTCCACATTCTCTAGGCCATCCATAAATACCCCTGATAATACAACTTCTCATCCATCATAATAGCCCAGGAAAATCCACTGTGATTCTCTCCCCTTGTTTATTCACATGTGCAACAAAGATGTGCATTACAAACAGCAGTGTCAAAACTGTGATGCGACCAGAAACCACAAAGTCATAGAGGGTAGTGAGAGGGGTAGGTGGCAGTGGCAACTGCTTTTACCGACATTACTAATAACTGCAAGACTGTGGATAAGTCAATTAAGCTTTGTGTGCTTCCATTTCCTTATCTCTCTCTTTTTTTAAAGATTTTTATTTATTTATCTGAGAGAGAGAGAGAGCAAGAGAGGGAGAGCGGAGAGCGCAAGAGCACATGAGCGGGGGGTAAGGGCAGAAGAAGCAGACTCCCCACTGAGCAGGGACACAGACATGAGGCTTGATCCCAGGATTCTGGGATCATGACTTGAGCCGAAGGCAGACACTTAACTGACTGAGCCACCCAAGTACCACCCCCTTATCTCTTCATGGAAAAATAATAGTACCTACTGCATAGTATTATCTTGAGGACTGGCAATAGAAGACAGCACTGTGTTAATTGTTTAGATATATTATCTACTCTGATTCTTACAAAAGTCCAGGGTGGAGGGTATACTCTTAATCGTATCTCAAGGATGAAGAAACTGAGTTTGAGTTCCACCCAGATAACACCATCCTAAAGCTGTCCTGAGTCCAACAGATATAAAGAAGTGTTCATAAATATCTTGTGTATAGTCTCTTAAGTCACAGTATGATACCTATGAGTAGGCCCTCCTGCCACTCAAGCATAGGGACTTTTGCTCTTCTTATTAAAAATATAAAAGACACGCCTACTTCCTCTCACTTTCATACTTCCACCTCTCCCCAAATTGCTAATGGTATGTAAAAGTTTTAAACATTAGTATCTCCTTCTGTATACAGCTCATCACCTGAGAAAAACCAGCACAGAGTAGACATCTAATATGTATTTACTTAATGAATGATTCAACATAAATTGTTCCCCTGCTCCTAATAATTGGTACTTTACAAATATTATCTAATTTAATGCTTACAATATCCACAAAATGATTATCATTCCCATTTTAGAAATGAAGAAACAAACAAACAAAAAAAACTCACAAAGGTTGAACAGCTTGAGTCACAGAGTTGATCGTCTGCAGAGCCAGGGCTGGAATGCAGTTCTAACAAACTCCAAAGAGGCTACTCTCCTACAGCCTCATGATGTTCCCACTCTGAAGTTCACAAGAAGTTTTATGAAAACGTAGGATTCGTGATACCTTGAAGGATGACCAGGACTTCAGAAAGTGGAAACAAGAACACTATTAACCCAAAGGAACGAAGAGAAGCAAAACACAGAAGACAGGCAGCAAGGAACAAGTTTGGGAAAAGCTGTGTAGTACCCTTTACCTAGAACAAGCATTTAACTTCAGAGAAGGGATATAGGTACATAAGAGATTTGGACAGATTAATGTAGTAGCAAAAATAAAAGTAAGAAAGTACTAGAATGGATAAATTTGGAGACAGAATAATTCATAAGTCAAGTGGTAGTGAAGTTTAGGGTATAAATCATGATAGAGAAATGAAAAATAAAGAAAGGATATATGGAAACAAAGAACTGACAAGAATCAAGTAAAATAAAGGAATAAAACAAAAGAACTGCCAATATGATGACTGGAAGAAAGATGATGCCATTAAAAATTTTGTCTTCTACATTTCAGCCATGTGTGTGATAATAATCAGAAAAAAATAATTCTTTTTAATTTTTAATTACTTAAATTAAGAAAAAACAGGGAATCAAGAGAAGTAGAGATGTTTCACAGTTAATTTCCAGACATCTGTGACTTAATCCACCTGTAACATATCAAAAAAATCATTTACAAAAATCAGAAAGGAGTCTCCAAGACGTGTCTAACATGTGTAAAGAACATTTATTAAAATGTTATTTAATGCTTCATGACAGATAATGTAAAAGTCCATAACAATACACTATAAAACATTTGCACCTACTAAGTCTACTCAAATGAGAAAAATAAATGACTGAAGGTTACCGACGTCATTATTTTATGAACCACATGGTAAAATTTGAAAATATCACATATTGCAAACTAAACCAATACTTATCAAACCTCTGCACCAAAGTACTGGAATTTATCAAATATTCTGGTATCTCTAGTTTTATCTTTAAATTTCCTGTTAACTTTACCTCAATGTCACAATATATCCATGTTTGTAATTATACATTAAAAATGACTTACCAGAGATTAAAACTGATTCTTCAAAAATATGGGTCATTTTAATCTTGTGGCTTTTGATTTTCCCTGGCAGAAAGCCATAAAAACCACAGAAGGACAAAGTTTAAAAAGCATCCAAATAAATAAAAATGTTTTATAGAAATACATGAAGCAATGATATTAAACTGATAACTATTCAAAAACAAAAACAGTAATAGGCTCTAAAATAGGTATCCTCCAAAACAAAGAAATATTAGAATAATTGAAGATTCCAAATACAAAAAAAGACTTAAACATATATACATCCCCCCAAAAACAGAGAAGTAGAAGTTCAACCATATGAAAAGGCTAGAATACCCACAATGAGGAACACTGTACAGTCACTAAAAATGATTTTATAGAGATTTTTAATATATTTAGAAACACAAATCATTACATTAACTAAAAATATTAAAATCCTGTACATATATACAAAAAGATATGTCTCACATACAAAAAGAAAAAAACTAATTTAAAATTCTTATCTCTAGGGGGGAAAAAGTAGTTTTATGTTCTTTACAACATCCAACACTTGCCATTTTTCTAACTTAGCATATAAACAGGATTTACAACGAAGCAGAACAATGACAAGTCTTGGTGAAATTGGCTCTTTTGCTAATAAACAGGCACTGAAAATGAAAGAGCCCCAACCATTTTTTATTACAGTGAAACTGTATAAAGAATAACATCTTTTAAATATAAGAAGAGATAACTAAAAGCTTCATTTCATAGACTTAAATTAGCCTTCCCCCATGGTCTTTCACAATTTTTTTTTTTTTTTGAGCAGAAAGTACTCATTTTTTATTTTAAAAGTCAGAGTACGTATTACAAACTGGGGGCTTCGACAGAACCAGGTGATAAGGCCATGGATGGCTGTTATGTCATTCTTTGCACATTGCTATGTATTTGAAATAGTTCATATTTTTAAAAATACTGCTAATTCCAATAAAAATAAGATGGAGTATAAAATAGGTATAAAAGGAAACAAGTAAACAAATTGGAAAATTATAATGTCCCAAGATAAGAAAGATTCTAAATGTGAGATTTAGGCTTGCCTATTTCTCTTAATATTGGCAAAACAAATGGGTAATTTCACAATTTTTTACGATTTTTCTTTCTATGCAAATCTTATAAAAGCCAAGAAGAGACCTATCGCTTAAATCCTATTTCAGTTCAAATTATAGGTCATGACACACAAAGCAAAGGCATCTCTATGGTGTTTTGCAATATCTAAATATTTTGTGTACCCAGGTATTTGAGCCTCACAATAATCTTAGGATGAATGTTAGCTCAAGTTGAAAGATAAATGTCCACACCCACTAGGTTGGACATTAAAAAAAAAAAAAGGAAGAAAGAATAAGTGTTGATGAGGATGTGGAGAAATTGGACCCTTCGTACACTGCTGGTGGGAATGAAAAATGAGGCAGCCTCTATGGAAAACAAATGGCGGTTCCTCAATAAATTAAACCCATAATTACAGTATGAGCCAGGAATTCCACTCCTACGTATTGCCAATGGCTGGGGGTTTTTTGTGGGGGTAGGAGGGTGATGCAGTGAGGAGTAGGAATGAGTATGGGGTTGCCCTTTGGAAAAGTTTTGGAACTTTTAGTAACTAGACAGCTGCACAGCACTGTGAATGTACTTAATGCTACTAAATTGTACACTTTAAAATCGTTAAAATGGCAAACCTTATGTGTATTTGACCACATTTTTAAATGGGGGAAGAAGTATCTTCGGTGGAGTTCCTGAGAAGCAAACGTTAAGATGAGAATTCTTTGGAAGGGATTGAGGGAGTGTTTTTAATAAAAAGTTCAAGGAAGTGGATAAAGCAAGAAAGCCATGGGTGCAGTTGAAGTATAACCTCATCCTGATTCCACAGTGAACCATGGAGTCTAAATGACCACGCACTCATACCCCATAACAATCAGTCACTGGCTACAGGTCACCTACCCATGCCCTGGGAAAGTGGGGGAACATAATGTCCCAGGCATCTCTGGGTAAGGCAGCTCTGAATAATTCTGTGGAGGTTTTTACTGCTGAGAGTTGTCAGTCACCAGGTCTACAGGTGAGGGATAGGCAAAAACTCCACCCAGGTAAAAGGATTTGGGTACAGCACCAACAACACCTACTACTTGAGAAGGAAAACTGAGGCTAAGAAACTTGAGTGACTTATCTAGGCTCACACAGCAAATATAACTGCAGCTGGGGACTTACTCTCTTCACCTTGTAATTCATGCTCTTTTCCAGTCTAGCTTTGCATAATTTCAACCCATTAAAACACAATGGCGAATTCATTTTGTCTGTCTGTTGCTTATCCCTTTATGTTTTTCTTCTTATTTTGAGTTTCTGTTTCATTGGTACAGTGGTCTGTTTTGTTTTGCTGAGAGAGGGTGAGGAGATGGTTCCTTAATCTCTGCTGAAGTGGCCTTTGCGTTAGTTCTGGTCCCTACCTAGCACACTCCTAGTTCACATCACAGCACCTGGCAGAAATGCTTGCTCCCAAGAGGTCTCCCTCAACACTGTTCAGAGCTAGATCCTGAATTATGTCTGCAAGACTGTCTGCTTTTTAAATTATCTTGGGCTTGACAGCAAGAATTAATTTGGTTTACCCATCTCTGTATTACTGATACATGGCACCTGCTAGGAAGCTGATAAAAGTTTGCTCACTTAAACCCTACAGGCAAACCTCATTTTACCGTGCTTCACTTTATTGTGCTTGGCACTGCAGTTTTTACCATTCGAAGGTCTGGGCCAATCCTGTGTTGAGCAAGTCTTCTGGTGCCATTTTTACAACAGCATTTGCTCACTTTGTGTGTTTCCCTGTCGCATTTTGGTCATTCTTATAAGATTTCAAATTTCTCATTATTATTACATTTGTTATGGTGATTTGTGATCCATGATTACAACTCACTGAAAGCTCAAATGATGGTATTATTGAGCAATAAAGTATTTTTTAATTAAGGTATTTACTTTTTTACGATTTTTTTTTTTTTAATTTTTTGGAGAGAGAGACAGAGCACAGAGGGAGAGTGAGAGGGAGAAGCCAACTCCCCACTGAGCAGGGAGCCCAACACGGGGCTCGATCCCAGAACCCTGGGATCATGACCTGAGCTGAAGGCAGACGCTTAACAGCTGAGCCACCCGGGCGCCCCAAGGTATGTATTTTTAGACATAATGCTACTGCACACTTAATAGACTATGGTAAAATGTAAACACAACTTTTATAAGGACTGGGAAATGAAAATAATCACTTGATCCACTTTATTGTGATACTCACTTTGTTGCAGTGGTCTGGAACCAAACCCACAGCATCTCTGTACACCTGTCCTTTATTTAATATAACTAAAAAGGGACCTAACGTATAGACAGGTTTCTTTAACTCTGTATTTTAAATGCCCTTTATTCAAGTGGATTTCATTATTTATCATAGAAAAGTTGCATAAATCTACTATAAGGCAACTGACCGCCCATACACCACAGGTCGGGATCAATGACAGACTAGAGTCACTCACATGAATTGGATGCTATGTAAATGGAAAAATAATATATACTTTTATCCATTTAAATGTAAAAATACCAACATCTAATAATCACATTTCACTTAGACTAGATTAAAAGACATTTAATACTGCTTTCTACAGGCAAATGTTACAGATAAAAGTGACTTCTCTCTACCCACCCATCCAAATTAAAGAGCTCTAATTTTGAAAAACAATTTAGCACTGTGAGGAATTTTATTTATTTTAAATAATTTAAAGGAAAGATAAATTACCACAATAATTAGTCAATAATTATGCTGAAAAGGGGACACATTTCAATATAATTAAATCCAAAAGAACTAAACTTATATTCAATTTTTCCACTATTTTATCATTATGTTTGTCATTAATGATACCTATTGCGAGTATTCCATTGCTCTAAAAGGCTAGTATCATCTTCCTAAAACTAAAATTATATTATATTAAAATTATATTAGCAGAAGCTATTTCAAAGCTATACCAACAGACCTCAAAAAGTTTTTTTTTTTTAAAGTTCCTAACAAGAAAGGCCAAGGAAGAAGGTAATTAGGAGTGAGAAAATAAAAGAAACAACATTCAAACTGAAAACGGAAAAACACAAATAGAAAAGCTTCCCAGATGTTTGTTTTCAGTCGTTGAATCAGCTAACCAAATCACGTCAATGGGTAAGAATGTCAAAAAGATCTTAGAAAGTGAACGAACAAAGGCACTACACCTAGTTTTCCTTTTGCTTATTTTTTTAATGCAACCAATGGTACAAAATCATCACCAGGCTATAATATACTTCCCGTTAAAATGCACTTGAGCGCTAAAAGAACACAAATGGCAGAGGAAGTCAACAAACTGAAACTCTTATTCCTAGAAAGATTTAAAAAACCCAACTGAGACACTGAGAGCAAAGGCAGTGTGGATTCAATTACTATTACCTCCATGGCCTGATCTTTCGACTCTCAACATGGTTTCAACAGAAATCACCACTGAGTAGGTTTCTTCTTCAGGTTTTTGTTTGCCTGTTTGTTTGCTTTTCAAGGAAAAGTCCAAGAATTATGGAAGCAATATTTTTCTTCAAGTATAAAGCCTGGAAAGTAATGTGGCTAATCATGGCTCATAGATATTTCCGAACTAAGATTCAAGCCTACCTCCATTATTTAAAGTAAGATACCAGCTTTTAGCTATAAATAAGAACCAACAGCATTCATATTACTGGAACATAATTCATTTTATCTCACCTCCTGCATTTACAAATAATCTTTTTAAAAAACACAAAATACCATGGTCTTTTCATACCAGCTGCAATATAACTGCAATATTTGTTATTTCCGTGCATTATTTACTGCACTGCATGATTTAGTGCTGTAACAGTATATATGATTTGCCATATTTTGAATTTATTAGGTAACAAAAACCTTCTCACAAATATATTCACCTAAATTCAGTTAGATAAGTCTGTTCTCACAATGCTTAACAAAATGTCCACTCTGTCAATTAGTTTATGAACAGAACCACATGCCACATAAACTATCAACTTCCATCAGTGGTTTTTAGAGTTTGCTTTCCTTCTATCATTTTAATTGATTCAGGCCCTCTTTCAACTAAAAAAATCCTCCTGGTCCCCTCTAATAATACATGCTCCACACTGCTATCAGATCATTCTACACCTGTATCATGTCATGTCCTTCCTCAAGAAAATCCAATAATGGTTCCCCTTAGTTTTGAACATTAAGTTCAATCAACTTAAATAGCTTAACAAATAATGTCCTTCCTGATTAACCTCTGTCTACCTTTCCAGACTCTTCTCTACCCATTTTTCACCCAGCTTTTGCCACAGCATCTTAAAATTGAGTGGAATTCACAAAATGCTGCATGTTGTTCCATATGGTCTTGGTCCCTAACATCCCTTCTCATATTTCCCTCCTCTTGCCTTTCCTACCTACAGGTATTGAGTTAACTCCTAACGGTCCTTCAAATTCAGCTAATTTTCACCAACTCCGAATAACTTTCACTGAATCCCTCAGTCTGATTGAAATTACTTTTCCACCACTACCTATTACCATGTTTATACTTCATGTTTATGTGTCATTGTATTCAACGCACAGTATTATATTCGTAGTATTATTTGTGTGCTCCGAATAGTTCCTTCAATATAACTTTATTTGACTTGCAAACTATGCCTTATTTAACTCTGTAGTCCCAGCGTTAACACAGAGCTTAATACATAATTAGTGTTAAATAAATGCTGATAGAATGAACAAATGAGTGAATGATCCTAAACTTTTAAATTCCACATATAAAGATAATGATCTATATAAAATTGTTGTAAAAAAAGGTTCTGACTTCTGGTTTCCAGTCTGATATGTAAACAGATTGGAAGGCGTCACTCCTTTCCTCAAGATAAGAAAAAAGCTAAACAAACTGAAAATCAACCACTCTTCTTAAATCCACCAGAGAATTGAGGTCACAGGGCAAACCAGTGTGGTAAACACTGGAGGAGACAGACAAATGAATACAAAGAGTTACAGCTTCCCAGAAGCAGAACCCATAACTGGAACCAGGTAGGAACACTTACAGGGTAAGTACTCATTAATTGCTAAAGACTAAGCATGGACTAGCAAGAAAGACAGAAACTCAAGGTAGCCCAGCCTTGGGGGGTGAGGGGTAAGGGGATCTACACACTCCTATGATTTAACTTCCAGAGACCCACCATGTTCTCATGGTGAATACCAAGGAAAAATCGCCCCCAGCAGGGGAAAGAAGAAAGTAATCATTTGAAAAAGCTCCAGGGTACTCTGTGCTGCTGAACAAAAGCCCTTAGAGGGAACCAATTACCAAAATCTAACCATCTTGCATTACACCAAAAACTGACTGCCCTAGAGAAAAGAAAAACCCACTAGCCTTTGGAATGGGAGAAGGGAAATACCAACTCCAGCCTCATCTAGCCTTGCATATGGGGAAACAAAAATATTCAACCCGTGCTCTCCTATCCTTCCTATTTAACCTAGCATGAGGTGAGGAGAGAGGGGAGGAGAACAAAAAGAAGCACTTAAGAAAGTCACAGGCTCACTGAAAGACTAAAAACTAAGCACAGGATTATACTACACTTCCCCTTCTGCCACCCCTACTACCACACCAATCAGCTTCTTCCACAATAAGAGTAGAGCTGAAAGACCCAAAAGCCTCAAACTCTACGTAAGAAGGAGTCTCAAGGGAACCCCAATGACAACAGGAGAAACAAAAACAGGGACACTCGAGAAAACTTTTGTCTTTGACACTATGGCTACAGCAACAGTAAACACAGCCCAACTCCTAGCCAGGTAAACAAAGAAACTTCAGACTGAAGGCCTACCTACCTTTTTCTTTTATCAGATATATCACATCTGACTTTCACCAAAAAATTACAAGACACGCTAATTAGGCATAAACCCCAATCTGAAGAGTTAAAGCAAGAATCAGAACTAGACTCAGATATGGCAGAAATTTAAAAATCATACTAGAATTTACATTAACTACGACTGGTATGCTAAAGGCTGTAATGGAACAAGTGGACATCAAGTGAGAACATGGGTAATGTAAGCAAAGAGAAGAAAACAAATGAAAGAAAAGAAAAGAAAAGAATTTTAAAAGAAAGCTAAAAAAAATAAAATCAAACCACTATAAAAATAAGATGAATGGGCTCACCAGCAGATTGAACATGGTAGAGGAAAGAATCACAGAACTTGAAGATATGTCAATAAACTTCCAAAACTGAAAGGTGAAAAGATAAAAGAATAAAAAAGACAGAAAAGAATATTCAAGAAATGTGGGAAAATTACTCAAAAAGTAACATACATGTACTGGTACTACTAAAAGGAAAAGAAAGAGGAAAAGGAAAAAAACAAACAGTTGAAGTAAAAATGGTTGGGAATTTTCCAAAATTAAGGACAGACACCAAACCACAAATCCAGGAAGTTCAGAGAACACCGAGCAGGATAAATACTGAAATACTGACACATAGGCATATCATATTCACGCTGTAGAAAATCAAATAGAAAATCTTGAAATAAGCCAGAAAAATAAAAACACACACGCACAAAAACCCATAAACCTTACCTATAGGTCAAAGTAAGAATCACACTGGACTTCTCTTCAGAAACAAAGCAAGCAAAAAAAAAAAAAAAAAAGATTTATGAAATATTTAAAGTGTTTAAAGAAAAAAACTTAAGAATTCTGTGTACAGCAAAATTATTTTTCAAAAGTGGTGAACTAAAAGTCCCTCTCTTTCTCTCACACACACACACTCTCTCTTGAGGCAATTCATTACCAGTAGCCCTGCCTTGAAAAAATGTTAACAGAAATTCTTCAAAGAGAAAGAAAATGATATGTCAGAAACACAGATCTATATAAAGAAAGGGACAATATAAGACAATGAAAAAATAATTATTAATTATTAATTGATCTAACAAATAACAGCTTGGTCAAAATAATAACAGCACCAATGTACTCAATGATTACAGCTTATAGATAAGTGAAATAAATGACAGCAAAGCTTTACAAAGGAGGGAATACTATTTTATAAGGTACTTGCACTATGTATAAAGCCATATATTGTTATTCAAATTGGAGTTTGATTAGTTTTAAGTGTATATTCCAAACTCTAGAATAACCACTAAAAAAAGGTTTTACAGAAAAGAAAGAAAAGTTTAATTGATATATTAAGGGAGGAATGAAAATGTAATCATATAAATGCTCAATTAACACCAGGAAAAAAATTTAAAAGTGGGAAACCCCTCCCCCCAGAAGAAACGAAAACAAAGGTGATCAGAGACAATAGCTACAAATATGGTAGATGTTAATCCAACTATATCAATAAACACATGGGTCAAAGACAAAGTCTCAAAAGAAGTTTAAAAATATTTCAGACTGAACGGAAAGTAAAATAAAACCCATCAAAATTTGTGGATGCAGAAAAAGAAGTGTTTCGAGAGACTGATCCCACTGTATGCGTATATTAGAAATGAAGAAAGATCTAAAATCCATAATCTAAGCTTCCACCTTAGGAAAATAAAGGACAAATTAAACTCAAAATAGGCAGAAGAAATAATAAAATTTCAAAATAAAATTAAACCCATTGAAAATGGGAAATCAATAGAACTGATGAAACCAAAAGCTGATTTTTTTTCAATTAATAAATTTATAAACCTCTAGCCAGATCAAGAACAAAAGAAGATACAAATTACATGGGAAATGAAAGAGGGAACATCACTATTTATCCCATGGACACTTAAAAGGATAACAAAGGAACACTATAAACAACTCCATGCCCAAAATTTGAAAATGTAGATAAAATAGACCAATTCCTTGAAAGACACAGCTACCAAAACTTAAAGAGAAGTAGATAAGCTGATTAAGCCTATATCTATTTTTAGAATTGAATAAATAATTAATAACCTTCCAAAACAGAAAGCACCAAGCCAAGACGGCTTCACTGGTAAATTCTAGCAAAGATTTAAGGAAGAAATTCTCCACAATTCTCTACAATCTGATCCAGAGAGAACACTTCCTAACTCATTCTATGAGGCTAACATCACCCTAATACCAAAAGCAGACAAAGACATTACAAGTAAGGAAAAATACAAAACAGTATCTTCCATGAACAGGGATGCAAAAAAATCCTCCAAAATATATTAGCAAATCCAATCCAATAACGTATAAAAAAAGAATTACATGCCATGATGAAATAGGATTTATTTTAGGTATGAAAGAAAGGCTCATTCGACATTTGAAAATCAACTGATATAATCCATCACATCAAGAGGCTAAAGAAGAAAGAGCATATGTTCCTTTCAATAGATAAGGAAAAAGCATTTGACAAAATTCAACACCATTCATGATAAAAATTCTCAGCATACTAGAAATAGAGGGGAACTTCCTCAACTTGATAAAGAACACTGGCAAAAAAACCCTACAGCTAATGTCATACCTAATGGTGACAAACTAGATGCTTTCTTAGCTGTATCAGTAACAAGGCAAGGATATCTCTTTCACCATTCCTACTCAACATCATATTGGAAGTTCTGGCTGATACAATAAGCCAAGGAAAGAAAATAAAGGGAATGAAGATTGGAAAGAAAGAAAGAAAGCAGTCTTTGCTCACACATGACATGAACATCTATGCAGAAAATCACAAATAATCAACAAAATACTCCTGGAAATAATAGGTAATTAATAGCAAGGCTGTAGAATACAAGGTCAATATATGAAAACCAATTACTTTCCCAAATACTAGCAATCAATAACTGGAATTTGAAACTAAAAAAATTTATATTGGCATAAAAAATGAATATTTAGGTATTAATCTAACAAAATAGGTAGAAGATTCATAGGAGGTAAACAACAAAACTCTGATGAGTGCGATCAAAGACCTAGAAGATCTAGATAAATGTTTTCACTAACCAGAAGAAAACATTGTTAAGATGTCAGTTTTCTGCAACTGGGTCTACACATTCAATGCAATCCCAGTGAAAATCCCAACAAGTTACTTTATGGAGAACCAATATTCTATCACTGTAACGTAATAAAGCTATACAATTCAAGTCCGTGTGGTACTAGCAAAAGAGCAGACATCTAAGTCAATGGAAGAGAACAGAGAGCCCAGAAACAGACCCACATAAATATAGTCAACTGATCTTTGTCAAAGGCTGGAACAATTGCTGGAATAACTGACCAGTTAATATAAGAGATATTAACTCAAGTGTCCATCAACAAATATATGTATAAACAAAATGTGGCATATACAAAGAACTCTTCAAGAACTGAATACAAAATAATAAATTAAAAATAGAACAAATATCTCAACAGATACCTCCCAAAGAAGATATATACATGCAAATAAGCATATGAAAAGATGCTGAACATCATTTATCATTGAGGAATTGCAAAATTAAAACAACGAGGAGGTACCATTATACTTCTATTAGAATGGCTAAAATCCAAAACAGAACAGCAAACGCTGACCACAACGTGGAGCAAGAGGAGCTCTCACTCATTATTGGTGGGAATGCAAAATGACACAGCCACTTTGGACAACAGTTTGGCAATTTCTTACAAGTTAAACCTTTGGTTTGGTTAAGTCTTACCAATCAACCTAGCAAACATATTCCTAAGTATTCACCCAAATGAGTTGGAAACTTGTATCTACACAAAAACCTACACTCACATTGATAGTAGCTTTATTCGTAACTGACAGAAACTGGAAGCAACCAAGATGTCCTTCTATAGTTGAATGGCTAAACTCTGGTACACTCATACAATGAAGTATTACTCAGCAGTAAAAAGAAATCAGCGACGAAGCCACAAAAAAGACATGGCACCTTAAATGAATATTGCTAAGTGAAAGAATCCCATCTGAAAAGACTATATTTTGTATGATTCCAACTATATAATATTTTGAAAAAGACTATAATATTGAGACAGTAAAAAGGCCAGTATCTAAAATGGTTGAGATGCTAAATTTTATGTTATGTGTATTTAATCAAATTTTATGGAGATTTTTAGGGAAAATTGTTCTGTAGGATACTATAATGTGTAATGTAATATACATAAAATTATGCATTTGATAAAACCTATAGAACCGCACAACATAAAGAACAACCCCTAATATAAACTATGGACTTTACTTAACAAAAATGTATGAGTATCAGTTCATTAATTTTAACAAACACAGGATACCAATGCAAGATGTTGATAAAGGGGGAAACGGGGCTTTGGGAAAGGAAGAAGGGATATATGGAATGAAACTGTGCTTACTGTGAAACTGAAACTGCTCTAAAAAAAAGCCTATTAATGTTTTAAAACCAGTTTTTTGACATTTTTTTAGTATTAAACTTTATAAAGATTTCATGCAGTAAATGACTACACAGAAATGCTGCCACATGTATCAGTTACACTGAATAACCCATAAGTTATTTCAGAAATATGCACTCTTTAGGATACTTAATTTGAAAAAAAAAAAATGGAGAGCTAAAAAACAAACAAGAGTCCTAGAGATTTAAAATAGTACAAAGAGATAACAAAATATTACAATAAGTAAATCTTTATTTAACGACTAATCTTTATTCTTAGGTTTTATTCTTCAAAGCTTACTTTTCCTAATAAATGAATATAATTTTAAATGTGAAAACTGTTTTTTATTAATTTTAGATGAAAATCTTCCCTACATAAATTTTAAGTATTTATCCTTTTAAATAAAGTATACATAATAAAATGTTCCTCCTGTCTACTAGTTTATTAAATTGCTGTAACTCAGTGATACCTTTTAAAATCATTAAGGTAAACTTCATTAATAAATAAATAAAATCTATTAAGGTAGATAGGACAGTCTGAACTCACATTAGTGAACCTGGATGATGTTTTTGAGTCTCTGTGTATTAGATTTTTATGTTTCATTCCCAGACAGGCTATTATTATTACTCACAATGATTTGTGTATCTTTTTTATAATTAAGTATTGAAGAAAGGGGAAAAGTGTAAAAGCAGTCATGTTAAAACTTTATCATAAATGAGGGCAAAGAAGCAGAATCCCTGTTTATTAACTAGCGTAAAACAGATTCAGAGCTTTTAAGGGAGAAAAAAGGGTGGAAGGTTGCTCCTCTGTGATGAAATTATATGAGATTCATGTAATAATAATTTTTCAACTGTCTGATCCTTAGCTATGTGTGTAATAACTGGAATTGCTTAAAATGCTAATGGATAAAATCAGGTGTTCAATAATTGAATAGTAAACTGCTTAAAGCTATCTCATTTCTGTATAGCTCATTTATTTAAAACTTAAAGTATTAATACACTACAGGTCTCAAGTTCAGAACAGAATATGGATTCATTTGCTCTTTATCGGTTTTAAAAAAAGGTACTTTTCCTGTTTATTGTTGTAATCAGCAGCAGCAGCGAATAAATAATAAATAAATAAATCTACCTACTGTGGATGAATCTTCTGAAAACTAATTTACTTTGGATATTATGTCCAATGATGGGTGCTATGAATGTTCTGGAGATTAATACCCCAAATAATTCATTCCTTTTTCTATTCAGATTTAAATTCAAATATAAATGGAAAACAGGGAAAGCAGCGCATCACAGTCACTAATAAAATTTCTTCACAACTATCTTAGTAATGAACTAGATAAATTAAATATTGAGATTTATGATAATGTGGGAATAGTCTATAATCAAGATTTATTTGGATTCCAATCTTATCCCTAAAAAGATCTCACCCATCTTATAAGACACCCGTCTTATAAAACTATTCACAATATATAACAATTACATAATCAAGATGAAAATGCACTGCTCAATTCAACACAGTTCCCAAGAACTAAAAACAGAACACAAAAACAGATATTTATAAATACTTTAAGAATTCCATTATAACATGTAAATTAAAAGTTTGATCATTATTTCAAACTCCTCTTGCTTGTTTCGTAAAAGAGGCTCTGCACTGGCCACGAATTTCTGTATGTAAAGTATAGGTGGCAGGAGTGAGCAAACTCTGGCAGGCCAGCTGCCTGATGTATACAAAGTTTCACTGGAGCACAGCTATGCCCATTCATTTACTTACTGTCTCATTTACTTACTGTCTGCTTTCAGACTACAAGGCAGAGTTGAGTATAGACAGAAACCCGATGGCCTACAAAGCCAAAAATATATTCTCTCTGGCCCTCTATAGAAAAAATGTACAGACCCCTGACAGGGTATTAACTAGTACAACACAGATTCAGGATAAATAACTTGCATATATAGGCTTTTGTTCATTAAAATACTTCTTGACAGAGTATAATTTAATAGTATAAACAAGTTAATAGCGGTGGCACAACTCAATAATAGTTTCTTAATGGGAATTCATTTTTAAGGTACTTTAATACATTTTAGAAGCATCCAGTTAAGAATAAACAAGTGACATAGTAATAACAAATATTTGTTTTAATCCTCTAAAAATCTCTAGCTTATTAATCTAGACTTGTATTATTGTAATACAAATACAAAATTTCAAAAGTCAGTGCTTTCAAAATACCATTTCCAATTTATGTTTTCCATGTATAAACTTGTGAAAATTGTTTTACTGTGAATAGCTGTAATAAAATAACTGTAAAAAATAAAACGTTTATAAACTAAAAATAAAAAAACTGCTATGTATAGCCAAAGCTATTCACACTGACTCATTTTTTAAAACTGCCTACATGAATAAATAAAATGTCCCCAGCTATTTGATTTCAACTTGAAATCAAATCCCTATACATCTTTTCTACCAAATGCTTCACCTTTAGAACTATTTAAGGTGAAAAATAGTAAAATGAATGCCTGTATACCCTTTTTATGGATTCACCAATTGTTAACGTTTTGCCGCATTTGTTCTGTGTACTTATTTGTGTTTGACTTCATGAAAATAACTCATCATGAACCTCTTTTAAGAATAAGGGTATTTTCCTATATACCTGCAATAGCATTATCACACTCAATAAATATTCTGTAGTATCATCAATATCCAGGCCATATTCAAGTTTCCCCAAATATCCTACAAATGATTTATAGAGCTTTTTTTTTTTTTTAAATCTAGCATCCAATCAGGATCCACATACATGACCAATTTCTGAGAGGAAAGGGCCAAATTTTTCTTTAAACAATCTTTTTGTATATAATATATTCTCTCTTCGTTCTATAAACTTGTTTTCTGGAAAAGCTGTAGGAACACAATTTCCCTAATGCTTTCCTGGCAGAAGTATTCAGCAATGAAAGGGTATCGCGATAACAGTGGGGAGGAAATTGAATTTCCAATTATCTTGGTAGATTGTTTTCCCTATGAAAATACCTAGAATGAAACTGTAACCTTATCTTAGTTGGTTATAATTTTTAAATACACCTAACCAACATTCAGTGATCATCAGATCAAAAGTCTTATGACCAATTACCTGCCAGGACTCAAGAACTTTTAATATTGTCCCTAATAATAAGAATTATGAATAATTATCCAAATCACTATTTTATAAAAAGAAACAACATTTTATAAAAGTGTAAAAGAGTGCTTTTACTGGTCACTTTGTTGCCAGTTTCAGAAGACTACACATACTCTTTTGTAAATGTATAGTCAATTTTATATAGTTTACTAAAATGAATAAAGTTTTAATCATTCCATAAAGACTAGACAGCTTGCGTATTATGCATACGCATTTAGAAGTTGACTTCTTGGCAATCTGTTTCAATGTTTTCAAGCTTTTGCTAAACTGTAGCACATTTTGAACAATGTCTTATATCAATATTATAAAAATATGTACTTCTGAACAAGAACCACAAATTTTTCTTACTATTAATGTAATGAAAGTATATGAATATTTTAACTTTTCTCATAATTTAATCTTAAAGTTCAAACTAGAGCAATTTTTGATTACCAAACTTTCTGGGAAATTGGGATTTCCAATGGGAATACTGTTAAATTTATAAAAAAAAAATCAGTATTCTAAGTGGTCCATTTCCAATATATTTTCTATATTGTTATTTATGGCTGAATGCAAAGTATTTTCCAGTGTAAATTACACCCAAGGCTTAACAAAAGATAGATCTAAATCTACAATCGCCTTTACTAAAACCAATGAAAAATCTATACACAGCAATGAAATTGGCATGCAAATAAAAGAACTGTCAAGACATGTATCCCTAAAAATAAGCCTACAATAACTATTTTAAAGGCTGTGTGTGGTCTCACCCATATATTTTGGCAAGATGCACTTTCTCCAACCGCAGCTAGATTCATCCAAAAGCAGTGGCACTGGAGAGCCTCTGTCTCACCTGTCAAAGTTGAAGAACGTTGTTCCAAAGACCACCATGCGTCCATGGAGGAAAGCCACAGTACTACAGCTGTTATTGATAAGCAGTCTCTAAAGGAGAAAATACTTCAAACAATTAAGCAAATCATCCTTAATAGAGATACAATTTATTAATGTTTAAATGATGAGATGACACAACACCATGCCCAGTATGAAACAGAGACAATTTCATACACTGGAATATTAAGAGGGGATCTTTCATAAGTAACTATTAACTTGATAGTCTTTTCTATTACCTCTCTGATAAAATTTCTATATGTTATCAATTCAAAGCTTCTATTATGTTCCCTTATTTAAATCTTACAAAACCTCCCTATTTATAAAACCTCAAAATTCATCTGAATTACTAAGGTCCTAAATCCATCAAAATTGCTAAAGTCTGACAGCTCAGAGCAGAGCAGATTAAGATTTATAAACAGAGGCCCTAAGTATATTAAAACCTGGCTTTTTAAGAAGATATCCTAATATCTTTATCAACCACATTATAAAAATGGTTTACATTTTTGCTTTAAACTAACCACCCTACAGTAAAGCATAAGGATTGATCAGGTAAGTTATACGGAGGTCAACAAAAATAAAAAGAAACAGCACGAAAAACAATTACTTTGAAAAGAAATATGCCTCAGTGGGCAACTGAGGTCCCAACCTAAGCCCCAATTCAGACCTGGCAATAAAAAACAACTTGAAACAAAATGTAAAGAAATATACCTGGTTAGGTAAAAAGTTTAAATAATCATGACAAATATACCTATAATTAACTTATTTTTCCTACTAGATTATAATGTCCTTTAACCCTTTTTAATACTGCAAAAACTCAACTGAAAAAGAAAGCGGGTGTCCTTTTGTACCTTTTTCAGGAAAGTTAATACCCAAAAGGTTCTCATTATAAGACAGCTTCACCTACAACCAAGTCTCACTACACAAAGGCCAAGTTACCACAGGGCTCCAATGTATTATATGATGTCCCACAGTTTCATTTACTATATTCTCTAAGTACAAAGGTTCCAAAGAGATTAGTTTCACTTTTCCCTAGATATATTTAGTCCATTAACTAGTATAGTTGGGATATTATTTTTCTTTGGTTTTGTCAGTAGCATGTTTGATATAAATTTTATTAAGTGGTAGTATATGTAACATTGCATTGTGGGTAGCAGTTTCCTGCTTTAGCCTAGCCACATCCTCAGCTGTCATATGAGCATATTTCCCATATTTTCTGCAAGTTCTCGCCTTTTTTCCTTCTTAGAAAAATGACAGCATTAGAAGATGAATTGTTCTAATAATTATAAGAAATACGAATTATTTATACAACTACATTAAATGTAGTATGGATCATTCTGTACCTCAAAAAACTGTCAAAGGGGGGGAAAAGGAACACTCATAATTAAAGTGTTAAAGTCATGTGAAACAATGTGTTACAAGTAAATTAACACAGAGGAAGGAATTAAAAACTATTACAAGAAAGAAAATCTCTAATCAGATGCCAATACCATCCAACATAGAGGTGTACTATATCAGGATAGACAATGATTTGCCTTGAATGCTAGAGGCTTCAAAGCCACCAGGTCTTCATTAGTGAAGATTAATGTCAGTATCCCCTACTAGAACCTTAAGAATTTACTTTGAGACTTTATAGAAATGTCAAAACAGAGAAAGAGAAACCAAAAAAAAAAAAAAAAAAAAAAAGCCTGGAGGAGAAGGGGAGGAAAGAAGGGGGAAAGAAGGGAGAAGTGAAGGGGGGAAGAGAACAAGTTTAGTATCTTCTGTTTTGGCATCCAATTTCCACATAATTTCACATTTAGACAGAAAACTGCTAATACTAACCAAATGAAGTTACTCAAACAATCATGGACTTGGTGTTGCTTTGGGTTTTTACATAATTTAATTAAAACAAACTGAAGAGGGAAAAAAAAATACTCTCATTACAAGAAATACCACAAAATAACACCCTGTACCAACACACAGAACCATACACGTGCATGCAGTTGTACACATGAACGTGTACCCCATTAAAATCAGGAAGTGAAATTAATCTTTCATAATCATAATTTAAAGCATTAGCAAAATTATACATACCTTACTAATATAAAAATTTTTCAAATTATCAACATAATGCCCAATAACTGTTACGTAAAGTTAAACAGCTATACATCAGACCCAAAAATAAACTGTCAAAAAAAAAAAAAATGATCACAAACCAAGTTGAAACAAGAGATTAAGAAAGTTCCTTACTAAAACCACACAATCAGTGAGAACATTTTAAGCCAAATCAGGATTTCTACAATTTACAAAATTCCTACATCAAACTGTTTGCTCCTATTGTTTTCAATTAAAAGAAAAACAGAAGAGTAGCAAACAGAAGTTTAAAACAATCCCTCCCCCCCAAAAAAACCACACACACACACATTGAAATGAGCACAAGATTGATCCTAATAAAACTATTGTATTCAAATAGGATAATTAGTTCAGAAAATAAAAAATAATTCCAAAGTAATAATGAAGATATATGTAGCATTTAAAACACTTTTACAGTATATAATATAAAAAGTTCAACTTATGTTGACGAATTTATTAAATACAAGGTAATGGGGAAGCAAGATAATTGCTTTACTTTCTGAAACTGAGATTTCAAGTTCAAAGCTGTATTTCATTTCCATGGCATTAATGTACGTAATTTATATAGCCAACCTAAACTTGTTACTTAACTTCAACATCGCCAATACTAACGTATCCCCAAAAAGGATGGAGTTTTGAGGATCTGCATTTTCCATTTCTAATTTTAAGCATAGTTTAAATTCATAATCAAGAGCTTTACTTGCAGTAACTTATCCGAGTCAGTCTCTTCATCACATGTAGTATTATTTCTAATGAAACAAACTGTCAGTTATCACATGTGTACCAGTTATCACTATTGTTTTAAAATTTTTACCACAAAGTAATATTTGCTCTCAAGAGGATATATTTTAAATTTAGGGGGGGAAAAATGAGTGGATAATAAGTACACCAACTTTAAAACACATGACTTCCCTTTCTCCTGCCAGAATCTGATGGACCTCACAGGGTAAGAAAGGGCATAATCAACAATATCTATTAAACTCTTATGCAATAAGAGTAATCGTCCTGACCAAAAAATTATGTACAGGACAGTTACCTGCAAAAACAGAACAAGCAGTTAAGAGACACACAGATGTTAAAAATTATTCAAATACATATAAGTCAATTTGAAGGGCCAAAGTATGCTTAATAAAAAAAAAATTTAAGGGGCAAATATTTAGCAAAAAGTTGAGACTGTAAGATGTTAAAGAATCCTTCTGCAGAAACGCAAAGCTTGTTCTAAAAGAAGAAAAGCATTTACTTACCACACACACTACAATAACTATCTACATTTTTTTCAGTTACCTGATTCTGCTATTGTATGTGCATATGGCACTATGTTTGGAATTCCACAAATTACATAGACAAATCCCTCCTTTAACTTACTCTGGAAATTAATTCGAAATATAGATCACACTGGTACACCGTATTTATGAAAGAGAATAACTGAATAGCTTACACATTAAAGTTTTTACTTTCCAATGTAAAACCTGTTTATATACACCACGAGGCATAATAACTCTGTATTTAAAATAAAACACTAAAACATATTTTTGGTTTTGTATCACTAAGAGTTTATTATAAAAAAATTTCTGGGCGTTTGAATAATAAAGGATTGAAGTCATTCTCATGTCTTCCCAGTATACTTTGGGCACGTGTATTTTTTCTAAAGAAACTTACAAACATGTTTGCACATTTATCTTTATCTAATAAAAACCAAAAGCAGATAATGAATCCTGCTAGGAAGATCAGAAGTAGGAATATTTTGGCTGTAACACCGTCCTTAGTGTTTTCCAGCCCCAAATCCGTTATACACCCCAAATAATGTTTTGTAATTCACTGTCTCCGCCCACCCTCCCAGTCATTTACTTCACGCCACTCCTAGTTACTATCACACTAGGAAGAAGTCTAACATGCAAATTCACAGTGGCGTGGATAAATGGCAAAAAAAAAAAAAAAAAAAAAAAAAAAAGCCTAAAAAATTGGTCTGTTCGGCTTTACAATTTTGTTGAAAAATACCCCATCGCTCCCAAATGATGAAAACAGGAAGCTCTATTCATAAATATGAAATTCTCTGCCTATGATATGTAATCATCCTAATAAGAAAATGAGTTCTATACATACATGTCCAAAGGGGCAAAAAAGGAGATAGTTTCCCAAAGATGTTTCCAATTTTCTTCTGCATCAGAATTAGCAAATCGAGACGACTAACATACTCTGTGTGCATTATTCCTTACTACACACAGCATTTTGTAATTTATTTCAAAGCTTCCATTATAAACAAAAAATACAGCTTCTGTTAACCCACTCCATTCTGAGCTTATAAAGTCAATAACATTGAACAATCCAAGTTACAACATAAGAAGTTTACTTTATAGATGTGTAAGATTTGCCATCAAAGGCTCTGTTAAAGTTAATATCCAAATAAACGATTTAAAGAATTATATAAAATGAATACATTCCCTTGAGAAATAACAATTACAAGCATAAAAAAATAAACACTAAGATTCATCCAATAAAATATGTCACAGTTCTTGCCATTCACTTTTATAAGATCCTCAAACTCGTCATGAGGTAAACATACACATCATACAAAAGATACTAATTACATTTAATCTTCATTGTAGGAGCCGGTATCTAATATTGATCATACATTAACCAGACAGACACGATTTAGTATTTGTAAAGGAATCTCCAGACTAACACTTTCATGACAGCCAATTACAGTCAAGCCCAGCAAGCAGTTTGCAACCAGACCTTAAGAAAGGTAAACTTTTTTACAATGAGTTACAGATTCACAAGTTTAAGAAGACAAGAAAAAGAAAAACAGAAGGAATCCAATCACCCAGCAAATATGAAGCAGACCCCAGAATGTGATACAATCCAAAGATGTAAATTATTGTAAATCATCACTGTTGTTCAGAATTTCACACAGCCTCTTGAGCCAATTTTGTTCTTTTCCACAGACACAATAATGAACTAAATAAAAGGAGGTAAAGGAAAAAAAAAAGTGGGGGTCGGGGAACAGAAAGGAAAACCTTAACTGCAGAGTTCTGCTCTACAAATGCCTAACCTTACAGGAGCTTGGGCTCCTTCAGCATTTGTATTCTATCCAAATCCTCATGAGTCACAAAAATTAAAAAGCTATATCCTTCTGGATGCCAGGAAGGGCCTTACCACAAGCCTTTTGTCAGAGAGAGAGAGAGAGAGACAGTGAAAGAGAGAGAGCAAGAGCAAGGGGGGAAAAGCCACAGTGGTAGGCAGTCCCACTCCACTTTGAGTACTGTGAGGTCACAAACCACATGATTCTGTCTCTCCAGTAATAGTGCTTGCAAAAAAAGGAGTTTTAAAGCTTTTGCTTTTTTGGATTGTGTGAATGCTTCATTCGCCTCACAAACAACCACAGAACCACAAGTGCGGTGCAAACTTTCTCCAGGAGGACAGCAAGACGTCTCTGGTTTTTAAATGGTTAATCTCCGCAGGTCACTACCAGCCACCGAGACCAACAGAGTCAGTGAGTGCTCTCTAACCACAGTCTATGCAGTAATAGTAGGTCCTTCAAATATTTGCTCATTCTCTTTTTGTTTTGTTTCCTTGCTTTTCACATGTTACCAGCTACATAATTTCTTGACAGAAAAAAATAAATATAAAGTCTATGTATGCCAGGCATACTGTAAAACTAAAACAAGGTTTGGGTATGGTTTGTATTTTCAGTTTAAGGCTGCAAGCAGAATTTACAACAGAGGGTACAAGTTCTATCTGAAAAAAAAAGGAGGGACTATGGCATCAAACAGCCTCTTCAGCACAGTGACACCATGTCAGCAAAACTTCTTTTGGGGTAAGTGTTATCATATTTTAAAATCCTATAAGAGATGAACCTGTTAAACAAAAAGGTATGTTTCTTGGATAAACTGCTAGCTTTTCCGGGTAATGTTGCAGTATACTAGATATGATGATGATAATGCTATTTTGTTGCACTAAAAACTGAAAAATGAAATTGCTGTACATATTTGCATTTAGCATCTGTAACTTGTCTACTTCTCGGAGTAATGACTTGAAATAGAAAAAAATTATATTATCTCACATTAGTCCAAATGTTTTCTAGAACTGTAGAAATGAGGCAGTTAAAAACAGTAAAAGAAAGTTTAGTATTCTCATTAACCCTCACTGCAATAAAATGAGACACTAAATTAATCAAAGTATTATGAAGTATTCACCCTGGCAGCTCCCAATATTTGAGCAAACTTCAAAAAGGAAGCAATTTTACAAAATAACAGACCACAGAATTATCTCGACATTATGCTCTACCATTATGCTCTACTGCAGAAATAAACCTGCAGTACAGTTAACATTTTACCCAGCTCAACTAAAAGAAATCTATTTGTAATTTTAAACTGCATCATAAGATAGATGCACAAGCTTGTTTCTAAACAACTTTATATAACCGAAGCATATATTCATACATAAAATTAGAACCATGTAACAGCCATTTTTAAAAGAACTTTATAGTTACCCAGGACATCCAGGATACTAAAAAGTTCACAGACGTCTTTAAAAACTTACACGCAATTGTATTTTTCTATGTAATTTTAATTTTACATGTACACGTTATTATCCATATGGAAAACTTGTTACGAACACACGGCAAACACTGAAATGTCTAGGATTCTTTTAATCATATTCTTGGACCTACCAAAATGAATACCGTTTAGTCTCATGAAAAATAAAACTGCGTAAGGATACCCTGCATGATTTTAAAAAGCCATACCTATTAAATCATGCTGAACTTTGAAAGAAAACAGGCATAATGTCCCTTAATATTCAATTTCAAATTAGTGTTGATACACAAAAGTAAACTACTTCAATATTCATCAGCTGACATAGTATTAGAGTAAAATATCTAAACACTTACAAGATTTTCTTTATGATGTCCAACATGTCCCAACTACAAGGCAAGTTTATAAAATTTTCCTTTATCCTTTAAAATAAATCCTTTTGCTGTGTATACCTGTATTAACTTTGCTTTATAACTTACAACTAACGATTGGAGTTTCCTTTACTCCTCCTACTTCACACATTTTAACTGGCTACCAGAGGATCAGTCTGAGTTTAGGTCAAAGAGAAATAATTAAACCTGAAGGAGAAAAAAGGTTTCTCTTAAAAAGGTAGGGAAATGCAGTTTGTGTTTTACCAAACAAATGTAAAATTTCTGTACTGACTCCCTCAATAGTGGAAGTGGGCCCCCTCAGTTACAACACATATGATATAATAGTCACAGATAATTTTTTTGAAATGTAATAGTAGGTAATAAACATTACTCTAAAAATTTCTGCATTAAGGAAGCAGGACTTATATACAACTAGGCTGCATTACAGCCCCTATTATAATTACAGCTCACACATGGTAACTTTTGCAGTTCCCACATAAGAGATAAGGGAAAAAATGGTTAAAACTATTGTTATATGAAGGAATAGCTTGAAACAGGCATCTCAAGCAGTTAACTTATTCTTTCACAATATTACTGTTTGAAAAACAATACGTTTTTCTAACCAGATAGGGAACAACACAAGTTTCAAAGACTACTTCAACATCAGAAGCAAAGATATTAATACTGTCACAGATAATATGTTAAATGCTCTGTATCCTGTCTTCTGGGGGTCTTTTATTTCTGTGACAACCTTAATAACTATTTCTACAGTAAAATTTCTAAAACCTGCCCAAGTTTCTAAACAAGGCATAATAGTGAGCGAAAGAGATAAAAGATCTATCGCATGTCATATATTTTTAGACATCATAACTAATTCTTCCTCTTCTAAAAAGTGGGATTTAGTCTCTCCCACCCCCAAATAGTACTTTAGCACCTGGAGGACAATTTAAGATGAACCCACTACACCAAACTAATTATAGGTGTGTAGTGAACATTCTGTATAGGTTGTCATCACACTGCAAACATTTCCCCAGCCCATAATCTATCTGAAGTCTAAAACCTCACTTCGGGCCTTAAATTCTCATAAATGATTATCAAGACAACCTAATGAAAAATCAAAGGTATGTGCTCCAAAGTTGTAAAATAATTTTTTTGAAATTTAGGCTTTTCCTAGGTGAAGGACAAAACACACGCTGACCAGTTGGCTCACCTCAATATGAATGAAAACTGTGTATGTGAGAGAGAGACAGAAAGAGACAGAGACAGAAAGATTTTCAGTGTCTCTGCTCTCTCAGCACACCATTTACCTTGAATTAAACAAGAATTTTCAATCTACACTATTCAAAATCTACCCATTATTTATGATAAATAAAGTTTGTTGGAAATGACAGATCTGACTCATGGAGTATCTTACAATTAAGAATGTAATTATGACAATATATCAGCTGATTAAATTTCTAAATAAAGCCTTTGTAACTGACCAAAGTAACTGAACATGATGTGTAAACACTAATTTCCAAAATAATAGCTGTGGTCCATATCAATAACTTCATAGTTTCAAGATCTAATAATGTCGAAGTGTTATAACTTGCTTCTAACAGCTAACTTCTGAAAGCCAGGGAGACGATCTAAAAAGTCAAGAACATACACAGAAGACTACTACAAGATAAGTTAAAAATGTCAATGCAATTCCCAAAAACTCATAATTTAAATCATTTTAAATTATAATAAATAATCCTAATTTTACATGGATAACTGTTTTAAAGATTTCACTTTTAAATATTAAAAATATTTAAAATTCAAAAGATTTAGAAGAAATCACTGAAAAATATTTTGTTAGTCTGTATGAACCTCGGGATAGTCTCCAAACCACAAGGAAGACAGGAAATACATATGATAACATTATGATACATTTTCGTTATGTTAAAAGAACAAAAATTAATCTATTCAATTATACCTTTCAAACTAATCACTGATAGTTTGACTTGTTTAAATCAGTCATGCTAAAGTTAAATTCAGTAAGATAGAAATGTTCCAGTTTGTTAAAAGAACACTGAAATATTTGATGGTTAAATAAACTGCAGAGGGAGGAAAAAACTAACTCATTGAAGGCACTAAGATTTTATCAAACACACAGAATTAATCTTTATTGAATAGAACCATTCACAAATCAAAACTCACTGTACTTCAGTACTTGCAAGCAGCGCTAATCAATTACAAACCTTTTCTAGTGCTTCAAAACTCATGTGCTTTCAATTTTATACACTGGTGGTCTTCAAGTACTGTATTGGGGCTGAGTTAAGACATTCTGTATCACAACTTTTTTTTCAACAAATATCCATCTAGAGGGCTTTTTTTTTCCCTCTCTAGAGCTGCTCACATGAAACTGTGGTAATATTTTTATACTGTACTTCTTTGTTGAAGCTGAAGGTTAGGGGTTACCTAAATACCTCAACTGTATATACAAAAAAGGGAAAAGGTAAGTATTCATATAAAAAAATCCAATGGGACTGAATTATTTATTTTTGCATTTCCTATGATTAATGATGCACCCGCACCTACTCGAAAACTGATGGCAAAACAGGGTAACATCTCAAATTCCTGTCCAAAGCATACAAATATCCACCTTCCATGCTGTTCTAACCCTTGTTCCAGGAGACTAAAATATGACAACCCTAAGTCAATAGTGAGGTCATGCAAAAGCTCCTCAAAAGCATTAAGATCACAAATGCTATTACCTAACAAAAGACTTCAACAGAGGGTTCAGTGGAACAGCCTACCTCTACAGTGTCTCTTTAAAAACATTATACATATGGTCAAATAGACAAATACTTTCAATATGAAAAAAACCCTTCCTACAAATAATAAAATTGTAAATGTGACAAAGCATGACTACTTTTTCTAGTCATTTACTATTCAAGACTTATTAAATGAGTACTAGTAAAACCGATACTAATTTAGGCAGAGACATCCCAATAGGTTACCTGAATGCGTTATTTTTTCTCTTATACCAATGAATTCCACTGAAGAAAACTACCAAAACAAAACAAACAACAACAAAAAAAAAACTGTCCCTGAACTCCAACAATAAAGATAACAATAAACCCCAATAGTCAGTATTTTCTAAAGAGCAAAATATTCTAAGCTATCTCAAGTGTAAGGAAATTCCTCATAAAAACTAAAATGTTTACTATTTTAAAACAAATATTTAGAAAAGGAAGTTTCACATAATGAAAATATACACCTTAATACAATATACTGCCATTTCAAAGATTATGGCATTCAGTGGATATGGGTTTTGATTAATGTGTTACAATTCAAAAAAATAATGGGGAAATTCTATACCTTATTTCAAAGGGAGTTTCCTTAAAATTGTCACCACAGTTGACCACAAGCTTTTGTCCATTCAACAGCAAACATATAAAACAGGCTATACATTTCCACATAACTAAAAGTTCTGTAAAAAAACTGAGATTAAATGTTCTTTTATTACAATGTATGTAATATCTTCATTTTACATTGAATTCTTAGGAATTATCTCCCCTTTATACTATTTTTTTAAGAATGTAGGATTCGATGAAGGTTTGAAACAGTATTAGATGGATGTAATTAACACCATATCAAACATTTCAGGTGCTTGTTATTATTGAACAAGATGTTTAAAACATTTTTTTCATAAATATGCTTTCTTTGACTAGAAAATAAAAACCCCATTATTTACCAGGACATATAAAACAATTTACAAATAAAATTAAGGGTAGAATTAAGAGTCCTTTAAAGGTTAATTGCTACATAAGCATTTAGTATTCAAAGTGAAAAAAATTCATTTATTAATACATCTCCTCTAAATACCCTATATTCTTGTTAGTATTCATAAATTCAACATCAAATACATATTCCAGGACCAAAAATCATACCAAATGTGATTCTGAGGATAAATGTCAGTTCATCTTAAGTGCTTTTCATTTTTTAAATTAATTACCCACAAAGAATTCTGCACCATTATAGACATAATATGTGATTGCAACTTTTAATAGTATTTAAGACATTTTAAAATTATTATATTGATGACAGAAAATTTGCCAAGTTAACATCATTCTCAGACACGTATTCAAGATTACTGTAGCAATTAGCTTAAATGCTCTGTTATCTGCACTATTTGTTGCCATCCCTTAAGAAATCACACCTGAGTTACATTAGAGGAGTGACATTCTTAACAAGTCACAGCTAAGTATCCTGTGCAAGCAAGTAATTTTTACCACAAAATCAAATAAATGCATTTTATTTTACCTTTCATTTAAACTGGCTTTTTATTTTTTTACATCTATAGTAGCAACTAAAATCATTCTGCCATCAAAATTACATAAAAGACTAAGTTTAAAACTCAAAAATTTATGCATTTATAGGTTCCTCTAAAATTTATATGAACCGTGAGTGTGCCGAGCCATTGTTTATGTATTCCTTATAGGCAGATGTCTTACAATTAAATCCATTTTGTGGTTCAGTATAAGCAAAAAGTAATAGTAATAATAATAAAGGAAAAATGCTAGCCAAATCACAATTAACGATCATCAATAAGGTTTTAAGAACCTATATACGCACAGTCTCTTTGGAAAAATGAGACTAATGATGTGATATTCCACAGAACTTTATATGAACATGGAAATATTTTTATACAGAAACAAAATATATAAATATAACAAATATAACTTAAATCTCTTTCAACTATTAGTCCACTCAAAATTTTAATAGTCTAATAAGCATTTGCATGTGCATACAAATGCATACACATAAATGACAACGGAACTTAAGATAATGATTGTAAACAAGGAAAAAGAATTGTAAATTATTTAACTGAGCTATTGTTTATAGTTCTTTTGTGAGAGATAACCAATTCCTTTTTGCGTGTATACTAACAAAGAAATGTCAAACTGTAAAACCATTAACAGACACCAAGCAGATATCCCAATCTATTGGGAAATTCAAGATAAAAATAATCAAAAACTAAGCTTGTAAGACCTAAGGACATTATTTTCCAGTTATAAACTTAAAATAATTAAATGCTGATTACCAGTTAAACAAATTATTAGTTCGCAAAGGTAAATATGAACGTAACTAATCTGTTAACAGATACCTATTTATAGACATTCTCTCAAAGAACAAGTGTGGCTTGGAGGTAAACAGGTATATTTTCTATATATTTACTCATTGCTTATACAATCTGGGTAAACAATTTAAATTAGGCATTGTGATTTTTAACTTATTTTGTTTTAGCAGTAATAATTATAATTTTACTTTTAAATTTCTCTACTGAACTTCTCAATTTAAACTTCAAATTTCCAGGATAATCTTTAAGTGAAAAGGTATCATTATTTCTATCAAATGATTAAAAATTATTTAAATGAATCTAAGCAAAGCAAATTCACTGTGAAGCTGAAAAGATAATAAAGTGCTGTATTTTATAATTGACATTTTAACCCACTGGTTTTACTGTATCGGTGTAACGTGATCCTAGAAAAAGAGACGTATATGTATCCCAAGGATACAGGGTGCAGATTCCTTTTAATCAATAATTTTATAAGATTTTTTTGTAAATATAGCTCAGAGATAACCTATTTAAAAAAAGTGAATTCTCAATTTCATAGAATTCTACCACATTACAGAAATCTGCAATATTAGATACATACATTATTATATTATATATAGTATAGAAAAACTTCAATAGCCTACATTATATCGATCAGTATGTTTTCCAAAATATGCATTACTATAAAAGTATATAAGCATTTCATACTAAGGACTTTATCACCCAATTTGAAATATTAGGACAATATAAGAAAATATCTGAGAAAACTTCCATTAAGACAATAACACCCTAACATTAGGCAAGATAATTGGTTATAAAAGGTAACCTAGTAGATTAATTTTTATTAATTAACCTCCTATGAAATTTGTAAAGCTTATAAAGTAATTCAGCTTTTGACAAAATGCAGGAAAAAATTGCTACTGCTCTTTCAAATAGTTCCAACACAAAAATGAAAATATTTTAGAAGATAATCCATAAAGCAGATAGTACTGACAAAAACAATGTACTACACAGTAACTTTGTAAAACAATATAAATATAAGTTAATGTAATCGAAACTTTTGATCATTAATTCAACCTCCTATCCATAATAGAAACTCCTTTTCTCATATTATTAAAACTTGAGTGTTCACGCAGAATTCTTTACATTCCCCAAGTTGTTAAAACTAAACACATACAGTATGTTCTCGCTCTCTCCTCTCTCCACACCCCCCTACCCTCCCTCCCTGTCTCTGTCTTTCAGTCCCTTTCTTTATCTTAGAAGGAAAACTTAACACATTTCCAAAACATTTTACCACTAGTATCCACCTCATTTTAAAAATGTCATTATCTAAGCTAGATAGTGAAAACTGGTATTGTCAGATGAGAACACCATCCTAGATTTAGTGATAAAAATTTAACAATACATTTCCTTTATAATACACATAAGCATACTGCAGAATATTTTAGTGCACCAGTAGGGTCAGAGAAAACATATAAAGAGATTTTTTAAATTACCATTCACAGGATCCAGAAAGAAAACTGAGCCATATGTAGATTAGGCTTATTTTTATTTTCATAAATATTCTTATTTTTAAAAATAGGATAAATCAGAATATATCAAGAAACAAATAACTTTTTTTATAAGAGTGAAATATTTGGCTTAAATTGCCAAATTATTTAATTACTAAATGATTAAACCACTCTATATTTATACATTTACATACATAAAAAAATTTTACTGAGGTATATTCAAACCATTTGCTTGGCTATGAAATAAAATCATGTGCTCCAACAAATAACATAACAAAATATTTTTCATAAAGTATTTATTTACAAAGTCATTATATATTACCTGTACAAAATGATAGGAAGAGATTTTCTATAATGAAACTACATGAATATATATAACTCAAATTTGTCACCTTGACTTAAACCTCAATCAGCCAAATACATGATCAATTCATTGCATTTCCTTATCCAAAAAAAAATCTAATACCCTCAAAGCTGTTTTAAAAGAAACTTTAAGAAAAATCATATTACTATTATAAGCTGACAAAGATATTTTTTGAAAAGTAGTTGTGAAAATAATGTGATCTGAAAACTTACATATACACTTAAATAAACCTACATACTCTAACATATTAAATGAACAAGAAAACAGCAAACACAGGGATGAAATAAAACTCTACCTAGCAATAGTACCATACTAAAAAGCCAACCCTTATCACAAGAGAAATACACATGCTTTTTTAAATACATGCTTAAGTTAAATGCTTTTAAATACATGCTCGTCTTTTGAACTGCTCAAATGAACAGATAACATCCCAGTGACTACAGAATTTTCTTCTAAACTGGCAAAACCAAAAAAAAAAAAAATCATATCGAATTCTTAATTTTGCAATTATAATGTGTGACACTTTTCTTTAATCATAAGAGTACCGTTTATTCTAAACTGGCTGGAAAGGCTTGCCCATTGCATTTTTCCTGTACGTACCTCTTCCTTATCAATTATGGTGTATCTTCAGCATTCGGAGAAAAAAAAAAAAGGCTTCAAAACTTTGAGTTTAAAACACACCGTTAAATCAATATACACAGGGCTACTTTAAAAATACTCATTTCTAGAAGGCCAGAAAATCTTACTTTTTTTGAGCTGATGCATCTACACATAGAAAGCAACTTTTAGTAAGTTCTTTTGCTACGCCATAATGATCTGCTCCAGGAACTCAAGGGTACCTAAAACAACGGACTACCTGTTCTAGCCATGCTTAGGAATGTGTCCAAATCATTTTTATTGATTTAACCTTTATAGGAATGCTACATATCCTCAGAGCAAAACATTTTGAATGTATTTATAATATGACACACTTCTGAGAAACCATGAAAAAGAAAGCTAAAAACAAATCTAGATACTTCTCCACCCTTGGTTGTTATGGGTTTATGTTTTTTTTTTAAAAACACTATCAACAGATCTAAAAATTAAATAATTCTACACAGGAAAACTTACTTTGGCACCACTGTAAGTAGAAATAAAAATTTATTTTGGAAAAAAAGGTGCATTTAAAAAAATTCTAACTTTAAGAAATAAAATGCCTGACTTGACAATGACGTCACATCTACAAATTTTAGCGGACTCTAAATACTCATTTTCATATTCTAGTTACACATTAATCATGGAACCTACAAACATATCAAACTTAAAGAATTCAGTCCTTATTGAAGAAACTAAGTTGTACTCTAGTTTACATTCTGAGAGTTTACAGAGAAAGTTCTGTGTTACCTATCTCTCCAGCTTTCTACAAGTGGTACTTTATTAATGGCTTAGGCAGCTAATGCCTGAATTAGTTATGTTTGCCAAATAATAATTCACAATATTATGCTTCCTCACATTATGGTTCATCATTCGTTAACTTGAACCTCACCTCTAAAGAAGTTATACTTTCACTGCAAACTGTTCTCTTAAAAAGGCAAACAACTTTTGAGCATTTCCAGATGTAGCACTCAGAAAAAAAAAAGAAAAATCATAGGCAAATTCTCAAAGAATTCTAAAATTATTAATAAAAATGTAGTAAAACTCGAGTCACTACTCATTACTTCAATGATATCCATAAGTTTAAGAGCTGAATGTACTATATACCAAATTAAGAAGCTTATGATAGATTTCAGGTAGCTGCCAGTAGATAAAACAACCAAGCACATTTCCGTGTGAGACAAGATTCTACTGAACTGGAATTTCTGAAGCTCTCACAATTACCGAGCACGCAAGAGTAAAATGATAATGTTACCTTCTTCAAATAGCTAACTTTTCTTCTGGGTAATATAAATTTGGGTTTGGCTACATTATTTTCATTTTGTCATTAATTTTTTATGAAACATCCAAGCATGCATGTGATTACGCTAAACCAAAATTAAAATAATTTATACGCAGCCTACTCTCTGGAGCAGGGCTGGGACTAGAGGGAGGCAAGCAGGCATCTAGGGCACATTTACGGAGGTTCTCACTTGCGCACAACCCTGAAAATGAGCGCCTCCTTAAATGCTGTGCCCTAGACACTTTGCTTGCCTCACCCTATGCCCAGGTCCTGCTCTGAAGGCATACTAGTATCGACCATTTCATGAGACATATTCTAAGAAAGATATCATAAAACATAGAAATATGATAATATAAGATTAAGAAAATTATAAATAAGAATATTTATATGTTTAACAGCCTATCTGATTAATATTTTTCTTAAAAAAAGAACCCACTCGAACTTAAATGTAAATAAACATTGAAAAAGCAATCACATTATAATGAGTAATTCAAGTTCAGAGAGGGTATAGTTGACAAATTTTCTTAAAAGGACACTTGTATTTGCCATACATATCTTTCAAAGTAAACTCAGTGGCCTTATTAATTGACCATAATTCTTAAAAAAAAAAAAAAAAAAAAAAGGACTGAGCAAATATGTTCCATTAAAGGGCTCACAGGGCTACACATGCCTTGCTCCAGCCCAGTGGCATCCACGTCACACTGATCAACAGAATCACCTGAGGAATAGGTCTTGAGGAGAAGGGGAAATCAGAGAGGCTTGGGAATTTTTCTTTTTTTAAAACACAGCTCTACAAGTAAATTAACCAAGTTTGGGGGCCAATAGAGAGCCAACTTTTAATATACCCAGAAACAAACTAAAGACAAGATGTATATACAAAATATGTACATTTCCAAATTGTTTCTCCCCTAAACATTTGTAAAGCTATTCACAAGAAAGAAAACACTAAAGTTTCAGTTTGTTACTTTCCTTCCCTTTCTTCTAGCAGAGAGGTTAGTCAATGAGGATGTGTCCAACAAGTAATACTAATAAGAAAAAGGTCAGAAGCATAGTTAATTCAACAGATAAATACAGCCAAAAATATTAATATTTTTCTTTTAGGTTCAAATAGCTATTCCATGTATATAATCAATCTGTTGTAAAAACATAATACTTTAAGCTTTAAATATATTTAATTAAGCTCATTTTAATGTATTTTAAGAAAATATATGTGCCTAACATACCTCCCAAGATTTTTAGAGTGTACCTTAATTGAAGCTGTATATTGTTTTTGCTAGCTTTTCTTTGTTGACTGTTTATTGTGCCAGGCACTGTGCTAAACCCTTTATAAACATTACTTCCTTTAATTCTCAGAATCCCCTTATATGAAATGGGAATTATAATTATTTACAGATAAGGAAACTGAAAATGAGGTAATAAAACCTGCCCAAGGTCACACAGTTGAAGAGCAAAGATTCAAACCCAAGCTTTCTCACTCTCAATCACCACCTTACAGTGGTATATACAGCCTTCACGAAGTTACTTCCTAATCCCCAATTTCATCTATTAAGGTAACAATTCTCAGAAACATCGTTAATTTAAAGTTACTACACTGACAAAATACAAAAAGAGGGACAATCTCTGAGACTCCAAATTCCCCCAAAGTACATCTTTAAGTTATACTGGTCAGTGAGAACCAAAGAGATTAAGAAAAAAACAAAACTGAAGAGTATACCAGGGAATAAGATTTAGGTCAGGTTTGATCAGAAAATGAAGGTTCCAAGGAATTAAATTCTTAGCCAATCATCATAATCAAATCTTACTCAATGTCCACACGACACAGTATGTATACTTCATGTGACATGAAAATACCATTTTAGGAGTTAAAAATTACACTGTCACATTGAACACAAGGAATTTATAATCCTCATTTGCAAAATTTTTTAAAACAATAATGATTTCAGTCATGGCCTTTATGTCAGTCAGATCAGGAATCAAATCCTAGTTTCTATAAAAATCTATAACATCCCCTTTACCATGGTCTCACTGTCCTACCTAAAAAGGGTTATACATCCACACTTATGCTAAGTGAACAAGGCAGCCTTAATTCCTAAATCTTAATTTCTAATTATAATTGCTCAAATTCTTACTCACGTACATCCCTGATGTTCCCCAAGATCCACTGATAAAGGTATTTTTTCTTTGCCTACCAAAGAGATTATGTACATAAATCTAGGAAGTAACTCTTTGACATACACTATTCCTCCAAATTTCATCCACTAGTATTAAAAACAAAAATTCTTAGAGAAGCCACAAAAGAGTTCTAGCTTCTTTTTTTCTGGCAGAGGACAGGAATAAAACTGGGAGATTATATGACTCAGTCTGTATGGATCCACTGAGAAAAGATGCCCTGGCCAGGAGTCACAGGTGATGGTAGGTAGATGACACATGTACTCAAAGAATTAAAAAACAGGGGAGAAGAGAAAGCTGTTTAAACATCTGAAAATGTCAACAAAACTTTCCAGTCATTTTTAATTTGGTACATAATGTTTTAATCATCACACCAACAACTTTAATAACGTAGAGTAAGATAGAATCATTTATTAAAATGAAATAATCACGTATGTAGGTATGAAATCCTAGAGATACCACATTTTAGAAAAGGGAGTACGCAAACTCGTACCCTATCTCGCAATGGACAAAAAGGCAGAAAAATATGTGGTTAGAAATAAAAGCTGATAGGGGAAGATGCTTCACTGGCTTTAGCTTAAACTCCCCAAGTGTTCATGCTTATTTCATCAAAAGTCACTGAAAAGTTGTGAGAAAAGAAAGACAAGAGGTTTTACATGCAGCCAGAACAACCAACCAATGAAACCGATAATAAATTTAAGAATGACATAGTCATTTACTAGTTACTAATTTAGTAAGAAAAAGCTGGGCCCAAATGTGAAGAAACATGGCTAAACTGAAGGGAGATTACAAAGAAACCAGCAGCAGACTTTGGCAGTCATGGTTGGGAGAAGCAAGAACAGGAAAGGAGACTGCAGCCTAGGACAGGATGGTAGTGTTGCGGGTGGTTAGGAGAAAATTAGGGGAGGGTAAAGTAGGAAGAGTTTTGTCTTTATCATTACTAAAGCTGTGCCTAGTGGAGGAAAAAAAGATCCTAATTATAAACAACAATCTCAACTTTTTGTTTACTTGTACAGGAGTAAGCATGTTATCAGAGAAACTCAAAACGGTAATAATCACTATGTTTGGATAATAGAATTATAAAGGACTTTTTTACACTTGCCAGTATTTTTCAACTAAAAAAATATATATATGTGTGTATTTATATATATATATATATATATATATTGCAATTTTAAAAATGTAGTGGCCAATATGTTTTAATGTCTAACATCAAACCCATACAACGAATTTGGTCCTAGTAATGATGTTGGTGTTTTATCCCCATGCTCAAGTTGAATAGCGCAAATTCCTACAATTAGAAACTATTTTTATGCGGAAAATCAGTTTCACAAAAATCACAGAATCTCGTAAATATGACAGACCTAGCAAGCGTTTTAGTGTTAAGTTGAAATCCTAGTTACACCATTAATTCTTGTTGTGAGAGGCCAGGTGATGTATGGAAGTGCTGAATCACTATATTCTACACCTAAAACTAATATAACACTGTTAACTAAGTGGAATTAAACTAAAAACTGAAAAAATATATAAAAAAATAAAATAAAAAAATAAATCCCAGTTACACCAATTTTAAAACCTTGAGCAAGCTACTTAGGCTCCCTGGGTCTCAATTTCTTCTTCTGTAAAGATATGTACTACCTACCTTGAAAATTTTCTGTGAAAACTAAGTAAGATAAACACATGCAAAGTGTCTACAGCCCAATCAGGAAAAATCATTGCAGTTATTACATACATGTTATTAACTTTCCAGTCCTGAAATCCTCTTAAGAGTCTAAATTTGAGGGGCACCTGGGTGGCACAGCGGTTAAGCGTCTGCCTTGGGCTCAGGGCGTGATCCCGGTGTTATGGGATCGAGCCCCACATCAGGCTCTTCCGCTATGAGCCTATGAGCCTGCTTCTTCCTCTCCCACTTCCCCTGCTTGTGTTCCCTCTCTCGCTGGCTGTCTCTATCTCTACCGAATAAATAAATAAAATCTTTAAAAAAAAAAAAATCTAAATTTGACTACTCATAGTGTGGTCCACAGACCAGCAGCACCAGCAGCACCTGAAAGCTTGCACAAAATTCAGAACCTCAGGCCCCACCCAGACTTCCAGAATCAGAATCTGCATTTTCACAAGATCCCCAGGAAAAACAAAGTTTGAGACACCCTGTTCAAAACAACATTCAATTAAGGGAATGTCCAGCTTGTCCATATATTCCCAGCTCCCTGAAACTGTCCGCCTCATCTCTGTTCCAGAGTTCTTTGTGATGCTGAGTGAAGAGCAGCTGGTAGTTTACTCCTAATTCCTAATTCTGAGACACTTTTAAGAAACTGACCCAAAGTCTCATCTACCACCACTTCCAAAAGACGACTTTTCAAAACTGAAGAGAACTCCCATGTTCACCCAATCTATCCACTCTGAACAAGAAACAGGGTCCTGTGGTGCCTCACTCTCTCTTATAAAACAAGGTCTTCAATAATTTGAGACATTTTGTAAATTATTAAGCTGCCCAACTGTATTAACTAGGTACCAGTCTGTTGATCCATGTTGTCAGTGATGTCTCACCACAAACTTGCTTTACTGAAGTTTAAAAACAACTATATGCATCCTATGTGCTTGAGACAGAGATAGTAGAGCCCTGACAGCACAGAGTTTGTGAGGCATGGTTACCACTGAGTCAAACCATCGGGCTTCTGGTGCTCACCTTCCAGGGGGCTCACAATTCATGCCTTTAATAACCCACTGTAGAATCTCAGCAGGCAGAGGCCTCAGGCGGACAGGACTTCAGACTTTCATTTTCCAACTAATCTCTTTGAGATTTTATACTAATTTTTTACTCTTAAGTACTTTATAATCACAGATGCCTAGTCCTGTCTCTTTTCCATTCCATGATTACTGTACTGAATAAACAGGAAATACAGAAGACAACTGTCTATATGAAAAATTGTCAGACCAAACAATAATTCAAATTTCCTAATTTAGAGAAATAAAAGATGGTATGAAGTAGATATGACTTGGCTGGATTTCACAGTATACTAAGAGTTTGATTATCAGAGCTCCAATAAGTTTATCTCCTCGAAGGGATTTCTTAGATGCAGAACTTTCAACTTCCTCTTAGTTCTTACACAGTTGAGAAGTCCCTCACTTATTTAGCCTGCTTTCCTCTTACCTGTATACTAAGCACAGGCCCTTACTTGCTCACTCATGCACTACTCCCACCTTCTCACTCGTGTCCATATGAGCACGGCCTTAGATTCCAAACTTCCAGCGGAGAGCCCACAGCTGTAGATCTGAACATCATCTGGACTAGTAACATAATCATTCAAGCTGTAATCGCTTTACAATAGGCACATCAATAATAATTAAGAACCCGCAGAAAGATATGCTTATCAAAAATTTTAAATCCATCAAAAATTAACAGAGAAAAGCATATCAACTTTCCTCTGCAAGGAAGTTGTGTATGAGCCAGCACTTCATTCTTAAAGTGAAGAAAAAAACACCTGAATATGAAAGGTGAATTGGCCCTAAAGACAAAAAGAGGAAGATACCTAGTGGATGGAGAAAGGAAGGCCATTTAAAAAATAAAGAATGTGATAAGCCAAGACTCAGGACTAGGACAGGGAGACAATAAAACAAGTGGTAGGTACACAATTTTTAAATCTCTTAAGTATAAGGGACTATTTACAAGAAGAGTGGTTTAAGAGTTGCCATCTACTATTCTTCAAAGCAGGCTTCATTCTTATGAGTTTAGGAATGTCTCCACTACACACAAGGAAATCAAGATCTAGCAAACTGATTTATAAACAAAAGGGCTGCATTAATGTTAAAATGTTCCTCATGACCACTATCTACTTGCTCAGAGCACCTAAGTATTTAGGAGGTAGCTCTATGAAGGAAACAAATTTAAAAAGAAAAAGTATGATAGCCAGCAAATCAGAAAGACTAAATGAAAGACTGATCCTATGAAGAATGTTCAATCCCCAAACCACTATTCCAGTTCCTAGAGATGAATACGTCTTATCTTCTCCTTGTTCTCTGGGTGTGCCACAGGAACGTGCACTGTGCCTTTAGACGGCACACAAAATAGGAGCTAGCCAGGTGTTTTAGAGAATAAAACTTTAAAATCTTCAGCAAACCAAGTAGTTTTGAAGGTTAAACTCTGTGAAATAATATTCATTAAAAATTATCTTAAAAGTGAGTCTTTTCATTCCTCTAGCTCAGCTCACTTTTTAATGTAACCCATCAGCAAAATATACATGTGATGACCACAACTGTTATTTGTTTATAAATTATATATGTTACCTTTCTAACATAGTATTTGCCTTATAAATTAGTCATGAAAGTTGAAATTATAAGGCATAAAAATATATAAATAAAACTCTTTATATTTTTCCCTGAACTCCACTTTGGAGACCACTGCTATAAGTCAATGGTTTCAAACGTTTTAAAGCTCTGTTCAAGCTCTGCTCAAACCCTATGTTTTAAAATGCAAACCCACTCTATAAAAGAAATAAATGTAGAGATGCTCTGATTAAAATGGGAATGAGAGAAGAGGAACCTGGAGTCCATGATGAAAGTCCTACGGCCTCAGAAAGCAGAATTTGAAACTACTGATCTTGACATCAGCCTTTCCATTAGTCTCTTTAAAAAATAATTAAATAAATAAATAAATACATAAATACATAAAATGTGCTTTTACTTAAGAGTGCTGTTTCCTAGCTTCAAGTCAAAGATTTTGCAAGATTCAATTGAATACCTGATGTTGTATTTTCCAGAGACACTGCTGACTACAAAATTAAGTGGCCCAACAGGCTTTTATGAAGGAAAATTCTCACAGGCCTTATCACCAAAAAATGTTATACTCCTAACTGCTATGCACAGACTGTGAATCTGCTTTGCTTTGAAACAGTACAGTATACAGTGTTATGCTTTCCTAGTTGCTAGGAAGCTGGAGAGTTAGCTTTTGCCCCACCTCAGCAACCAGAAAGTACCTTTATTACAGGCACCGCTGTGCATTTTTACCTCCCAGATTAATTTTGTATCCCTACTTCTTTCAGGCTTCCTCTTGATTTCTCGTCTTTTCTATGCTACTATAAACACTTAGGATAAACTCCTCATATCTTTTTGGAATCACCTAAGATACAAATGATAAAACTCAACACTCAAACTCCCTACTTGGCACCATCAGTTTCCCATTCCTCCAGGATAGAAACCTTGGAATCATCTTTGGTGACTAATTCACAAATGCTATCAGTACCGAACAATCCAGACTTCACATTATCGCTTAGACTTGGGTCCCGGTCTTCATCCCCACTACCATTACCTGGACCGCTATAATAGGTCTTCCCTCAGCCAATCCATCTTATGTGCTTATGTGCTTATAATCAATCCTCCTTCATCAGTAGCAACACATTTCATACCTTTATCTTTCCAAACACCTTTTAAAGGTTTCCCACTACCTATGGAAAAGTCTAAACTCCTTAGGCATTCAACGCTTCCCGTATTCTGATACCAATCAACTGTTTTGTCTGTATTTCCTATAACCCAGCTTCTCTCCAAACACAGTAAACTATTTGCCCATATGCCTCATCTTTGCCTCTAGGTCTTTGAACATGCTGTTCCCCTTACCTGCAGTGTTCCCTACCTAACCTCACTGCTACCCTCCCCCCAAATTTCTACAGTGCCAAATATTACCTTAGCCCTGACTCAAATGGCATTATTTTCACAAGCGTTCATCCTCCAAATTGAAAATCCTCTTACCCACCTCTGTATTCCCACAATAGAATATCTGTAACTCTTTTCACATATGTATCTTTAGCATTTCCTCATTTCATCTCCTATCATTCTGTCTCGGTTTCTGTGTATGAGACCGTCTCTACTTACACATATATATAGACATATAAAAATTCTAGACCAGTGAATCTGAAGCTTTTTTCTTTTTTTCCTTTTTTTTGAAGCTTTTTTAACTGCAGAATCCACTTTTCACTTGAAATCCTATGAGAAAGCCCAATAAGTGAAATGGATTTTTAAAGGAGACTCTCTGGTTGCATGGGAGAAGGACTGGGGAGATAGCTCGAACCTCACACCCTCTCCTTAGCAGCCCCACAGACATCTTCACAAAGCACAGAGAACACTAAACTATACACCCCATGAAGACAAGAACTATATTTATTTACGTGTCTCTGATACAGGAAGGTGAGCAACACTGCAAAATCAGATATTCCTGGAGTCAAACCACAGTTCTGTCACTTATTAACTATGTTCTCTATGCAAATCCTTAAATCTCTCTGAACCCAAATCTTCATTTGTAAAATGGAAATGGTAAAATCTATTTCCATTGATGACCCCACAAGAAAAGGTATATAAGAGTCCTACTTCATAATGTTGCTAGCAGAGATACAAAGGAATTCCCATTCCCTCTTTCCTCCCCCTTTTTTCCAAATCACCTAGCCAAACGCCTAGCATATAATAGGAATTAAATAAACATTTCTTAAACAAATTAATGAATGACTGGATGGACAGATGAATGAACAACCATCTAAACAAAAAATAAAACGACAGAAAAGGGATTTGATAACAGGTACAGAAAAAAGGACATGCTAAAGAAATACAATATAAAGAAAAAAGGAAAAATACTTTAACTTTTATGGCTGGAAAAGAAAAAAAAGGTCATACTTTATATATTTAAAAACTGGAGACATTTTCAATAAAAATTTACTACCATAGAAAGAAGCTAAGACAAAAGAATTATTTACACACATCATTTTAAGGCTTACATGTGAATAATATGATATCTGGCTAATATCTAAACTCAATTTACATTCACCAGCTTAGAAATAAGAGTTATAGTAAATTAAACTACAGTGACCGATTATCATGCTTTTTAAAATGAATTTTATTTCACTGATTTATGTATGACTGTTATGGAATGGCGTTCCGATTTTCTTTTTAAAAAGTGTTTCCTTGTTTCTCAAGTTACAAACGTAAAGCTCTGCAATTGTATTTAAAATCTTTTGGAGGTAGATGTGCACAAAAGAAATACCTCAACACAAATCACTATGACACATAATGAACCCAAAAGGAATAGGCATATATCATTTAATGCAAGATGCTAAGTTTGATAAAAACAAAATCTGACCTTTAATATATTTTTAAATTGGTTAATAAACATAAAATGTGGCAAGGCTTATATTCCACATATTTTTAAACTCGTTTGGCATCCTTGGGGTCTGTCTACAAAAGCAAAGGAGTATGCATAGGGTAGAGACTAAAAAATTCAAATGGAAGAAACACAATCTTGTGGGACTGTCCTTTAAATAGAAGGCTGAAATCCAAATGGCTTATTTTTCTGTACACACAAAAATGACTTCAATGCAATAGACGAAAAATCAGTTCATGAAAAGTAATGGCATAAAAAAAACAGTGACACTATTAGCACAATATTCTTGAATGGTAAACTACAAGTCAAGATTAGGTCTTATTCTTTAAAGTTACTTATAGTCCTTAAAAATGAGAAAAACAGAACAGAAATGAGATTATAAATATCTCTTATAAAAACGTCACTCCATCAGATCAACAAGGTTAAAGAATGATTTACCAAATTTGACTCCCAAGAGGACGATAACAGAATGCCTTTTATTTGACTTCATAAAAACTGTGAAACCTCTTCCTTCTCACTACCTATATGAAGGCCAAAATCAATATATTATGAAATGAAGCTACTAAAAAAATTACTAGTATTCCAAAAAGATAGATGTATATTTCATCTGAATGCTGTATGTCTATCAGTAAATAATTCTGTATACACAGTTTGATTGCAATTTAAAAGATAATAAATGCCTAAATACTGAAATAATGAAACATAATAAAATGTCAATGTGGTTATCTCTGAATCATGAGATTATTTCCCGCTTTTGTTCTTCTAGAGATTCCAAAATCTCTCAGATGTGTTAATTTTAAAATCAGAAAAAGTTAAAGTTACATAAACATAAATATATAGGTACATATGTATGTGTACGCATTTGTGTATCTGTAATATTTATGTGTGTATCCCAAGTGGCCTACTTAACTCTAATTATAGAAACAGAACACAGGGCTCTGGTGTAAAAATGAGAAAAAGTAAAATAGGAAGGTATAACTTATGTTATTTAATAAGTAAGAAAATATTCTCAAATCTCCCTAATATAACATGGTGGTTAAAGCTTTGGCTGTGGAGTGAGACCAGATGAAATCCTAACACCACCCCTTAACAGCTGGGTAACTTCAGAAAGGTGACTGAATTTCTTCAATCCTCAGTTGTCTTCATCTAAAATTTGGGAGTAATATTATGGAAATATATATGGAAAGATGTCAGTACAAAATGCCTATTTAGTGATGGTAGTAGTACTTCCTCTTCCTGTAACTCCTGTGTAGCCTACCGATCCTTCAGGTTTCAGCTTAAACGAACTTCCTTAAGAGAGGGTTTCCCTACATTAAGTTCTCACGTTCCACTATTTTTCAGCACCTTTTACATTTTCTTTCACAGTCCTTATCATAATTTATAATTATTTATTTACAAAAATGTATGCACAGTGTATAGCATACCATATGTACTTGTAAATTATCACGGAATAAATTTATGAATAAAGTTGTTCATATTTATGATCTTCCACTGATACGATAAAATTTTGTCTCTACATAATCAGTGTGATCTTGATTATAAATGTTACTGACCGTAAAATGAATGGGGTTTCTAAATTTGAATTTAGTCCTTCCGGGGACAACTGCACTGGGGAAAAAGAAAAGAATATATATATATAGTCGCAATGAAAGAAGCACAGTGATTCTCTCCATTTTGTCCCTCATTCTTCCATTACTGAGTCTACTAAAAACAAGCATTAAGAAAAATGTCAAGTTTCTTGGCTTTTAGTTTACCTGCTGAGTTGTCTGCTACAACAGTGATTAAGTCGGCTGTCTACTGATCAATCAGGGAGTCTCTGCTATCTGCTATGGAACATCAGTGTGGTCCCTAGACCATCAGCATCAGCGTCACCTGGGAATTTACTAGAGCTGCAAACGACTGGGCTCACCACAGATTTACTGAAACAGAAAATCTGGAGGTGCGGCCCAGCAGTCACCCGGCTTAGCAAGGATCTACGGTGATTCCAAGGCACACTAAAGTTTGGGAACCACCACTATAGAAGATTTATTCTTTACAAGCAACAGGCTCCTTCATTAGTTTCATCAATTCAATTTGCCAGTGTTTATATTTCACCATTAAATTCTAATACTGTAGTATAAACTCTAAAATACTCTAAAGTCTGACAAACAGGACATCTGTCAGTACTATAAGGCAAACAACCAAAGAATGACTGCTTCATACATTGTTCTGTCCATTTATGCTGCATAATCCGCTCATGTTGTCACTGTTCTTTTATTACAAATTAATTCCTGCGACATCCTGAATAAAAAGGTCTTTGCTTCAGAAACCTGAATTTCAAGTAAAACTGGAAAGTGACTCAAAAATACAAATGCTATTTTCCAAGATTTGAGAATTCACAGAAAATAATCTGAGCCAAAAATGTAATTAAAAGTAATATTAGCACTAGTTGTAAAGATCACACAAATCAAAGGTTCGATGGGTTCTAGATTAACCTCTATTTTGGTGATATAAATGGGTTCTAGATTAGTGTCTATTTTAGAGCTTTAATTCATTAACAATACAACAAACTGCAACAAGATTGTACAAATGGTTTAATAATAGGAAATTTGTTAACATAATACATCAGTAGGTCAAATGTGAAAAACGCATACAATCACATCAAAGATTACCTTTTTAGCACTTGATAAAATTCAACTCCCTTTCTTCCATTTTCTTTTTTAAATTTAAGAGTATAAAACTATTTCCTCAAAGTGATTTAAACTATTTTAAACCAAAAGCTAACATCATACTTACTAGTGAATACGAAAAGCATTTCCATTAAAATCAGGAATAAAAAATTCTATTATCCTCACTCTTAAGTATTAATACTTTGGAAGTTCTGATTTAAAAGAGAAATAACCATTACTTATGGATAATATAATTCTACACCTAGGCTTAGGAGAATCAACTAAAAAATAAAGATGATTAAATTTAAAATGTTCTTACATCTTATACTACAAGTAAAAACATACACAATTAAGTCAAAGGTTCAACAGCAGAAGACTGACTGCAAAAACACAGTTTACTAGAAAAACAAGAGAATTTCTGAGAAATGAGAAACAGTAATGGTATTTCTAACAGAACTAGATTGCAAGCCCCATGAGATGAGAGGGTGTTTTGTTTTATTCACTGTTACATGTCCAGAGCTGAAAACAGTGTCTAGCACACAGTAGGCACTCAACAGGCATTTGCTCAATGAATAAATGAAAAGCACTGGCATATAATAATCCTTTAGATCAAACGTGGTCTGCCAACAGGTGACAGTCTAAGAAGGGTTAATTACAAGTCCACAGTGAGATAAGGAGTCTGCAACAGTATGTGAACCAACTGCATCCTAGGCACACCATTTAACTCAGCTTTTTCACAGGACAACTATCTCAGTGAAGGAAGCAGAGGACTGGTTAACAATCTGGCTCAAGCTACTGATCTCATAAAAGACCAATGATAAACAGTTCACATACTGGCTACACTGGGTGGCACTGCTTTAAACTAAATGTTGGGAGTTGATGAGAGAAGGAAAAAAAAAAAAAACAACACACTAACTTCAAACCAAAGAATAATTTGTAAAAATAACATCTGGCTGCTGAAATGTGCTGATAATTAGGTCACTGCATTTTTTTTTTAAGATTTTATTTATTTATTTGAGAGAGAGAGCATAAACGGTGGGAAGGGGCAGAGGGAGAGGGAGAAGCAGACTCCCCGCTGAGCAACCCAGGACACCCCCCCCAAAGGCAGACGTTTAACCCACTGAGCCACCCAGGTACCCCACCACTGCATCTTTTAAAGGAAGCTTATGACACGTATGAAAGCAACAAAAAATGTTAAGGATAAGCTCTGTCAGTTAAAAGTCAGGTTCTAATCAGGAAATTTAGACATCCCAGTAGTATCTAAATGAATGAAGTCTTTATACTTTCAGAGCCGTTACGGGAGATGACCCTGAAACCCAAAACTAACAGCTATACATCCTAGCGCAAATCACCTCAACTCTCTGCTCTTCAGCTTCTTCGCCAGTAAATAAAGCTGCCTTAAACAATTTCTAAAGACTCTCAAATTTTCCCTTCAGTCTAAGTAATTGATACTACCAGATTGCTTTGTTTCTGAATGAAGGCAGACAGGTGGTTCTCCAAAGATATGCTGAGGTTCAATGCTATCTATAATCCTATAAAGTTAAACTAATTTAAAAGGCAGACATTTATAGAGAGATTTGCACTAACACCTATCAATCGCCTACGTAAATGACTTACATACATGATCTATTTCACAAGAGAAACTTGAGACATGGATGTTATCATGCAAATTTTATAAATAGTAAAACTCTCACAGCAATATAAAAAAAGAAAAGAAAAAACTAAAAGGGATTCACTCATGTCTGTATGACTCCACCAGACCATAATTCCTTCTACAAACCAAACACTACAGAGATATTGCAATTTTCTAAGGACACAGTACAGGTTTCAAGTAAATCAGACATTTTCTAAATATAGAGTGTTATACCTAAAAATGTTTTTCATGAGGCAGAGACGAAGAAGAAACTAAATATACTAAGAGAATAATGGGAATGGTAAAACTTCAATTCCAAAGTTAATAAGGAAGCAAAATAAATACCTGATGCATGATATACAAATGTCCAAAACCTTAAAAAAATCAGGGCATAACCAAAATAAAGCACTAATTTGAATTTCTAATATGAACATACAGTATGAAGATAGATTACCCAGACCCCTATTTCCGGCCTATTCTATTCTGAAGATTTCTGACCTCTTCTCAACATTAGCAACTCCCACTGGAGACTGTCCTCCTGAACTGCCCGCCATGGACACGACTTCCTATTTATTTAACACCTACTAGGCTCTCATAGGTACCAGGACACTGCAAAATAGGCAAATTAAAGCAATCTTTGTAGTCATGAAGCTTACAGTGGGGAACAGAAACAGACAAGATCCCTGCCATACAATGAGGACTTTTGTAAGAGTAGTACAGTACGAGGGGGCCGCAGCACACAGGAAGGCAATTAACAAGACTGAACAGGTCAGGAAAGTCTTCCTAGAGGATAAAATGTCCAAGCTGATGCTTCTATTTTGTTACATTTTCTATTCCTTCAGCTCTCGTAATTACTACTTCTAATCTACTTATTTCAAAACCTCACTAAAATCTCCAAACCCTTCTTTTTCTCCCATTTTTCTACAAATTGATCAACTCCTTCATACTTTCTATTCCACCCTCCCCACCCGCTGAGGCTCAGGGATCAGAACCTCTAAAATCTTAAATTTCAATATTCTTCTGCTACACCTGCCCTTCAAATCCCTAAAGCAGTCCAATCATCCTTCTTTTCCAGTCCTATGCCCAGCAGCTAAGCACTGCTATAGAAATTATACCACCTCACTGTTAGAGCCCCCGTAAGTGCTGACTAAGCTCAGCTGAGACGGGACAACTTAGGCAAGACTGAGCATATTCCTAATTAGCTTTCTTTTTTTTTTTTTTTGAAGTTTTTTTATTATATTATGTTAGTCACCATACAGTACATCCCTGGTTTCCGATGTAAAGTTCGATGATTCATTAGTTGTGTATAACACCCAGTGCACCATGCAATATGTGCCCTCCTTACTACCCATCACCAGTCTATCCCATTCCCCCACCCCCCTCCCCTCTGAAGCCCTCAGTTTGTTTCTCAGAGTCCATAGTCCCTAATTAGCTTTCACTCCCTAACTCCTATTACCATTACAAACCTTTACCCCTCCCCTCCAGCTTCCCTACCTCTGTCCTTGCCAACCTCAGCCAGTGGCCTTGCCTACTTTTTCAAAATGGTCTAAATGATAATTAGGCATAGCTGAAAATATTACTTTAAACACTTTTTATGGATTAAAAAAAAAAAGGTTGTGGGTACTGAATTAACCCAACAACCTGACTAAAATTCCTCACACGGTTTCGTTGAGAAAACAGATTTAGTCCCAAACATAGGACTTACAAATAAACTTTGACCTGCCATCTGACAATTTCAGCTATTAAAAATACAGCCAAAACCAGAACTAAGAAGTAAGTAAACTCAACTCTCAAAATTGATATAAAGTTTATGCACCAATGGTCACATGATTTTTCTCAGAAGAGTGCCTCAGGCTTTCCTAGCTTATTGACTCTTATTTTAAATACAAATCTAATAAATTTGACTACTAGTCTATCGTAGACTGGAAGCAGCATTCAAAAAAAAGGGGGAAGTGAAATATTGCCAGAGTGTGGCACACTGACAGCAGCAATATTAGCAGCTGCAAGGTGGGGGTGGGGAGTGGGGACACATAAAAACTGTAAAAATATATAAAATCAAACAGCATAGCAAAGTAAGACCATTTATCATAGGAGCAAAGTACCTCTGTGGCGGCCTAGGGCATCACTACAGTACAAGTGGATTGGAATACATATTAACAATGAAATTTCAGTGTAAAAAAGATGAAATTGTACCTGGCGTTCTGTTTATACACAGCAATCAATGTGCATAGATATGCTATAAAATATGTTCATTGAAATGGTCAAAATAAAATGCATTTGATGGCTTAGCTTATATATTTATATGACGAATATATTAAACACCTTTATTTTCTATAATTTACATTGCATAGACACCCTTATAATTTCATTAGAATACAGTTTTACATACCTATAAAAAATTAAACTAGTCTTTTGTTTCTAATCAAGCTCACCATTCAAAAATACAATAAGTGCATAATTTAAAACTGAGGGGATAGTTTGGCTGATTCTTACATACTGCAGGCACAGCACAATTCCACATTCAAGCAAGAAAAACACATATTAAAGAAAACGGAGACTCTTCAGAGTCTCTAATCATGCACTAGTTAACCAACTCATTCATTAGTCAGTTTCTATCCAGTGTTGTTTCAAATAAACTTTCTAACTATAAAATTATTTCATTAATCAACTTTAAAAGTAAAATGAACTGCAAAGACCAATGTCTGAAATCTGAGTATACAGCAAAAAGCATAAAAAAGAAGAAAAATGAAACTGCTTAAAATTTGCACTTAGAATTTGCTTTGGAACGTAATAAAATGATTCCTAAAAATTCATCTGGAAGAATAAAAATAGGAAAAGAGACAAGAAATATTTTAAAAAGAAAAGTTATGCGGATGACCCTGAACTAGAATACCAAATTTTAAAACATATTAAGAAGCTATAATAACTAGAGTAATGCAGTACTGGCAAAGGAAAAGACAATTCAATGGAACAAAGCAGAAAACTCAAAAATAATAATTTATTATCTGATAAAGGTAGCATTTCAATTCTGAGGGAAAGGAAGGCTTATATAATTTGTGGTGGTTAGACCACTGGCAAACCAATTTAAAAACTGTTTTAACTTAGAACCCTCCTTGACACTATACAACAAAATAATGGATTAAATATTAAACTTTAGAAACTAAAAACCTGAAATATAAATACCAGATGATATACACAAAAATTGAGGGTAGGACTTTCAGTCAAAAGCAGAAGCAATAAAGAAGTATAAGACTGATTTAACCACATTAAAAATGAAAACTTGCATACTGCAATCACTCATTATAAACAAACCTTAAGGAAACCAAAAGATGAGGGGGGGAGACTTCCATATATAATCAACAAAGGGTCAACGGCTTTAATATATTAAAAGCCTCAGTAAACAATAGGGAAAAACAAGAACCTAGTGAAACTGTGCTAAGAATATGAACAAAAAACACACACCACAAAGTATAAGACTCTGTCTTGGCAAGGGATTACAGACTTCTTTTATTTTCTTCTTTTTGCATATCTGTATGAAAGTCTGAAAACAGACTTTCAAATACAAAGAACAAACTGGTGGTTGCCAGAAGGGAGGTGAACTGAGGGATGGGCAAACAGATAAAGGGGATCAAGAGGTACAAACTTCCAGTTATAAAACAGTCATGGAGATGAGAAGTACAGCATAGGAATTATAGCCAATAATACTCTAATAATGTTGTATGGTGATTGATGGTACCTACACTTATCTTGGTGAGCACTGAGTAATACACAGAATCATTATGTTGTACACCTGAAATTAATATAACATTGTCAATTTACTTTAATTATACATTTATTTACATATAAATAAATGGAAACATTATTTATTTATAAATAAATAACACATGTCACATTACTCAAAACTGGCATGGTGTGTGTGTATATGTGTATATACTATCGGTGAGATTACAGTTCATTAAAGCCTTTATGGAAGGTCAACAAAAACCTTAAAAGAATTAGTCCTAATGAAATATCAGTCACATGCTCAAAGCTACACACACACACACACACACACACACACACACACACAGTAGAGAGAGACAAAGAGAGAAAGCAAGGGGAAGGGGAGAGAGAAGAAAGAAGGAGGGGAGTAGATGTATATATAAAGGAAGTTCATTACGATCCCATCTGTAACACCGAAATATTAGAAAGAACATGATGTATTTAACAAGATTGCTTAAAGACATGATAATGGAATACAAACTCGCAGCTATAAAGATAATGCCATATATTTATCAATATGTAACGGGCTTATGGTATTATATAAGTAAAAGCCCAAGTTATACAATAGCAGTTATAATATGAGCTTTTGGTATTTATTTTTATATGCATTGGAAAGGAACTAGAAAGATAAATACGAAAGCACTAACAGTGCTTAAGTCAGTGACTTTAAAGTGTCCTTTATGATTTTTCATCTCCTGATTTTTTTCAGAAAATAACATGAACTGCTTCTATAATAAGGAAATATAAAAGACATTTAATTTTAAATAAAATGTTGATATAACAGTTCCCCTATCCATAACATTTCCTTGGTTTTAAGGGGGGTTTGGGGCAGAGGGTTATTTTTTTCTTAACATATAAAATTCACCAATGCAGAAGTGAACCAGGATCTTCTGGTTGCAAGTCTACAATCCTCTGCACTGTATCATGCTATCTAAATCATTAATATGTGGCATTACTGTCCTTTATATTAATTTACCCTTTAAAATATTGATTTTATTATAAATTACAGAGAAGCAGTTTTACTGTATAGTAAAAACAAATATTATATCTGTTCACATCCTTCCAAAGGATTAGGAGATACTATTAAACCCAAATCTAGGTTGGAAGAGGCAGAATAAAAATATACAGTATTTGACTTAGAAATGGGTTGTCCTCCAAGTTTGACTGTTTGGGAGTAATTCCACACAGAAAGAATGTTATTTTTGTTGTAGAAATAAGCATCAATTGATTGCCAGGCCAGCCCAGAAAGTTTAATTTAACCCATAATTGGCAGAAACACATTACTAGTAAGTGTATTGTTATCCCTATTAAACACACATTACCAACCCACATAAAATAGAAATAAGGGAGAAAGCCACAAAAGGCTAGGAACACCACCAGCCATGGAAAAGCATGGTTCTTTCAAGACAGAAATTCATGAAAAAAAAGGAGGAAGAAAGCAGTCAGTCAAAGATAACAGACGGAGGATTAATTCTCACTTCTCTTCCTTACAACAGTGGTTTGTGAATTCTATTTATTCTGTCCCAGAAAAAAATGTTATGCCAGTTAGAAAACCGAATGACTACAGTATTTTTAAAAAGGCATATGATATTTTAAGATTTTTAAAATATCTATGCAGAGATGTCAAAAAAGATACATTTGCAAAAGGTAGCAGACTCATACCAATATATATTTTTGTGACGTATTTAGTATGCTAAAAACATATACACACATATTTGTATGTTAACACATTAAAATACATCACAGAATAAAACAATTCTCATTTCTTTGGATGTAATGCAAAATGCATCGTGGTCTCATACCTAGAGAGAATCAGAACTGTCCTCAGCAAACTTAAAAGTGATCACGAAGCTTGAACCCCACAAACTGTCAAAATAAAAAAAGATTCGTTCCCCTATATTAAAAATCTACTATTGGGGTGCCTTGCTGGCTGAGTCCGTAAAGCACGGGACTCTCGATCTCAGGGTTGTGAGTGCAAGCCCCACGCTGAGTGTAGAGATCATTTTTAATACATACATACATACGTAAATCCACTATTCTTTTATATAAAAATATACATCTTTTTAATTTTAAGAGTCATTTACATTCTATATCAATAGCATTCACTGTAAGGAAGCAAACAATACATAATGGTAGATAACAAATTTTAATTTCCTATCCACAATTACTAACCACTTTCTGATATATTTTGGTATTGAAGAATCCATTTTTATCCACTACCATTTTTAAGATTTTTTTTTTAAGTGATCTCTACACCCAACAAGGGGCTCAAATGCACAACCCTGAGATCAAGAGTCGCACACTCTACCAACTGAGCCAGCCAGCTGTCCCCATCCACTACCATTTTTAAAGATAATTCTGAATTTGGTATATTTAAAAATAACAAGTTTTCAAAATTCTCAGCATGTGAAAAATAACGAACTAACAAAATACTGCATAACATATTGCTAACTCTGTAGCTACTCGAAATTCTACAAAACTAGCTAAATGAAAATGAGGACCCAAAACTCACAGTGTTGTTATATATTCAATTACGCACACTGGCAGGATAATCAAGTACAATACAATACACCCAGAGCTACATTTGTGGGACTTTCAATAAGACCAAACATAAATATTTTATGTAAATTCACAAAAGAATATTTTGAAGAAATTAACACACGTCAGTATTATCTGTGCTTTCCAAAAAATGGAACATGAATGTAATATTAAACCTCCCAATCAAATCTTACCTGCCAATGTAACCAAAAATTAATATCCTCAAATCTCTAAAGAACTATGGAACAATGACAGCCAAAAGAAAAGCAGCAGCAAAAAGTAAATTGGTGACAGCATTTATTTACTTAAAAGTAAATATCAAATCCAAAAAATGACATAACAAAATGTATTTTCCCAATTTCAATAAAAATATAAGCAACCCAGTAAAGAAGTAGTCCATGTATGATTTATATTTTCCATATTTTTTCTGTGTTGTCAAATATGTAGCTACTTGCTACATGCGGCTATTTAAATTTAATTACAATAAATGTAAAATTCCTTTGCTCAGTTGCCTAGCTCATTTTACACATCAATAGGCATACATGGTTAGTGGCTATCATATTTGAGAGTACAGAAATAGAAATTTCCATCAGTGCAGAAAGTTCTACTGGACTGCAGCCTGTAAGGTAGATTATTCTTTTTTTCTCTATAATTATAAAAATTCTTCCCATAAAACTGCAAACATTTCCCCCTGCACCTGAAACATTTTTATAAGCATCCTAACCAGACGTTGATAACAACCTTTTTTTTAAAAACATGATGGCAACAACTAACAGGACAGTGCTTACTATGCGCCAGGAACAATAACGATGTGCTTTGATTCAGTATCTCATTTCATCTTCATATAAACCCTATGAGGTAGATGCAGGTCCACAATCCCTTATCCGAGAAGCATATTTCAATACTGTACATAAATGATATGCTACATGACACCTGCAGGCAGAGTCTAGGCAAGCACTCAGGAACACAGTGGAATGCATGTCCTAAAGAAAAAATTCCAGGAGTAACTGTGAATCAGCTAGGTCCTGGTTCTGCCATCAACCCAGTTCAGAACTGGTATTCCCTTTCTCCAGTGCAGTAAGTTGCAACTATACTGCACTTCTGAATGACGGATCTGTGAATTGTTACCTATTTTTCTCCACGTAACTAAGGATTTTCATTACAGAATTACCAAAATGACCATCCCCCTGGATTTGAGGGATTCATTTCTAAGACTGAGCAACATATTTTTCTCCCTGGGAATTACAGACATACTATCCTAAACTTGAAAGCCTCGTTACTTTCTCTTCATGAGATAACTGATAGATATATTTCAAAACAAATTCAAAACTGTATTTTGTCCCATTTATAAGATGGCACATTTTTTTCAGTGCAAGCACTTAATTCAGTTGGGATCTAGCAACTTAAACATTTCCTTATTTCATTTCTGAAAGGAAACTAAGTATAACCAACTTTCAGTTATATAGCACTTTTTATGTCCTCAATCAGCTTTTGCACATTTGCTCACTTTCAGGAAAGACTCTGACCAATTTTAAATAATTTGAAAATCTTTCTCATTATTGTTGTATTTACAAACCAATGTATATCTTAAAATATTCCAAATAGATGCATTCCACAGAAAGTACAAGGATAAGTTCATCCATATATTTTAGTGTAAATTTATCAAGAATTAAAGGAAAATATTAACAGTGACAAAATATTATAGACATTTAAATATTCACAAAGTAGCTATGTTTATATCCAAAATTATGACATATCACAAATATGAGCATCCAATAAGGAGCATATAAGTAACAAATATACAATTTCAACGAAAAATTATACTTTCTCTTGATTATTGACATGGCCTTGCTTAAGAAGATTTGGTAATTAGGCATAGGAAATGAAATAAATGCTATGATAATATGAAAATTAACAACTTCATCCAATACTTCTTATAAAAATCAGACCTCATTGCTCATGACACTAATTAACAATAATTATTCAGCTTTCACATGACTTCATACAGTACACTAGTCACACATAAATTAGTAAACTTTGATTCATAAACTAAATTTCCCAAATCAAAATCAAAGTTTGATAGCTGAAATCTGGTTCAGCATAGTACGTCAAAAGCAGACTCTGAAGGAGTTAGGCTTGCTGGCTTAAAGATAGGTTTTGCCACTTACTCAAATGGCAATTTCTTGTGAGTTACTGACTTTTGTGTCTCAATTTCCTCATCTAATCTACAAAAGGGGAATAAGAGGATCTACCTCACCGGGTTGTGTGAAGGGTAAATGAAATGGTGCATGAAGTGCTCAGGCAGTGCCTGGTACACATTACGCTCTATACAAGCATTCACTACTATCAGTATTATTAAAGCATCTCTGAAGTTGTAATATATTGTTAGCACTATCTACCTTTTAAAAAGTTTTCTCCAGGGGCGCCTGGGTGGCACAGCGGTTAAGCGTCTGCCTTTGGCTCAGGGCGTGATCCTGGCGTTATGGGATCGAGCCCCACATCAGGCGCCTCTGCTATGAGCCTGCTTCTTCCTCTCCCACTCCCCCTGCTTGTGTTCCCTCTCTCGCTGGCTGTCTCTATCTCTGTCAAATAAATAAATAAAATCTTTAAAAATAAATAAATAAATAAATAAAATAAAAAGTTTTCTCCAATTTCCTAAAAAACGTTAATGTACCAGGGAAACAATATTTAAAGGAACCCTGTGTCAGCTGAATAAACATCTATTACTAATACATATGTTTACATATTAGGTCTCTTTAAAGTCAGATTAACATGAGGCTAGAACTGGGAACACAACTCTTTCACAGCTCCTAACTTCAAAATGCTAAATCATAGGGGCGCCTGGGTGGCACAGCGGTTAAGCGTCTGCCTTCAGCTCAGGGCGTGATCCCGGCGTTCTGGGATCGAGCCCCACATCAGGCTCCTCTGCTATGAGCCTGCTTCTTCCTCTCCCACTCCCCCTGCTTGTGTTCCCTCTCTCACTGGCTGTCTCTATCTCAGTCAAATAAATAAATAAAATCTTTAAAAAAAAAAAAATGCTAAATCATAGCCAAATAATGCCATTTCACACAGACAACTAACTATGCTCTCATCTACTGCAGCAATGAATGATTAGTTGTTGCTATGTGCTCCAAAAACTCCCAGGAAAAGAAGCAAATCTTACTGAAAAAATTATTAGTTCAGTTTCGAACATACTAAGTTTGAGGTGCTCATAGAATACTTAAGGGGTATTCCGGGGAGAAGTCAGAAGTACAGACCTCAGGAAGCTTACTCTCAGAAGTTCATCACTCCCTCCTTTATACTACCATGAAATTAATTTTTCACATCCTATTACATGACAGTTAGGCATCTCCACAAACCTTCTCTATCGCTACACTATTTTGAAGGCATCTAGGTCCTGCCATTTAATGAGGGGTCAATAAATTTTATTTTTAAAAATGCAAAACTTGCATAACTATACAGTTAAGAGAGTGAATTTTATTGTATATTTAAAAAAACTGATTAAAACAATTTCTTTTCAATCTGTGAATTTTAAATAAGGATGAAATTTTCATTTGAAAGAATTCTTACAAAATATAAGATGTAAATGCAAAATCATCTTTAAATCAATTTTTAATGAGAATTACTAAATGCTGCCGAGCAGTAAAAGCTGGCATCATCACTAGGCCAAAAACCTGAAAAAGTGCAGTAAAATAAAGAAGAGAAAGCTCAAGGAAGAACTCTTTGACATGCATTTAAATTAACCAAAATTCTTAAGAAGTTTATTCAAATACCTGCAATGTGGATTGACGAGATTTCACTTTGCAATTTACAGACTACTTGAGTTCAATAATTTAAAAATGAAAAGCCGCTGGATCCTCGCAGCACACACTATTCAAAGAACGGTGATAAGCATACAGCAAATGTGCTGAGTTATATGCACTAGGTAAGGGAAAGCTGCTGTCATCCCCAACGCACCAGCAGCTGTCTGCTAATCCTTTGGTTTAAAATTTGTAGAAACACCTCCTAAAAAATGCTTCACTGTGCTATTTACAAACCAAACTTAAAATACGGTCCATTCTATCAAGGCTCTAATAGTAGTACAGACCAGCTGGCAGCTCTATATTTAACAGCAGCAGATCATGACAATTTCATTTGTGCTTGACAACCAGACACCTTTCAGTGAAACTATTACCTGGAAATGACACTACAATATTGTTACTTTAATTTAGAGAGCAGGGAGCCAAGAGAAAAACAGCTGATTAAGGTGAATGGGTGGGAAAGACAGTAACAGTAGAGGATTATAAACACAACGATTTAAGTCTGCACTTCACATGTGAAATAAGCAAGAATAAATGTATATTGCTTCTTATATAATCGAAAGCCTAAAAACCTTATACTGATAGAAAATATTGGTAAATTTAAAAGGATTCCCCCAATTTGGGCCCTTTTTTCCTGTTCTATGAAGCAATTCATAAGGGGAAAAAAATAACTTCAGACTATAAATGATGAATGTAACTATTAGGAGTGGCCTAAGAGGTCTGAAATAGAAGGAAAATGTACATTTCTTCCAAAGCTGTAGCCAACAATAACTTTTGCATTCTGAATCCAGCTTAAGCATATTAGTTGAGAAGATGTTTGCAAAAGTATTTAATAAGAAAGTGCTGAATTTAGCTTTTATTTTTTTCTGTTTTCTTAAGTGGCCTGCAGTCTATCAAATGCACAAGAGGAACCTCTCCTAAGTGTAAATGACCAAAGGAAATAAAGCTTTCTTCTTATAGAGAGCTCTTTCTGTAGATCAGGTAAACCTTTTCTGTAAAGGGCCATATAGTAAATATTTTCAGCTTTACAGGCCATATGGTCTCTGTCACAAATACGCAACTCTGTCACGTAGCATGAAAGCAGCAACAGGTAACAGATAAATGAGTGTGGATGAGGTCCAATAAAACCTCATTTTCAACAACAGGCAGCCAGTCCATGGGACCGTGACCACAGTTTGCTATAGGGCTTGTTTTATTTACTTATGACAAATATATTGTTTTAATAAATACCACCAACTTTGAAATACCATGTCTGGGATTTGCTTTAAAATATTTCATAAAAGTGGAGAGTAGGTTAAATAAGACTAGCAAAACACAATTATTGTTAAGGTTAGATGATGGATACATGGATTTCATTATCCTATTCTCTGTAACTTCATGAGTTTGAAATTAAAAGCTTTTAAAAATAAAAAGTAAATCAATGAACCAGGTCTTCAGGAAAACGAATTTCTTCACTTTACTGTAAACCTTCTAAAGCACATTTATTATTCTGAAACATAATTAACATAATGCAACATAAAAGATTCTTAATGTAAAGCGACAAAACTAAAATGAAAAGGCTTATTATAAAGAAGTGTATACCAGCATAAACACTTAACATTTTCCTTAATTTAAAACACAGGCTTCCCTCATATAACTCCTAAATTAATATATTAAATTTATCCTCATCTTAATAACTAACAAAATGTTACCGATTTTTGGTTTAAGAATATAATTATTTTTATAGGACACATATTTACGTTAACATGTAGTAGGTTTACTATTTTTCAAATAAATAAATAATTTTTTATTCCTCAGTTCTAAACTCTAAGCAATAAGTATTCATGGATACAACCTACATAAACAAATGCTGTTTAAGGTCTTCAACAACTAAGAATGTAAAAGGATCCTCACACCAAAAAGCTTGAGAACCTACGACCTAAACGTTCTCAGTGTTGTCTAAAGTATGTTTACCAAGTATATGTATTTGAACGATAATCATCACACAGTAAAAGTCAAGCCACTATGAGGACTATCAGTATACACCCACAAGAGGAAGATACTTAAATCATCAAGAGAAACATGCTTTGCAACTTGCCCAGTATGTCATAAATAACGTATCCACAGGAAAAAAAAGAGCTCTAATGTATTGTCCCACTTATGCAGATAACTGTCTCCTGAACCAATAATAAAGAAAAACTAATATATGCCAGCAGACATCTCTAATAAATGTGCTATCTCCTATCAAATCAAGATATGCCATGTCACTCAATGCAAGAAGCCAGAAATCAAGCTAAATAAGCCTTAGGAAAGAAATCTTAATGATTGCAATTTCTCAAAAACAATAAATGTGTTTTTTAAAAGTTCTAAGTTTTTTCTCAACATTCAGCAACACAGTGATTTCAAATACTATCAAAACTAAAGAGTAATTTAAATTAGGCTCATGGAATTATGATGAAACTTGTGAAAAACTGAGAACCTCTCTGTGAAACCTCTGAACTATCCAAGAATATAATCAACCTCAAAGTTCTCTAAATCTAAAACTGAAATAGTAATAAACAACCCATAACACAGATTTGAGCAGATAATAACTAGAGCAAAAATATTCATGTGATTGTTCATTCTTTTATAGATAAACCAGTACTTATTTTTCAAATACAATACCACTCTAGCATTTTTAACCACATTTGCCCCTTTTGCATATGGCTATTTGAACTATTATCAGACTATTTCATTTTTACTTAAGTACATATTTCCAAGTTAAGTTGTAGAAATTTTATTATTTTTGTTGGCTTTTATCAACCTGAATAAACTTAAAATAATAATGTGTGATGCAGACATATACTTACATCATACTCTGTAGCTCTGCTGCAAAGCTTATAGACTTCCCTGTACTTCTTCCAATACTTGAAGTAGCAGTAGACATTGGGCTGGCTGCAGTATTATTCATCTAAAAAAAGAAAAGAAATAGAGCTTACAAAATGTATTTAACCATAAATAAATGCATGGAAAATGGAAGCAATTATAAATTACTTCAAAGAGTATAGAAAATTTTAAATTTCTAATTTATTCATAAATCTGACTTGTCCATACTTAATGTTCCTTATTAAAATGAAATAGTAAAGAGGGACACCTGGGTGGTACAGTCAGTTAAGCATCCAATTCTTGGTTTCCACTCAGGTGGTGATCTCAGGGTCCTGGGATCAAGCCCCGCCTAGGGCTCAGCTCTCAGCATGGAGTCTGCTTGGGATTCTCTCTCCCTCTCCTTCTGCCCCTCCCCCCACCTACCGCACTCACATGAGCACTCTCTCAAATAAATATATAAATCTTTAAAATGAAACAGTAAAGAGGAAAAAGCTGCTTAGTCAAATATGATATCAAAATAGTACTCAAGTGATAAACATTTTAGTACAAATTTTATAATAAATAATAGAAGAAAAAGACCCATTAAAATACTTTAACAGAACTCCAAGGTTTTCAAAATGTGTTCCAGGGACCCCTAAGGTTCATGGGCAGTATTTCAAGGAGCTCCCAGTGGTCCCAAAGCACACCCTCCCAGTTACATCCAGAACCACAGAACAACTCTGATTTTTCTATTTCATGTATTGGGGTTCCAAGTAAGGGTTAACATAAAGAAAGAGTTGCACAGCTGTAAAATACAAAATTAGAAAACCACTGCATAATCTAATTCCCCTTTGAACCAAAAACTAAATTATAAATAATAAAAATACAGTCAATCAGTAGATCAGAAGCATTGTGATTTTTATAATCTCATGGTTAAGTAAATCATCATTTATTTAAAATGTGACTTTTTTCCCCCAATAAAATTAAGTTGATGCATAAGGGGGAAAGTACATGCCAATCTTAATATATGCTATTTTATTTAATGCATGTGGCAGTCCCATAAACAAGAATTAGTGAAAATAACATTAAAATAATGAAAGTAGATAAAAGCCTCAACTATCACTCGGTAAGTGCTCAGTAAATGTTAGCTATTATTTCATATGTCCATATAAATTTTGCAATATAATTTTCCTTAAAAATGATCTGCAGATTTGAATATATGATAAAATAAAGCAGTACTGCAAACTTTAAGTATACTGTAGTAAACTAGGAGAAGTCAGGAGTCAGACTGCCTGGGTTCAAATCCAAGTTCTGCTACTTTACTAGGACTTTGGGCAAATTACTTAACTTCTTTGTGCTTCAATTCATCTTCAAAATGGGAATGATAAACCCACAGTCTTGGGGTTGTTGAAAGCATTCAATGAACTAATATGTACAAAGCATTCAGAACAGCTCTTAGCACACAGTAAGAAAACAATATTAACTATTATAATTGTACACAAAAAGACCTTAAGAATTCTTTTATTGATCAGCTAAAAGTTTTTATATGACAAATTGAAGTTACTCTTCTTTCACAATTACAAGTCTAAGAAACTTGAATATTTTCACTAAAAGACCTTAATGCAATTCAACAAATATTAAGTAGTTTCCTTATCAAATACTTTTCAATACTGACTTCACTACTGCTAGCAGTTATCCTAGCTCAAAATCTGTCAGTCTTTGACTCCTTCTCCTGCACCCTATAATTTGTAAAAAAAAATAAAATAAAAAATAAAAAAAAAAAAATTCTACTTTATGTTCCTACATCCTCCCCATCTTGTTCTCCTGTTATGGCCCTCTCTATAAGCACTATTTATAGCTTCTCTCTTTCCATCTCAGTTCATTCTTCACCTTGCTGTGAAATTTATCTTCTTAATACATCCTCTAACCTGACAGCTCCTGTGGGCAATGTAGGCTAAAACTGATACAGGAAACCTGAACCAGGCTTATTCACCAAGCTCTGAGATGGAAGCTCTGGGCTCCATGAAGACGACTGAAAAAACAAAACAAGACAAAACAAAAACCTAAACAAACAAACAAACAAACCTTACATAAACCACTGCCTGAGATAGGCCATATACAAAGCTTTTGAGAGAAGGCAACGGGACAGAGGTCTGAGATGAGCAGCATGCTGGCTGGTTCGCTCCATCTGGAATATCCCAATATCTTTCTGTGGCAAGGCCAACTATCTTGCCAACATAAGCCTTGGTCTAGTTTGGGGTCCCTAAGGGCCAGGCCAAATGAAAGAGCAGAGAAAGAAAAACCTTTGACTCAAATTGAGCCTGAAAACCAAAATTCTAAAACATATAAAGAAGCTAATGCTATGAAAGACCATCAACTTTTTTTCAATCCTCAATTTTTTTTTCACACAGACTTTTAAAGTAAGTACTTTTTTCTACAAATAATATAGGAAAAGAAGCATCACCGTGAGAACTCAGGTTTAAAAAAAAAAAAAAAAAATCACATCCCCAAATCCAAGACTGAGGGCAGAAAGACAGGAACCCAATGACTTCTAGCAACAGTCCGACAGAATCAGGACAGTGATAAAAAAGGAACCTGGCTCTCTCAAGGACCTTAGAAATGGTTTCCCTCGTCCCACCAGAACACTGGCAAAGATATGATGTCCCGGAGAAAACATTAAACTCAAAGTTTATGTATTAACCCCAGCCTCCAAAAACAGTTATAAGTTGACTCACATCAGATTGAAAGACATGCCAGTCTGTGGCACGATCCTGTGACCTAATGTCCCGTGACACTGCTGAAGCAATCTGCCCCTTTTTCATTTTGCAAATCCAGTCACCCTGCTTTAACACTCTCTGAAGAGGAGACACTTCAGAAAGTAAATCTGTATTAAAACCACAGCTCTCTTCAGTTGTCCCCCTACTGCAAATGTTTCACATCAAGAGGATTTATTGGTAAGAGGTAAAAGGTCCCAATCCTAGTTTATTATAACCACGATCATCCTTTCACAGTCAAGTTATTTAATTTTTAAATCAAACAGGTGAATAACATTTTTCTGACATGATGAGCTGATAGCTCATTAAAATGTTTAAAATAATTATTTCCCGTACCCGCATTTTGTTTGATTTAGATAATTAACTTCTTTAGACATAACGTCTTTACACATCAAAGTCCTATCATCCCAATGCTTTATTTCCTTTCTCCTAGACATTAAAAAAAAAGTCAGTTAAAAGCAGAAGCACTCAAGTCAATTTTCTCTAATAAATACATTTAACATGGAACTGAAAACCTACTGTAATCTTCTCAATGGGTTAATGTCCTGCAGTTGTTTTAGCTTTCAATTGAAATGCAGCTGTTTGCCATATTTTACAAAATGAATTCAGATGTGCAGATGGAGACCTAGATTATTTCAACATGCCAGAGTTTAAATATGAACCCAAAGAGTAAGTTCATCTCTGATTAATACTTATATTTAAACCTGATCATTAAGTCAAGAGCCAATACTATGTAACACCTGTAAAATCCTATTCCAGAGTAGAAAAATTGACATCTTTTATTTTAAAATGATGGAATTTAAGGATATACTCTTTCCTTCAAAAAATACACCAAAAAAAATTTTTTAAGTGTAGTAAACATATACATTACAATCGTGAATTAAACAAAAATATAATGAACACACTACCGCGTTTCTCATTATAGCTCATATACTTGGTGTTAAACGACCAAACAAGAAATACCATGAAATTATCTTTGGCTTAAAATACCTCAAAGAGTTGAAACTTTATTACTAGTTATAGCACCATCAAAACAACATAAATATCTGGATCATGAAATCCAACAGTCTACCCATTTATTAAAAGACAATGGAATGTTTTACCATTTCTTCTATTACATCACTGCTGAGGAAAATTAATTCAGCAGACCTGTGTACTGATTCCAAGCATACACAGTTCCAATTCCAATCATTCATAAGCTCAACATCCCACATAATATAAATTAATAGAAAACTGTTACAATCAGAACATTCTCATTTTCCTAGAACTCCAAAGGCAGGAAGCAATTATGGTTAAGCCAACACTATTACACACTACATTCTGGTTCTGTTAAAAAAAAAAACAAACCTCAAGTTACATCATGATGTAAATTTCTCCTGCTGTGAAAAATAACATCAAATGTTCATTCAATCACTGAGAATGTAAAAACTAAAAAAAAAAAATTAAGTGTACAAAATGTTTACACTTCTATACCTAGTATCTGGGATAACACAATGGTAACTCCAACCCATTTATATATGCCCCACTTCAAGTGGACTTCAGAAGGTATAAAGCTCAAGAGTCCATACAATTACCTGCTAAAAACAGAAGCAACATACCATGAATAATCCAAAGAACAGATGATTCACATAGAATTTATAACTATTTCGAAATCGATACCAATTTTTCTGAAACTGCTAATTGTTATTTTCATAACTAAAAATCATTTGTATTCACTTATCCCATATCAAATGAGTTCAGACCGAAAATAAGATGCATCAATCATAATAGCACTTCTCACATTACAGCCTTAACTATTTCCTTGTCATCGAACTGCTAACTGCTTAATGACAGGATGCTGTTTATCCCGTCATTCTAATACCTAATATACTGCCTACCACTGCTGATGCTCAGTAAATGTTGCATGAATGATCAAATTACCGAACAGTGTAACAAGGAATACAAAGATAAGAAAGACGTATCTCTGCCATTTACTACTCACAGCCTACTGAAATTAACAGATCAGATATAGTCAATGGAATGAGGTTGGAGATAGTGCACAAGATACTAAGAGACAAGAGGAGCAGCTAAGACCCAGTCAATTATTACGAAAAAACTGTCCTGAGATTTATAACACTTGTTACAATCTGAAAATAAAGCATATTAACTGCATTAAACAACAAAAAACTGATAAGTGAATAGCACATCCGAACTATCCCGTTGTCACTGGATAACTATAAAATCAAAGTGCAGAAGTTAAAGTGCTTTGGAAATTCTGAAGCACCATAAAAAGCAATATGATAGTAAATATTCTCCCTTACCATTCATTGAGCAATTATTTTTCTTAAAAACTACTGGAACAGGAATAAGTACTTCCTAACCAAAAGCAGTTTGACTCTAATTAGTACGGATAAGCAGCTACAGATTTTCATAAGGAACACCCAATGATCCAAATGACAAGTTATTAGCGATACTGTGAACAGAGAATCACGGTTTTAATGTAATCAAAGGCTTCATATTGATAGACAGAAAAACTCTTCTCTGTAATATATTATACTATTTCCTGGTATATTTTCCCCCACCAAACCAGCTCCACTGTCCAATATTCCCAGTTCAATTAAGAGCAACACTACTCTTCAGTCACAGAAGTTCAAAAAGTCCAAGGCATTTTTGATTCGCCAGCTCCTCTCCTGCCTACATCCAGCCAATCTGCTCCTGGCATATTTTCTTACAATAAAGCAATTATAACGCAATCTCTTCCTTTCCAATCTCACCTTAATAAATACCCCTACTACAGTATGTTTTAAACCCATCTCCCACCTTTCTAATTAATTCTGCCTACAGTCTCCAGAGTACTCATTCTAAATATTTGTTCCTCCTCTACTCATAGCATCCAACAGATCTCCTTCACCTGGAGGACAAAACTTTTCTAAAATCAGTCCCACAGGACCTCTGCAGCCTCCTTTCCTATAGCAGTCAAAGCAAACATTCAGTATCTCCCAAACCATCCCAGGTTCTTCCTACTTGCAATACCTTGTGTTTCCTCCCCAAATCCTAGCTGCCTAAAAAAGCCCAACCTAAGCTCCAGATCTCTAAGAAGACTTCCCAGACTGATGATCATCAGTAATTCTCCTTTCCTTGTCATCTAATGTTTTCATTTACTAATTCTTTTGTTTAGCATTAAATATTTCAGTGCGCACACATCATTTTAGTTTAATAAACTTCCCCAACTGTTGGCAGATGACTGCACCTGCACCACCTCCTTCACAGACAAACGAAAAGCCTTTATTTACTGACTCCCTCTACTTCCCTCTACCCAAGCCACTGCACCTTCTCCTGATTCCCTCCTCTTATACTCAATGCACCTCTTTATATAAAGCCAATATGCACCTAATTCTTTACTGGGCACCTACTACAGACCAAACACTGTTGTAAGAGCTCAGGACACGGTCATGACAGAGCTAGACAAAAAGATGTTATAATGCAGGAGCCGAGCATATGAATATAATACCAGGTAGTGATAAATGCTATGAAAACAAACAAGTTGTTTTCAACCAGGAGGTGACATTTAATAGAAGATCTGAACGAAGCCTAGGAGGGAGCTCTGGAGAACTTCCAGGCAAAAAGAATAGCAAAGTACCAAGATCCTGAGGCCGGTGTGGCTCAAGTGAAGGAAACAAAGGGGAAAAGTAGTAGAAAATAAGGTCTGAGAGTCAGCGAGAGGCCAAATGATATAAAGCACTCTAGGCCATGGAGGTTAAATTTTAGTTAAATATAATGTGAAACTATTAGAGAATTGTGAAAAAGGAACAGACTTGAAATATTTTAGGGTTTTTTAAGATTTTTGAGAGAGAAAGAGAGAGCATGTGTGCATGCACACACAAGCACGGGGGTAGGCAGGGCATGGGCAGGGAGAGATGGAGAGGGGTGGGGGGAAATCCCAAGCCGACTCTTGACTGAGTGCAGAGCCCAACATGGGGCTTGATCTCATGACCCTGAGATCATGACCTGAGCCAAAATCAAGAGCCATCCAGGCACGCCTGAAATATTCTAGGTTTTAAAAAGGTAACTCTCACTGCTGTGACATTATACTATGAAGAAGCAAAGGTACAGGCAAGGACACCAGTCAGAAAGTTACCGAAGCTGTTTAGACAAGAGAGGACAGTGGCCTGAATTAGTGGAACAAGTGGAAATGGTGAGAAGTGGTGAGACTTCTGGCATATATTTTGAAGACAGAGCTGATTGCTGATGGACCAGACAAGAGCAGTCAGGGATGACTCTGAAGTTGACACTGAAGTCTGGGGCCTGAGCAACAGGTTGGATGGCGTACCATTTACTGAGATCGGCAAAACTGAAAAGGAAAAAATAAACAAACCAGGAGTTCAGTTTGAGCCACATTAAGTCTGAGATAACTATTAGACATTCAAGTGGAGATGAAATCCTGTAGAAGTTTTATGACAGATGTTGTAAGGCAGAAAACTCAAATTAGTCACGGTCACAGGGTTGTGCTAAGAAGGATAATTAATACAGTAGAATCTTAAAATAAGGACCAACTAATCTCTCAAGTTCAGTTTCTCCATCTGTCAAGAATAATTTCTGCCTCTCTCAGAGGAGTGTTATAAAGAAGACAGTGGCTACCATGTATCAGGCATTCAAGAAATATATCTGAATTGAAAAGATTATCAAAACATCTATAAACCATGAAAATTCTCAATAGGCAGATAGAAACTGTGCATTTACATATCCTAGTTGGCTACATACGCAATCACTTTTTTTTAACCTACAGATATAGGAGTTCAGTGACAGACTGCTCAGAGACCCGCGAAGTTGTATTATTACGTTTTTCTTCTTTAGTCTCAGTTTAATACAGGTTTCTAGTCCAAGTGCTTTCATATCCAGTACTCTCTTAGGAAGATATTGAGTTTCAAAAAAAATTTTTATTCTTTGCAAAAACAGTTCTTGAAAAGCACTGCAAATGTGCCTACCAAATCATCCTAAAGTACGTAACATTCAAACCCTGACAAAATGGCAAGCTTACATTTCTCATATTAAAACACTGTTGCTTTTACATAAAATATCATTTGAGTGACTTAATGGTTAACTTTTCAGATAAATGCAAAAACTTTTAGTCAATTACATTTTTAATAGTAAGCGTATTTGACAAGGATACCAAAAAAGGAGCTCTCTTAAACATCAAGATTCTCCACCACTCCAGATTCACATTCTAGAAATACTGAACCTTACAAGGAGTCTATTTAAAATATAAACAAGTCAATAAACCATCTCTTGTGGTTAAAAACACAGTTCATGTGATTAAAAAGAAAAAGGAATTAGAGATTTGCTGTAGGCATGTAAAAAATTGCTGAGGGACGCCTGGGTGGCAAGCGGTTAAGCGTCTGCCTTCGGCTCAGGGCATGATCCCGGCGTTGTGGGATCGAGCCCCACATCAGGCTCCTCTGCTATGAGCCTGCTTCTTCCTCTCCCACTCCCCCTGCTTGTGTTCCCTCTCTCGCTGGCTATCTCTATCCTGCCGAATAAATAAATAAAAATCTTTAAAAAAAAAAATTGTATGACTTTAATCATACAATTATCCTTTAAAAAAAATTGCTGAATTTGTATAAGCATTTCAGAATTTATAAAAGACTTTCACCTGTATTAGTTCACATTTGTTCACACTCACCCTACAAGGCATGTATTATCCCCTACCAATGAGGAAGGGGAGAGTAAAAACTGGGTAAAGGTCACAAGTCTAACAAAAATCAGGTTTTGATCACAGGTAGCTGATAACCTGAAATATTCTGTCCAGGTACATACGTATTTTTACAAAAATTCACGAATCTCCCATTTTAGTGTCTAAGTTTTTTTCATTTGTAAACAATGCCTATATCCTTTAACACTAAATAATGTGAAATTACTGAGAAATCGGACACATAGTAAGTAGTCAGGGGACTTGTCATTAAGTTATCTTAGAGACTGATGACTTGAAAAGTTCAGGAATTCTTTGCTTAAAAGTAAATCTTAGGCAGATGGATAAACAATTATAATACACAAAACTATAACTATACAAATTGGCGGGAGGGGGACCAAAGACATCTGAGGTTCAGAACTACAGTTTGAAAAAAACTAATGTCATCCAAATCCCTCATTTTTCAGGTGAGGAAACTGAAGTCCAGAGGGGTTTCTTGAACTGTCCAAAGACACATCACTATTTAGTGATACAGCTGGGACTAAAACTTGAGGTCCCCTGACTTCTGGTCCAGAGTTCTTTCTACTATCCCACAAGGAACATACAAATAAAAGTTGATCATAAGTAACTCACAAGACCTCCACAATGTGTTTGTCATAGTGAACTTTGTTGTGAAATATCTGTCTATGCCGACTCACAGTTTAGCAGTAAATAGCTGGGCTCTGGAGTTCAAACACAGGCTCAAACACTTACCATGTGACTTTGGGCAAGTCACATCACCTCCCTGCCTCAGTTCCCTCATCTTTAAAATGCAGGTTAAAAATACACTCCTCCTGTAGATTACATGAAGTAATATATATAAAGCACTCAGGACAGTGCTTGGTACGTAGAAAGCACTCAGTTCATGATCGTGATGAAGAAGAAGAAGAAGAATCCAAGCAAAATTACAGTTTCTTAAAAACATATCACATAGGGGCGCCTGGGTGGCACAGCGGTTAAGCGTCTGCCTTCGGCACAGGGCGTGATCCCGGCGATCTGGGATCGAGCCCCACATCAGGCTCTTCTGCCATGAGCCTGCTTCTTCCTCTCCCACTCCCCCTGCTTGTGTTCCCTCTCTCGCTGGCTGTCTCTATCTCTGTCAAATAAATAAATAAAATCTTTAAAAAAAAAAAAAAAACATATCACAAAGTATTATCATTAAACATATATATTCTCAGAGAAAGAATGTTATGATTAGGAGTACTCCTTTAAAGATCCAGAAGCAAATAATATGAAGTGAAATATACAATCTTCAGTCATTTAAGACCTCTATAGCATTTAAAACAGCAAGAGTACGCTTCAAGATTTTAAAATAATTTATATTTGTATAGTATTTTGCATTTAGAAGTACACTCACATAAATTACTTCAATTTACTGTCCTATGAATTTATTGAACAACAATTTTTTCAGCAGCTACTACATACCATGTGCCAGATAGCATGCTCTTTCCATATTCATTACCTTATTTAACCTTCAATATCCACTAGCAGCCAGATATTATCAGAGGCAGTATAATGCCGAAAACCTAACAGATCCATTCTAGAAAGTAAGAGGCTCATTGGTATCACCTATTGAGTGGGAATGACATGTTTGGATAAATAAATGAGATAAGCATTTAGCACAGTAGATGGAATACATCAAATGCCCACGAAAATGTTGGGTCTTCCTTAGCAGTAGTATGTAGTTGTTTTGTGTAGAAAATATATCACAGGCACCTGGGTGGCTTAGTCGGTTAAGCATCCACTCTTGGTTTCAGTTCAGGTCATGATCTCAGGGTCCTGGGAACGAGTCAGGCTCCTTGCTCATTGTGGAGTCTGCTTAGCATTCTCTCTCCCACTGTCCCTCCCCCCCTAAAATAATCTTGGGGGAAAAAAAGAAAGAAAGAAAATATATTGCAAATCAGTAAAGCACCAATACCATGATTTACAGTACTGTTAAAAAGAGCAACCTCAGGTAGTGCCTAGTATGCTGTTTTACAAATAAAACCATACAACAATTTTTGCAGATTTAAGGTCAGTCTTCACTAGAGGTAGTAGGATGAAAAGCTGAGACAAAACCGATAATATAATAAAATGTCTGTAAAGCAAGACAATTTGTGTAATTCTCTTCTGAAGTCTTCAACAATCCTGTGAGAAGACTGGGATGAGTTGAGATACTAATTCCATTTTACAGAAAAAACTGATACACAGAAGTTAAATACCTTAACTGAAGTCACAAAGAGAGAATATGGTAGAGAAGGACTAAACTTAGGTTTTCAGAATTAGTTTTAAGTACTTCTTTGCACCTATCCACAATGTATCTCAGGACATCAATAACTCTTCCAGATCTTTTATTCAATAAACTTAAGGGACACCTGGGTGGCTCAGCTGGTTAAGTATATGCCCTTGGCTCAGGTCATGATCCCAGGGTCCTTGCTCAGCAGGGAGTCTGCTTCTCCCTCTCCCTCTGCCTGCCGCATCCCCTGCTTGTGCTCTCTCTCTGTGTCAAATAAATTATTTTTAAAAAATCAATAAACTTAAGGCTAAAACAACTAATATTTATTGAGCACTTACTTCCTATGTGCTTTGCTGTAAGGAGCGCATCACATGGATTACCTCCTTTAATCCTCAGCAGAGTAAGGACTCAAACCAAGTGTTTGACCCTCAATAAAACATTTTACCTACCACAGTATAAATTAATACAATAAGGCATTTGACTGAAGTATTTTTCTTTACTATTTAAGTGAACTATAAGCAAAATCCTTCTTGAACATTTTAAATACATACTAGAAGATTTCTGACCAACTTCACTATTCAACTTCACCATAAAATAAAATGGGTATCATTTTCAACAATACTCAGTCTTCTGATTTGATTGACATGGTCTGACTTTCTTTGCAGCTTCCTACACCAAAAGATCATTTTTGTAGGAAAAAACTAAAATCAAGCTGCCCAAGATATCCATTCAATAGAAGGAGAGAAGCAACAATTTGTAATTACCAGCAGCTTAAATGGACAGGTCACTTGCTGGCCTTATTCCAGATATCTTATCTATTATTTAAGCACACAAGCAACAATTCTCTCAATATTTTAGTACATTTGTGAGACTGCAATATGGTTAATCCTCCTAGAATTACATATTGCAAATTTCAACAAGAATAAAAGTAGGCTGATCATATTTTTATGTGGCGCTAACTGGGACATTTTTTATATGAAAGGGACTCTATTAATAATTATGCCAGGACAAACAGGCCCTAAACAATGACTGTGGCAGGAAGATGGGCTATACAATCACGCTGTATAAGACCAACCCATTTTGATTTGTATGTTATAGGCTATTCTCTGTATATTGCTTAATCCATGAGCTTTAAGTTTTTGGCCCAGATCTAACAATTATCTTCAGCCTTGAGACTAAGGACACCACTTTACAGCCACCAGGCCAGAGTGAAGGATGTTATCTATAAAAAAGTTTTTTTTAAGTCTTATTTTCAAGCTTAACTTTATAGACATTTGCTTAAAAAAGAAAAAAACAGATCTACATATATCAAAGAAAGAAATCTTACAAATATCACCAAGTTTCAGACTATCTCTTCAAAAGTTTTGAATACCAATAACCACAAAACTATTTCTAAAATGGTCCAAAGCTGGGGCACTTGGGTGGCTCAGACAGTTAAGTGTCCGCCTTCCACTCAGGTCATGATCTCAGAGTCCTAGAATCAAGTCCCAGGTCAGGCTCCTGCTCAGCGGGGAGACTGCTTCCCTTCTCCCTCTGCTCGTCTCCCCCACCTCCTTAGAGCTCTCTCTCAAAATCTTTAAAAAATAAAATAAAATGGCCCAATGCTCAAGGTTACTACTAGAAACTATCAACTTGCTTTATTATACAAAAGTTATAAAACAAAAAAACCACCATCTTTCAAATGGAAAAAAACTTCAGGAATAAAAAAGTTGAAGTCTTCACTAAACCTAACCAAAATGATAAAAGATAGTGAAAATCCATGGTCACAATACAGTACAATAATGATTAAAGGAAATGCCGGATAGTATTGCTATGGCTCTCCAGAAGAATCTGGCATCAGCTGTACAACCTAAGGAGTCAAAAGAATGATTTGCTTTAATTTGTCAAGCTGTAAATAAATACTAACAGACCCATGCTTTGAACTATAGTTTTTGAGCAAAAGGCATTATTTGAATATAATGATCCCCTAAGGCAATAAATGTTCCAAGAGTTGTCTTCTTTGACTTAAAACTCAACCAAATCAAGAATTGGAAGGGATCTCAAAGTCTAAATTCTAAGCTTACATTGTCCAATAAGTCAGTGACCAGCCACTTGTGGTTATTTGTATTTAAATTAAACAAAATTTAAAATTAAGTTCCTCGGTGCACTATCCACATTTCAAGTGCTCGAAAGCCACCTGAGGCTAGTGGATACCTTATTAGTACAGCACAGATTACAGAATATTTCCATCATGGCAGAAAGTTCTACAATATTGGACATTGCTGCTCTAGATATAGGCTGCTCAAGATCTTTGCTTGAATATTCCCAGAGATAAGAAACTTGCAATAATGAATGAAGTCCAATGAACTGCATTCTCTTTTTGCAAAGTACCATCAAAAAACTGTTCTCATATTCAGTCTAATCCAGTCTCTCTGAAACATCCACCAGAAATTCAGGAGTTCCGTCCTCAATTTGGTCGTCAAGTAAATCTCTGCAGGGCTAACTCAATTCCATTTCCAAAGTTCTGACTCCTAACATACACTAAAACTCTAGGTCCTTTCCTCCCATATAAATATACACTAACTTCTTTCAAACGACAGTTCAAAGTTTGTATAAGCCTCACGAAGGTATGCTAATTTATTCACGTGTACATTAATAACACATGTTAGTGTCGTCTCCGAGTGTCAGATATCACATTCCACTATTCCTATAAATCTACTCTCGATTATCGGACCTTCAAGCGTCTTGATTTTTAACTTAGAGAACAAGTTCACAGTCATTCTGAGTTTTTTAAAACATGGAGACTAATATTAATTACACTTAACATGTAATTGATCAGTGCCCGGTGCTGTATTACCTCATAATCCTGACAGCTCTGAGCCAGGCTATTACTACCCCCATTTACAGACCGGAACACCGAGCCAAGCGCGGGCTAAATCATTTCCCTAGGGGGTCACAGACGTGGGCATAGCCCACAGAGAACAGCTTAGCTTTTCGTTTTCCCGGATGCTACACTTTTCCTAACGCTACTTAACGCTTCTTCCACCCGGCCCATAAAGCAATTTCCTTCTTTAAAGATTCTTCCCAGCAAAACACTAGCTACGGGACGCGCGAAAGGCGCCTAACACACCCCAGCCACGCCAGCTCGCGCTCGCCTGCCCAGCTCCCCTCGCCCCACGCCCACCCGCCGACGGGGAGGAGTCAAGAGCCAGCTCCACGCTCGGCGGGAGGACCGGGTGCCGAGCCCGGCCAGCGCCTCACACGACCGTCCTCCCTTCAGCCTTTGAGCGCAAACGCCCATTCCTCCCCCGCGGCCGCCCTTGGGCAGGGGCCAGGGCGGGGCCGGGGCCCAGAGACGCGGGGCTCGCCGCGCGCCGTCCCTCCCGGTTCGCAGATCTCTCCCCGCCCGCCCCGCACCGCCCCCCGCACCCCCTACAACCTCTGCTTTAAGAACACTTGTAGGCACGGCTGCGCGTCCCGCGTGGAGAATGTGGGGAGAGATGGTGCGGTTTCTGCTGCGGCGGCCCGGGACACGCTTGGAAAGGGGCGGGGTGGAGGGCTGAGAGTGTAGAAAGGGAGAAGGTGGCTCGGCCGGGGCAGGGGTGGGGGGGCACAAAATGGCGTGAGCCCGACTCTCCGTGGGGCGGGGGCTGCGGAGACGGAGGAAGGAGCGCTGCAGACGCCCCCACCACTAGCGGCGCGGGCGCTGACGCATGCGCGCTCGGCCTGGTGGCCGTGGTCTCCTTTCCCGAGCAAGCCACTTCCGCCACGCTCGCCGGGGGGCGGGGCGTCGTGGAACGCACCCGCAGCCGCTTTCCCTGCGGCGGGCCACCCTGATCCGGGCGGGGGGCCTGGCAGCGGGGCCTGCTGGGAGAGGAGTGGAGTTAAGCTGAGAATCGAAGGGTGTTCCAGGGCCAGGCCGTTCTTTAAGAATGGAGCTGAGAGGGCTAGGGTTTTCGAGCGGTTGGGTGACCTACACTGGAAGTTTGTGTTAGGCTTCAGGGCAGAGGTTGGCCTGTGTAAATTTCTGTCTAGGAACTGCGGTGAATCGGGGTCTTAACCGGATTGTGCTTTTAGAATAGGGAAGGGAAGCAGATCAAAAAGACCCGCTCCCCCAAGGGACCTCAGTGCCGGGGTGTTTCCGGGACCCTGAGACTCCATCTCTTCCGCAGGCTCCCTAACACCACCACTCCCCACACTGCCTCTGCAGCAAATCGTTGGAGACGCGGTGCGAGAAGATGGTCCACGATGAATGCCCCTAACTCCCCCCGCCAGACTCCTTTTACCAAGTTCAGGCATTTAACGACCACGTTTTTACAATTGAACTCTTTTTCTGTATCAAAGGGTGGTTTGGTGGTGGTGGTGGTTGTTTCTGGATGATCCTATTTTTATTTTTCCTTAGGATTTTGGCCTGTTCCTCCTTTTTAAATCTTGCACCCCCACTATTGAGCTGTCTGTCCTGTGCCCTCAATTTGAGTGATACGGATGTAGTTCTTTAATACAATAGTCAATTACTTCAGTATATGAAGGCTTGTTATTTATGTTTTCCACATTATTTTCAGCTGTTTAGGAAAGAAAACAGTTATCCATGCTTACATCCACTCCTGTGACATCAAATATTATAAAGTATTTCACAGAAATTCAACGACTAACCTTCAAGTCTTTTAAAGCATTGTAGCTTCAGTTATTTTCTTGCCTATGAATATTTGTGTTCTGACATAATCTTTTCTCCCTAATTGCTTACATTTTTTAAAATAGCAACTTATTTGAATATTTCCTCTGGGTCATAGTTGAGTCTACTATTAATTTTGTGTTTACTTCTCTTTAATCTCCCCAACACTTTACTATTTGCCAAAACTTAAATTTCCAAAATAATAAATATATGTATGATGTAAAACCTAATCATAATGTGTAAATCAGGGCTTAATGCCATGCTGGGCAAAGTGTAGAGAATAAGGAAAGGAAAGTAACAGAATTGTTGTAATTTCTTACAAAAGAAAACCGATTTATACAGTAGTTGAAAAGCCCTTTCAAGTATGTTACCAAGAAAATAATTAGGAGAAAATGAAGAGAAAAATTGATATTACATCTAAGGAAATACAACCCGAACCAGATCCTTTCAATTAAAATTACATTCAGTTAATGTTGCCATCCTACTTGCATGGGAGTTTTACCTGTATCACGTGGAGGCCAGATTTAACCTAGCTTTTCAGAATAGAACCCAGATCTTCTTACTCTCAGGCTACTGGTGTCTAACCTACATATAATCATACACAACAGGAGTTAATGAAAGTGAGCCATGGAGAACGGAAACTGAATTAAATGAGGCACTGGTAGAAGGAACTCAAAAATTCACTCTTAGGAAATTGCGAATTGTGCTGTTGGCAGAGATCTTAGCTTTGAAGTTACATGTGTTATCCTAGTGTTCCTACCTCCTGGAATCTATTAAAATCCATTTAAAAAATTTGATTAGCCATAATTTTGTTTGTAGTTTGAGAGCACTGCTGTACACAAAGGGTCAAAATATCTTCCATTAGATTAATATCAAGTATCCAAAACTATCGAGGCTACTAGGGTATCTTAATTATAACAAAGCTAAAACAATGAAGCTGTTGCTGAAATTAAGACATTCACGACTACCACCTCTCAGAAAAATACATGATTTCCAAAGCATGTGGAGAAAATGCCAGGAGACCAAGTGAATGCATCACACCACAAAAATGTCTCTATCCCCTAAACAGAGCTGTTAAAGGAAAATGAAGCATTGTTACCATAGACTTTCACATTCTTCTGGCATAATAACCTTCATATAGAGTCACTAGTGAAAAAAAGAAAGTGCAGATATCTGAGTAAAAATGCCTCTTGGCATCCTACAAATGATTAGGTTAGGCAATGAAAGAAACCCTAATTCTCCAGATAGCAGAAGCTATGCCTAATATAGAAACATCTCTATGATGAAGTGGTCTCTTCTCCTCATGTGGATATCATAGAGACAGTACACTTCAGGTGACCTGCAAATTCTTATTCTTTTGTGATCCATGACTCTTATTTATTAGGATGTCTGAAGGAAGCTCTTTCTTTTCTTATTTATCAATTATTTTGTTCTTTGGTTCTCTCTGCCTTCGATTTCCAAATAGTGGCTTATAAAGTCACCATGGAAATAAACTGGGTAGAACTGCATATTGTTTGGAACTGCAGATTGCAATTGTTGCTTTATTCAATTAATTTGCTGATATTAAGAACTATTTTTCAATTCCAGCTTCCTTTACTTTTAGAGTAAGTTGTTCTGAGCAAAAAGATTACTCAGTTCTGTGGTACCCGGGCAAGTTATTTAGCATTGTTGGGCCTCCGTTTTCATGTCTATAAAAGAAGGTAATCAAACCAAATGAATGAAAGCCTTGTAGCTCTAAAATTCTATGCTCCTTTAAAAGGAACGACCTAAGAATGGATGTTAAAATGGTAAAAATAATTTCAGCATTCAATATATTTGTGCTACCCCAAAGTACAGAATATTCAAGGCTCTCGCTGTAGGCTGACATGGATGTTCAACTGATATTATGCACTTCAAAAAAAAGACCAAAATGAAAAATATACACTAATCAAACCTATTGAAATACAGGAGGGGGGTTGCATCACATAATTATTCAAGGTGTAATCAAATTGGCTTCCCATACCTTCCAAACTACATTCATAGATTTCAAATTAAAAAGAGCAATACAGTGATGAGAGAAGAATTGTTAAGAATTCTGAGCAGCAGGGGCGCCTGGGTAGCACAGTCGTTAAAGCCTCTGCCTTCGGCTCAGGGCATGATCCCGGCGTTCCGGGATCGAGTCCCACATCGGGCTCCTCCCCTGGGAGCCTGCTTCTTCCTCTCTCACTCGCCTGCTGTGTTCCCTCTCTCGCTGGCTGTCTCTCTGTCACATAAATAAAAATAAAATCTTTAAAAAAAAAAAAAAAAAAAGAATTCTGAGCAGCAGGGCGCCTGGGTGGCGCAGTGGTTAAGCGGCTGCCTTCGGCTCAGGGTGTGATACTGGAGTTCTGGGATCAAACCCCACATCAGGCTCCTCTGCTGGGAGCCTGCTTCTTCCTCTCACACTCCCCCTGCTTGTGTTCCCCTCTCGCTGACTGTCTCTCTCTGTCAAATAAATAAATAAAATCTTTAAAAAAAAAAAAAGAATTCTGAGCGGCTTGTAGAACTGCAATCATCATCCATCCTCTTAGGGAGCTCTCGTTGCAGATTTAACACTCCACGATCTTTAAAATTAGTCTTTGGTTGCTGAAAAAATGATCATGGTTTCAAATTTAGAGTGGGAAAGGAATCGTAGACTATCAGGGTTTCAAAGAGCCCCTGAACTTTCTAGACACGTGGAAACTTAGCTGCTTTCATTCCCATGGAATCCAATATATAATCCTCTCGTTCTGGAAACAAACAACTTCTGCATTTCTCCCCTCAAAGGTAAGGTCTATTCACTGAGTGTAGGTGATGGGTGCTTATTAGTTCATTCAACAAATAATTATTGTAGGCCTACCATGTGCCCGACATTATTCTAGGAGCTGCAGATATGGCAGTGAACAAAACAGACAAAAATCTATGCCTTTATCAAACATAGTAGGAGTAGTTGAACAATAAACTAAATAAACATCTAAATAAAATAATATGTTAGAAAGCCATGGATGTAACAGGACGGGGGGGGGAATTTTATACAGCAGGGAAGGGATAAAGAATGAGACAAAGTACTGGTGGAATAGGAGAATTGTTCATTTTTAAATTGGGCAAGCAGGGTAGGCCTCACTGAGAAAGCGGCATTTGAATAATAACTTGGTGAAGATAAAGAGGGTAGCTGCAAATATCTAAAGAAAGAGATATCTGCAGGTATCTCAAGGCGGTGCAAACAACCCAGGGCCCTGAATTGGAAACAAGCCTAGTAAGTTGCAGGAAGTGGCCAGAGGCCATTTTACCTGAAAAACAATGACCCAGAATAAAAAAAGAAAGAAAGACAGAAAAAAAGAAATAGTATAATGTGAGGTCACAGAGGTACTAGGAGGCCAGGTGGTATAAGGCCTATGTGCCTAGGGCAGGGAGGATGGTAGCAGAAGATTGACAGGATGTAGTTTAGGTTTTAAAACAATTACTCTGGCTGCCAGGTTAAAAATAGTCTGTAGAGCACAGGTCTCACTGCAGTAACCAAGGCAAGAAGTGATGGTACCTTGCACTAGGGTTATTACGGTAGACTCCATAAGACCTAGTTAAATTCTGGCTATAATTTCAAAATCAGTATGATTTCCTGACAGATTGGATTGGGGGTTCTGGAGAAAGAGAGGCATAAAGGATGACCAAAGTGTTCTGGGAAACTGGAAAAATGAATTTGCCATAACTGAAATGGGAAAAAGTGGGGATGGATAGGTTGGGTAGGTGTAAGAGATCAAGGATCCTCTTTTGGGCATAAATAAGTAAGTACAATGTTTCTATTATCTATTGTTTTGCCATCATAAGTAAATTCTTATGGAAATGAAGAAAAGTTCGCATCCGTAAACTTCTTTAATAATTATTGAATTAATTTCTAATCCTGCTCACATAATAGAGGCCCATCTAGACCTGTATAACATGTCAAGGAATATCTTACTTTTGTTTTAAGAAGATGTGAAGTCAGCTCAACATCCCCTTGTTAAAAAAAATAAAAACCAAAAACAAACAAAAACCCTTTCCTTTGCTGTTTTTCTATCAATACCTAGCAGCAAGGTGGGGAATTCAGTTGACACAAATATTCAGAACATCCAGCTCCTCAAAGCATTTTCACTGAAATATTTAGATGTAAAACTGGACCTATTTCAGTGAATTATTTGAATAACTGTCTCCATTTGCTATTACACATATGCGCTTCTTTTTCTTTTTTTTTTAATTATGCATGGAAACAGTGCCAAAACTTAATCAGTGCCATGAGTGAAATATACGACAGTATGGCTAATGCAACCTGCTATTCCTGGTTCACACTCTGTAGCTAGATGCAGTTAGCCTATTTTGATTAAGGAATGCTCAGAACAATTCTTAGTGATCGGGAAACTATGCCAGCAGATTTGATTAAGTTATTTTAGCTTTAGTTTTAGTTTTTTTTTTTTTAAAGATGCAGCTTAGGCCATATTTTCTCTTTACAGAATATGTTTAAGACAACTTCAATAACTCAGTCAGGTATAGTACAAATATATGGGCTTTGGTGCCACTTATAAGCCATGATGTCCTGGACAAATTTTTCAGCTTCTCAAAAAAATAAGTGTCCTCCACTATAAAATAGGGATAAGGATATCTATGTGGTAAGTTTATTATCAGGACTTAAATGAAAAGTTCTTGACACTTTGAAAATGTTTGGTAATTTATAGTTACTGTTGTTTTCCAGTTTTTAATGAGCTATTGAGTAATCTTTATGATGTTTATATTTTTGGTATATTAGACATGGGAATAAATGAAACAGGAGATCCTATCTCAAGTATTAGTGTTTTACCTTTTCTGAATTCAATAAATATATGTCAGTATGACAATTATTCTTTTATTTAATTTAATGAGGACCCTTAAGTATATCAGCCATTGTTAGGTCTTGGAGATATAATGACAACAAAGAGTTTCTGACCTCAAAATGACTTCTTACTGATAAATTTAGGAGAGACGAAGTTGTACAAACAAGAGTAAAGTCACCATGATAGTATGTAACACAAATATTAGCTGAGCTCTCCCTGACTTTTAAGCTGTAGGTTAAAACTGGATTGAGCAACGATTCCACCTCATTTGCAAGCCCAACAGCCAACTCAGAGTCTCTTCGTATTTCTGGGGAGCTAATGTTCTCATGGTCCCCTCTAGCTCTGAACTTCCACTTATGCTAAATTAATGATGTTCATGGATGAGCTTCCAACTGTCCTTATTCCACAAACAGCCACTCAGATGTAGAACTTAGCCCTCTTCCTAGATTTCACCCAAAAGCATCTTCACAAAGCTTTGTGTGGGGACAGCAAATAGAAGACGACAGGTAGGATAAATACTAAAGCAGTAGAATTTATAGGACTTAGTGACTGGTAACGTATGAGGATGGAAGCAAGGAAAGAGAGGGAACTCAAGGACGATTCCAAGTTTTCTCAACTTAGTAAGTGGCAAGTTGAACATTTTGAGTTTAGAGTGGTCATATAAATATTCAGGTGGCTACCATCAACAGTCAACTAGACTATTCAGGTGCAATGGTGGAGATAGAACCTAGACTAAAGTCTGGAGCTCAAGAGAGTTAAATGGCCATTTAGATTTGGGAACCAGCAGCACACAGCATACAGCATTCTAGACACATCACTCAGATGTGGAATTTAGCCCTATTCCTAGATTTGGCCTAAGAACATTCTCATAAGCATCTATGTGGGCACAACTGAAGCCAAGGAAAACAATGAATTGCCCAAGAAAGCATGCATAGAAGAAAGAGAAGCAAGCCAAAGATTAGATTCCAGGTACCTACATTCAATGGGAAAGGGAGAGTAAGAACCTACAAAGAACACTGAGATGGTAGTGGTGTCATAGAAACCAGAAGACCTTCAGAGAGAGAGATGAATGGCGCTAAAATGAGAATTGGTGTTGACTGTGCTTGGCCAGTTCAAAGTCACCTTGGGCAAAGCAGCATCAATAGAGTGGTAGGATTAGAAACTTGGTTGTAGTGACTTGAGAAGAGTAAATAAGGAAATTGAAAAATCAAATATGTTTTTCTTCCCAAGAACATGTCCTATGAAAAAGAAAGAGGTTGGAGGAGAAACATTTAGGGTCACAGGACAGGTTTTCAAATATCAAGGACTTGAGCTTGTTTATAAGCTTTGGAGAAGAAGCTGGTAGAGGGAAAGCTTGAACACTTGATATAGAAGAGGGCCAATTACAAAACCTCTAGGAAGCAAACATGGAATTCAATCCTGGATGAGACTGGATGGTTTTTGATCAAGAGTCCAGGAAGTAGGCCCGAAAATGGAAAAGGGATAGAATGGAGGAAAGGAATAAGAACTTGAGGTAGTGGGGCGCCTGGGTGGCACAGCGGTTAAGCGTCTGCCTTCAGCTCAGGGCGTGATCCCGGCGTTATGGGATCGAGCCCCACATCAGGCTCTTCTGCTATGAGCCTGCTTCTTCCTCTCCCACTCCCCCTGCTTGTGTTCCCTCTCTCGCTGGCTGTCTCTATCTCTGTCAAATAAATAAATAAAATATTTAAAAAAAAAAAAAAAGAACTTGAGGTAGTTCACACTCAATGACCCAAATTTCCCTGTAATGTAGGAAATGGACGTGCTGAAAATTGGGGATGATGCTGTAAGATTGGTATGAGGTGATAAAGTTTTGTTGAACCACTGTGGGGAATAAAACAGAAATAACCAAGGGCTCGTTAAATTGAAGATAGATCAAGGTATAGAATGGAGGGTCCTCAAAGCATGGTTGCAGTGTCTACTTCTTGTTAGAAATGCAGATTTGGGTCCCACTCCATACCCCCAGAATCAGAAACTGGAGGTGGAGTTCAACATCAATCTTTTTTAACAAGCCCTCCAGGTAATCGCCTCCCAGTGATTCTGAGATTCCGTAATGTTTGAGAACAACTTCTATGGAACTTGTGACTTCCCCCAATAAACCGGCAAATGATAAGGCACAAATTATGCTACTTGACCACATTCTAGTAATCTTTGGTCATTTTCTTTATTACGGTAAAATATATTCAGAACAATATCCTTAAGGATTTAAAAAATTCTGCTCGTTTCTCTTCGGAAATGGGTGTCCTACAAGATTTAAAAATATGAACGAAGAGAATCTTTTATTTCAAGTTTTACAGAGAAAATACTGTAAAACATTTTTGCTTTTCTACTCAATTTCCACATTTATGATAGAGAAATAATACAATGGCTGTTTACTGCATCAAAAGTATTCACTAACTTGCTCTACAGCAGCAGTTCTCAAATTATGCTCCTGCACCTGTATCATCCCATTCTAACGAAATAATAGTAGTCATTTCTCAGTTCATGTGAAGAAAGGTAATGACTTAAATTTTCTTAATTTTAAGTTATTCTCCAATAAGGGGGGCACCTGGGTTGCTCAGTCAGTGGGTTAAGCATTTGCCTTCAGCTCAGATCATAATCCCAGGGTGCTGGGATCAAGCCCTGGGTCAGGGCTCCCTGCTCAGCAGGGAAACTGCTTCTCCCTCACCCTCTCCCCCCAGCTTGTGCCCTCTCTCTCTCTCTCTCAAATAAATAAGTAAAATCCTAAAAAAAAAAAAAAAAAAAAAAGTTATCCTCCAGCAAATTTTTCTTAAACCTTTGGCCCTCACAACTGCTTATTTTGCAACAAATGCTAATAGATTACAAAATAAGGGAACAAATAGCCAATGAATAGTAGTGAAATTTGAAGTTAGCTAGACATGGTTATTTCAATAGTTTCTTTATAATTAGACACATGATCATGACTGAGTTTTATATTACACACCAGTAATATGGATATTTTCTACTACCATTGTTCCAACAATGTTGCCTTTGCTCAAATAGTTTGGAACTATTTTCAGGATCTGGGAGATATTCTTTTGAATGCCCTAAACAATGGGAAAGCCAACAGTCATGGTCTATAAGGATCTTAAAGATTTATTTTACAGCCAAATAGGTAGGTGGTTGATCAGGTTGATTTATCCACATGTGCCTTGCTTTAAGAAATATGACATAATATGTGGAAATCCATATTCACAATCCATTGGTACACATATGAGACACTCCGCAATTATTTACAGATAAGACTAACCTCTGAAAGTTAATTGTGCAATAAGTAAATGATGAATCACAGAAAGGACATAGATCCAAGCCAACAAGCCTTAATTATAACCTGGTTAAATACTATGTAAATAAGAAGAAAGGTTTGTTAATCATAAAACAGAAAAATAGCAAAATTAGGGGAGCCTAGGTGGCTCAGTCGTTAAGCATCTGCCTTTGGCTCAGGGTGTGATCCCGGCGTTATGGGATCGAGCCCCACATCAGGCTCCTCCGCTGGGAGGCTGCTTCTTCCCCTCCCACTCCCCCTGCTTGTGTTCCCTCTTTCACTGGCTGTCTCTCTCTCTGTGTGTCAAATAAATAAATAAAATTAAAAAAAAAGAAATAACAAAATTAGAACAAATTGGCATAGTACATTCCTATGCTGTGTTGGTGAGTGGGAAAAAGATAAATGGGTCAAGCTATCAGTGTCCTAATATCATTCAAGAATTCAAATTAGGTAGCTAACTTCCCTTATCCTGATTCTGTTGTGACCGGCAATCTTTACATAATTTGGCTTCCATGAAGCTTCCCAAATAATATGATGACCAGGCTGATAGGAGGTTCATGCCCCCCAACAGTTATATTTCCTCGTTGCCAATCAGTAACTCAGCATTTTGGTTTTTATGCTGGGTCTCTTCTGAGTTAGAGTGAGTCAGCTCTCGAACAGTGATAATGTTGCCTGTTGAGGGTCAGGAAGCCAAACCCCGAACTTCAACTCCAACTCTGAAGAGGCTTAGACAGCCTTCCTTGGCAGCCCCCCAACCTGGAAACCTGCCTTTTTTCTGAACGACTACAGGAAACAGATCAGTTAGCGTGTGCTTATTCACTTCATAAAAGAATCATTTGCTTTATGAAAAGATTTTAAAACACGGAACTTAAAGTGGATGAGAAACTGAGAGATGACTTTTGAATTCAGTCAGAAATTCTTTAATGTTAGCACAATTCATCTTGATGGTGTGGCAGGGCTGTAAACATGAAGGTATTGAGCAATCACACATTTGAGAAGCTTAGCAATTAAAGGAAGAAAGGAAAGAAGCAGAAGGTGGAAAGGGTAGTTGGGTAAATGGAAAGAGGTCCCGTTGTTTTGTTGTTGACTACACCCCACACACCAGAAAACGACACTAGATTGGGGGAAAAAGAGAACGAACCAATGGAAATAGATATGAGAGTCCTTGGGTAGAAGAAGGTTGAGTGGGGATCCGGAGGGGATCCTTTCACTGAATAGTCCTTGGTAGAAGGGGGTGGAGTGGGGGGATCCTCCTTGGGTAGAGGGGGATCCAATGGGGATCCTTCCACTGAAAGTCTTTGGGTAGAAGGGGTTTGAGTAGGTATCCTCCCTAAGAAGATTCGGTCTGTGGGGCAAACTCCTTCAAAAATTAGTCTGAAATACAACATTTAGGCCCTTCTCTCAAATGCATAACTTTATTACTGCAGAAGGGCTTCAGACTCTCCTTCCTCTGATCAGGTATCTCTTAACTTTTTATTTACCGAATATAAATTAGGTGCCTCTCACAATTAAAAGAGGGAGAAAGATGTGATCTGTGGCCCCGTAAACAAATCATTGCAGGTCTTATATATGCACCACGTACTATGGGGATATAGAGGGGACGAGTTTTACTTTTTTATTATTTATTATTTATTTTTTTAATTTAACTTTTTGAAGTATTTAAATGATACTTTAAAACTTTAATCCATTTGAGTGGTGGCTTGTCTTTTCACGAGGTCCTAGTTCTAACCTGCAAATTCTGGTATAGTCAGGCTTTTTACACTTGTTTCCAATCAGTTAAAACAACATGCATTTCATTGGATTATACAATGTAAACAGTACTAGACACTCTAGGGAATTCTGAATTCAAAATCATATAATATATAATCCCCGCCTTCAAGAAATTTGCAGTCCATTTGGGTACATAAAGCTAATAGTACATCTTATTTTTTGGTATTTATATTTTAAAATATAATATTTTCCTTGTTAAAGGGGGAAATAATTAGGTGTACAACCCCCTGTAAAAATTCTAATAAGTCCTACACAGGAGAAACTTTAGGTGGGGGGAGTTGGAAGAGAAAGAAGGAAGACCAAGAAGTTGTAAGATTAGTTCGGAAAAAAATCAAAACACAAAAATCCCTTTACACTTTGGATGCATGCTCCAGTACCTACTTGATTTTCTGATTTTGGATATGCCATGATATGCCTACGGTGTCGATACTGGGAGTATTTATTCTGTTTGATGTTCTCTGAACTTCCTGGGCGATGGTTTAAGATTTGTCATTAATTTTGGAAAAGTCTCTGCCATCATTTCTTGAAATATTTCTACTTTCTCTCTCTCTCTTTCTCTCTCTCTCTCTCTCTTTCTTCTCCTGCTGGTGTTCCCATGACACTTACGTTACACCTTTTCTAATTGTCTCACAGTTCTTGGATATTCTGTACTAATTTTTTCATTCTTCTTTTCTCTTTGTTTTTCAGCTTTAGAAGGTTCTATTGACATGTTTTCAAGCTCACTAATTCTTTGTGCCATTTCTACCGATGCCCATCAAAGGCATTTTTAATTTCTGTTACAGTGTTTTTTTATTTCTAGGATTTCTTTTGGATTCTCTTGGCATTTCCATTTCTCTGCTTACATTATCCATCTTTCTTGCATTGTAGTCCACTTTTTCCATTAGAGCCCTTACCAGAGTAATTGTAGTTACTTTAATTCCCAGTCTGACCATTCCCCAAACTCTGCCATATATTAATAAGTCTGGTTCTGATGCTTGCTTTGTCTCTTCTGGTTGTGTTTTTTGTCTTTTAGCATGCCTTGTAATTTTTGTTGAAAGGTGGCCATCAGGTACTGGGTAAAAGTGACTGAGGAAGACAGACCGTCAGTGTGAGGTTTTATGTTTATCTGGCCAGGAGTTTAGACTGTTTCCTGTTGCTGTAGCCATTGTGCCAGAAGCAAAAAGTTCCTCTGATGGCCTTATTTTTGTTTCCCCTTGAGATTCCTTCTTTAGTGAGGTCCGAGGCTTGCAGGTCTTTTAGCCGTATTGTTATTATACATTTGCCTGATTGATGTGGTAGTAAACTATAGGTCAGGGGAATCCTAAGATCAAGTCTCGATTTTTTAATGAGCCTATATCCTGGGCTTGTGACCTCCACAGCTGCTTCTCATCTTTTCCTCCCTACTCCCCTCTACCCTCTATTAGGTTGAATAGTAAGGCTAGAGAGAGCTGAAGTTGGATAATTCTCTTTTCCCATGTGGAAGGCTAGAGCAGGTTGGAATTGGTACGTACCTTGCCGCAGGTCAGGTAAGCTCTGGTAAAATAATTTCTTGAGGGCAGACAAAAGCAGAACAGAGCTAAGCAGAACGGAGGACTCTGGGCGTATTCAAAATAACTATTTTTCCCATCCCCCTGAGGTGTTCCAGGGTATTTTCGTCTGCTCCTCATCCTGAGAACTTAGTGGAGCTCCTAGAGATAAAACTCAAGAATGTAGGGGGGCCCTCTTAAGGCTGGTCCCCCAGGAATTTTTCTCTCTCAAGCTCATCCGCGAGCTTAGTCTCCAGCAGTTAGTTGATTCCCCTTGAAGTGTTCCTACCAGGTTCCAACAGTGGTTTTTGCTCCTAGGAAGCTGTGAATGTCTGTATTCGTTTGTCTCTCCACTGTTGGGGCAGTGGTTTGCTCTGCAACCTCGAATCTTTGATGGATCTAAAGAATGGTTGATTTTCAATTCATTCAGCTATTTTCTTGTTGTGAGGAGGGAAGTGATGACTTTTTAGTTCTTTACATGTCCTACTGAGAACTGGAAGTCCATTCCAATTTCATATAGAAAAATCATCCGTAAGTATTAGAATCCTAATATCTGTCAGTCGAGGCTACTTTAGTGTTCAATGATAGGATAACACTCTGTTTTATGCTCAGATTTAGTTGTTAAAAGTCCTGGGGGCTAGGTTATTTTAGCTCAATCACCCAACCCATCTGAGCTTATGTTTACTTATTCGTAAAATGCGGGTAATATCCATTCTTTCTAAATTATAGGCTTACTGAGAGAGTAAACTAAGAATATATGAGAAAACACTTGGACAAGAAGTATCACTAAAATTCAGTGAAAAAGGAGGCAATTTCTTTCTTTTTTTTTTTTTTTAAGATTTTATTTATTTATTTGACAGAGATAGAGACAGCCAGCGAGAGAGGGAACACAAGCAGGGGGAGTGGGAGAGGAAGAAGCAGGCTCATAGCAGAGGAGCCTGATGCGGGGCTCGATCCCACAATGCTGGGATCACGCCCTGAGCCGAAGGCAGACGCCCAACCGCTGTGCCACCCAGGCGCCCCAAAAGGAGGCAATTTCTATGGTTCTTTACCTTATACTATGGCCTATGAAAGTAAACATTTCAAATGAGTCATGCATTATTTAACCTAAGATATTTTTAAATCACCATATTAATTACAAAAAGATTCTTTGTTCTATGAAAATATTTCTTAATAAAGTAATTGCTTTAAAATTAAGACAATTTAAATCTGAGTAGGTATGATCTAGTAACAGGCAATTATATAGCTTTATTATAGAAACTCCCCTATTAGCTAGTGCTGAATACATTTGCTAAAATAAATATTACGTAGAACAGAAATTGACTCCATATTAATAATAACTAAAATATCTGAGATTTTTGGTCACATAATTGTCTAGGATTTTTTTAAAGCTTTCTTGAGGTATAATTTACATATCATAAAATTCACTTATTTTTGTTGTATAATTCTATGGTTTTAGTAAGTTTACTGAGTTGTACAACTATCACCATAATCCAGTTTTAGAACATTTTTATCACCCCAGTAAAATCCTTCATGTACATTTGCTATTAATTCCTGCTCCCATTCCCAGCCCTAAATGACCACTAATTTATTTACTGTCTCTGCGGATTTGCTTATCCTGGATATTTCGTATAAATAGAATCATATACGTGGCCATTTGTATCTGGCTTTTTTCATTTAGCATGTTTTCAGAGGTTCATTTATCTTGTAGTGTGTTGCAGTATTTCATTCCTTTTTATCATTGAATAACAGGATCCACCTAATGAATAGACCACACTTTGTTTACCCATCCACCAGTTGGTGAGCCCTTGGGTCATTTTCACTTTTGGGCTATTATGTAAAATGATGCTATGAATAATACTTATACATACTTGTGTACCATCTTTTTTGTGTAGATGTGTGTTTTCATTTCTCCTGGGATAAATCTAGGAGTAGAATTTCTGGGTCATACAATAAATTTATATTTAACTCTTTAAGAAATGATCAAACTCGGGGTGCCTGGGTGGCACAGCGGTTAAGTGTCTGCCTTCGGCTTAGGGCGTGATCGCGGCGTTATGGGATCGAGCCCCATATCAGGCTCCTCCACTAGGAGCCTGCTTCTTCCTCTCCCACTCCCCCTGCTTGTGTTCCCTCTATCGCTGGCTGTCTCTATCTCTGTCGGATAAATAAATAAAATCTTTAAAAAAAAAAAAAAAAGAAATGATCAAACTCTTTTCCTAAGTGACCATTTAAAATTCCTACCAGCAGTGTTTGAGGTTTCTGGTTTGTCCATATCCTTGCCAACATTTATTATTGTCTATCTGACTATAGCCATTCTAGTAGATGTGAAATGATATCTCCTAGAGGATCTAATTTACGTTTCCCCAATGACTAATGATGCCCGACTTGTGATACTCGTTAACATTTTAACAATAACATATTAGCCATTTGTATACCTTTTTTGGTGAAATGTGTATTCAATAATTTTGTTAATCATATAATATTCTAAGGAATCAAAAGTAAAGAATTACAGATACATTTTGGTTCAAATTGATTTTTTTATTCAAGAATTGTTCATGTACATTAATTATAGGCAGAGTGCACTTAATTATCTTTAAACTGACAACATTAAATAAAAAGAAAGCAGGGGCACCTGGGTGGCTCAGACACCTGCGAAGTGTCTGTCTTCAGCTCAGGTCATGATCTCAGGGTCCTGGGATGGAGCCCCTTGTCGGGCTCCCTGCTCAGCGGGGAGTCTGCTTCACCATCTCTCTCTGCCCCTCCCCTCCAATCATGCTCTTTCTCTCTCTCTCAAATAAATAAATAAATAAAATCTTAAAAAAAAATAAAAATAAAGTAAAAGAGGGGCTCCCGGGTGGCTCAGTTGTTAGGCATCTGCCTTCTGCTCAGGGTGTGATTCCAGCGTTCTGGGATCGAGCCCCACATCAGGCTCCTCCACTAGGAGCCTGCTTCTTCTTCTCCCACTCCCCCTGCCTGTGTTCCCTCTCTCGCTGGCTGTCTCTCTCTGTGTCAAATGAATAAATAAAAATCTTTATTAAAAAAATTTTAAAAAATAAAGTAAAAGAATATCAGTATTGATCTGCTGAAGCCCTCAAAGGCAGGGATCCTATCTCACCTTAGCATTCCCTGCATCTAACAGTGAAGCCTAATTCCCTGCATTTAACGTTGTGCCTAAAACATCTGAGAGTCCAGTGGATTGTTATTAAATGGTCTCAGGTTTGGAAATCCAGACCGTGTGATATTTTTCTTCTTAGAACTCTGTTAGGTGTTCAACTGAGCTGCCTCCTTGGCTCTGGGACACACAGCAATATAATGTATAGGTCTTCTACTTATGATGGGGTTACATACATCCCAGTAAATCCATGAAAATATGATAAGTCAAAAATGCATTTAATACTCACTACCCGACAGAACGTCTAGCTTAGCCTACCCTACCTTAATCTGCCAACAACCTTTACGTTAGCCTACAATTGGCAAAACCATAACAAAAAACCTATTTTATAATAAACTGTTGAATTTTTCATGTAATTTACTGAATACAGTTGTGTACTGAAAGTGGAAAACGGAATGGTTGTACAGGAACAGAATGGCCGTACATGTATCAACTGTTTACCCTTGTGAGCGCATGGCTGACTGGGAGCGGTGGCTCGCACGGTGCTTGGTCACAGTAAGTGCTCCGTAGCTCCATCAGCTATTCTGGTTGTTAGAGTCCGAACAGTCAGGCTTCAGCCATAGGTTTGATTAACAAAGAGGTAGGTTAGTTGCCTTTTTCCCTCAATTTTACCCAAAATATGTTTATATATGTACACTTTCTTTTGAAAGCAATACATATAACAGCATTTTAAATATTCAAAAGATGCTATGTAAAGAGCAAGTTTTTAAAGAGATTGGCAACTAGATGTAATATGGTATCTTTATTACTAATCTTGAAATATTAACAAGAATTACTTTCCCATGTTCTAGCATCATCCCCAGGCTTGTATAAATCATTTTTTTCTGGTTCCCCTTAAATCTTTATCCCATTTTTCTACCGACCCCGCATACCATTTATTTCCTCCATTCTTTGTCTGTATCTTTATTTAGCAAGACCAGCATTGGAAGCAGAGAAAAGTGCCCAGATCCCAAAATGACTTATTTTTCTCCTTTTCCCTTTGTCTTCTTTCTATCTCTCCTTTTTTCTTCCTACCTTCTCTTGTTTTTCTCTTTCTTTCACCCTCCAAAGAATGAAGGAAAGGAGAGAGGGAGGGGAAGGAAGGAAGGAAGGAAGGAAGGAAGGAAGGAAGGAAGGAAGGAAGGAAGGAAGATGGAAGGAAGGAAGGAAAGAAGGAAGAGGGAAGGAAGAATTATGGAGGCGTGGGGGTTGGAGAAAAGAGAGGAGAACCATTGGCAGAGGCTGAGTCTTATGGTTTTCTTTCCTCTCTTGCATGTCTGTCCTTCCCATCACAGCTGTTGCCTTCAGGGGTAGAACACCTTTAGCTCCCAAAAATGGAAACTGAGAAAGAGGTGGTCATCTACTTGTCAACTGGTGTTTGCCTGGCCCTTAAATGATCTAAATAAGATGGGTCAAATCCCTACTTCCACCTTGTGTAAAATCCAGTACTCTTCCCAAGACTTCTCCAAATTCTAGGGAGTTTATAGTTTTGTGGTCACCTCTAGTTCTGACTTCCTGATTCCACCAAGTTTGGATTCTTCACTCTGTCTTACACATTCTTTTAACTCAAGTTCTGCATCTATTTACACTATTCGAACTCAGCCATTTTCCTTGGTTTCTATTATTTTTAAATTTTTATTTATTTATTTATTTATTTATTTATTTATTTATTTATTTAGGAGTGGGCAGGGACAAGCAGACTGTGCTGAGGGCAGAGTCCAATACAAGGCTTGATCTCACAACCTTGAGATCATAACCTGAGCCAAAATCAAGAGTTGGAGGCTTAACAGACTGAGCCACCCAGGCACCCCTCCTTGATCTTTATTATTTAAAAACACCATTCTCAAAAAGCTTCTTTATGTATCGTGAGCTTTACTGAAGGTAAGGGGAAATGCCGATTTACAGTGCAAACAGAAATAACTGAAGATCGAATACATCACATCTTTGTTTTAAAATTCCTGCACTGGTACTCACGCCTGCAATTTACTTTGAAATTCATTTCTTAGAAAGATGGATTGCTGGAGAGATAGAGGGATGATAGTTGTACCGATGCGTAATAAAGCAAATATAATAAAATAACCATGTAGCATCTAGGTGGCAATGGGTGCTCACTGTAAATATTATTTCAACTGCTGTTTCAAGTTTTTCTAAATAAAATGTTGGGAAAAACAAAAAGTAAAAACAAAAAAATCCCTCAGTCCCTCTGCTAAGTCATTCAGCCATCCATCCCACTCTCTCTTAGATTCTGGATCGTCTATACTGTGGGGAACCCCTGACAAAACTTCTGTTCATTTCTAATGAACACAGTTTAGCTTTCTTCCTTGCATTATCTCCTACAGATCATACCTTTGTTGTCTTCACACCCAAGCTGCTTAAGATCTTCTCCCAATGACCTTAAGAATTCAAGATCAAGACCCACCTTATACATAGTCCTATGTTCCTTAATGCATTTAACAACGTCTTGTCCATAAGAGAGACTATATATATATATAATATAATATAAATATATATATATTTACTTTAAATAATGGATTATTATCTTTTGGCATTTTATAAGAAGGTCTATAAAATTCCCAAAATATTCACTTGGAAATATATAAAATATTAATATGTATTTAATAACCTTCAGTGAAACCATTTCAGAGCTCTTTAAAATCTTTTGTATTCTTCTGTTTAAATGTTGGTTTCAAAATATCAAGAAGACATCCTGATGTTGACTGATCTTTCATAATTCAGCTTGCGGTATATATGAGATATATATATATACTTTATATACTAAATCATATATATATATGATTTAAGTCCTGGCTCTCCCAGTAACTGTGTGACCTTGGACTTGCTGAATGACTTCTTGGAGTAGATTTCCAAGTTTCCTAATCTGAAAGAAAGGTAGGATTTTAAAAAATGCCCACCTCACAGGATGGTCATGGGTTTTAAATTGGATAATGTGGGCTTTTAAAAAACTCTAACCAGTAATTGAACAATTGGATAATGAAAAGAGGGCAAAACCTGTTTATGTGATTGACTGTTGGGGGTCCCCGCCTTTCTGGCTAATGAGCAACAGGCATTCAAAGCCAGTACATTTTCCCAATGTGGAAGCTCAGCCTCTTCCTACGGTCTCCGTCTTTCCATTCCCCATTCCAGCCCTAGTGGCAGCTCTCTTAAATAAGCCACTGTTAGGATGGTCCCACTACTGCGACTTTTTGCAATGCCCCTTTGAGACCAAACAAACCTATGCATCCTTGTCCATCCAAACAGTGGTATTGTGGGCACTCAACTTCTCTTTGTCTTTGTCTTTGGGTCCTAGTGCCTTGGGTTCAGTAATTACTTCCTGAGCATCAAGAAATGTCCCATTCAGGGGCGCCCGGGTGGCACAGGCGTTAAGCGTCTGCCTTCGGCTCAGGGCATGATCCCGGTACTTGGGATCGAGCCCCACATCAGGCTCCTCCACTAGGAGCCTGCTTCTTCCTCTCCCACTCCCCCTGCTTGTGTTCCCTCTCTCGCTGGCTGTCTCTCACTGTCAAATAAATAAATAAAATCTTTAAAAAAAAAAGTCCCATTCAGCATTCTGTAACTATGAGAAAGCGTAAATTAGATGATGCAAGGGGGGAGAGGTATTGGTGAATTACGCTCATAAGGCATATATATAAATAGCATCTCACAGTGTATGTTCACCTTCTTCTCCACAAATTCTCTTTAACCATTTAAAAGTTTCTTTACCACTTCACTTTCTTGAAAACAACGTAAGCATTCCGTATCCTCTTTTAACTTGTCTACTTCCTTAGCCGAAGCTAATATAAATGGGAATTTAGCAGTAACTGTTCCCTTGGCAACTGACAAATTTTGTAGGTTGGCTCATACTGACCGTGGGGTTGCAAAAATCATATATACCACAAGCTGAATTATGAAAGATCAGTCAACATCAGGATGTCTTCTTGATATTTTGAAACCAACATTTAAACAGAAGAATACAAAAGATTTTAAAGAGCTCTGAAATGGTTTCACTGAGGGTTATTAAATACATATTAATATTTTATATATTTCCAAGTGAATATTTTGGGAATTTTATAGACCTTCTTATAAAATGCCAAAAGATAATAATCCATTATTTAAAGTAAGTATTAAAAATTTTGGATATAACAATCAATACTTAAATATCTATTTAATAGTCCTTTGGGGGAAAGGCATGAATGTAGATTATTTTTTAAAAATACCTTTACCACAATGTCTGAAAAACATTTTGGCAGACCTTTGCAGTTTTAAAAAGTAACCCACACTCACAGGACATTTTTCTTCTTAGGACTGTAAAACACTTGCAAGGGTATAATCATAAGAACCTTATAGTAAGGATCCAAGTTCATTGTATTAACTGTGACATTAACACAAAAATAGGGTTTGAAGATTTCTTTTGTTCTTCTTAATCAGTGGTTTAAGCTGTTTTCTTCCTTAATCCCTTTCGATTTTCCTTGTAATCAATAGAGGCATGTTTAATGTAGCCGACCGGTGTTGGAGATGTAGTCTATTCAAGGTACTAGAACATCTCTGCCACATTTGATCACCTCTTCTTCATTTCTTTGTATTCAAACTAGTGTTTATCGAGTTCCTATGGTGTTTCTTTGTATTCAAACTAGTGTTTATCGAGTTCCTATGGTGTATAAGGCACTATTCTAGGTGCTGGGGATTTAGCCATAAGCAAAACAGATAAACTCTCATGGAGGTGACATTCTGACATACGTGTGAGTTGGGGGAAAAGAAAAGAGAGATTAAAGCAAATAAACAGGTAAATACATACCAAATGATGAACCGTTAAAAAGAAACAGAGAAAAATAGAACAGGGTAAGGGACATTAGGAAGCCAGGTCGAGCAGTTTGGGGAAGAATCGCTATTTCACATACACAGTCTTGGAAGACCTCACTAAGAAGGTGACATTTGAAAGGATAAGGGGGTGAATGAACCATGTAGATATGAAGGAGGACAGTGTTCCAGGCACAAGAAAGTGAAAGTGCAGAGGACTCAACTTCTTGAAACTCTCTCCCACTCTAAGATGTCTCCATCCTCAAACCCTGACTCTCAACTACTCCCTCCTCTGTGTCCTTCAGTGGTTTTCTCCTCCTTCTCCCTAGTCAGAGAAGAACCTGAACAGAAGCTTTCTGCTCCCCTCCCTCTAATTACTGGATCATTCTTTTTGATGGTGTTTTTGTCAATTGACATTTATTCATTGATTGTTCAAAGTATCCAAGTAATTGAACAGAATTTACAATTCTCAGGATGTCTGCCGACGACATTTTAGACATCAATAAAACGGATCAAACTGATTGATTACTCACAGTTTAACAAAAAAAGGATACGAAATTCATATTTTAGCCAGAGGAAAATTCTAAGCATTCCAGAAGCAGAACATCACATTTTGAAAGATTAGATTTCAATGCTCTCTTCAATTAATGCATTTCTAGAAAGGCAGTGATAGAGATATAGGATCAGAAAGGCTAATGATTTATAACTATAAGAACTGGCGAATTTGGGAAAGACTTTTAAAGGTCATCTGGCTCATCCTCTTCCCTCTTTAGCAGATCAATGTTGATCAACGCTGAAAAAATTTCCATTGAGAAAGGTTCCACAATTTCTCTTTGTAGTCTGATTCAGTGAACTGAACTGATTACAAAGAATGTTAATTCATGTAAATAGCACTTTTTGTTCATGTTCTTACCCCTGTTTCCTCTACCTATGCATAGTCTTCAGTGATTTAATGACTTATTACTTCTCCATAAAATCTTACTTGTTCATAGAGGCCAGTGCTATTTTTTCCACCTCTAAACAAATATCCATAACATTTATTTGGCAATTAAATGTGAACTATCATTCCTCTTATAGAGTTACATGTATGTGTTATTCAGTATTTCATGACTGTAAATAGTGTCTCTCCATTCATTCTATTACTATCATAAGGGCAAGAACTGGAACTTGAACAATTGTTTTTGTTGTTGTTTTAGCATACTACTTCTTGTATTCAGTAAGCACTAGATAGATCGTTGTTCAGTTTTGCACTAGAATTGAGTCCTATCAGCTTGTTAGAGCCAACCATGCATATCTTCTTCCAACCCAGTGTTCGGTGACATCATGTGGGTAGCTTAAAGTCAACTGCGATGGGAATGTTTACACCATAGAAATCGGCAGATGGTACAAATCAGTAGCCTGGGTTTATATCTGGCTTGACTGTTTATCTCATTTGGTGAGATACTATGCTTCACAATTTCTTCATCCGAAAATGTGGATATTAAATTATCTACATCATAAAGGCATTGTGGGGAGTAGATGTGTTTATGAATATTAACCACTTAGAAAAATCCTTGGTGTGTAGTAAATATTCAGTAACTGAGAGCTTAATTTTTATTAAATTATCCCTCTACTGATTTCATAAATTCTCAACTGCTCTGGTGAAGCTTTCGCAAAGTCCCCCATATGACCATGCTTGATTTATACGTTATTTCCCATAATTCCTCTGCTGTACAGAGGAGTACACCTCCTTGCAGTCTCAATGGATTTCTCATCACTTGCCTCTATGATAAGGGAACCTGACTGTGGGAGGAAATCTCTTTAGACACGACAGCAGCATTGCTGACTGAGAGGCTGGGGGGAAAGTAATAGCTAGTATGTGCTGGCATCCTGAATTCTTGTGTAGAAGTTGGGCCTCATTTTCCACAGAATCACTGTAAGAATGTAAGACTCTTATTAAATTATTTATAGTACAGTTTAATATGCTTTCCTGGGCCAGATGGGAATTTGACCAAAACTTATAATATTGTCTTGTGGGAAAAAGTATTTCCAAATCCCAAAAATCCTTTTGCAAACAAAATTCAGGAAAACAATTCTTCTGAATTGGTAATTGTTTATACTCCAAAATTAATAGATTGATGGATTTTTCTTTGTTAACTGGTTCACAAATGATCTAACTAGAAACTTTTGTTTCCCTAATATTTAACTCAACCAATAGAATAATTAATAGTATTTAAAGATACTAAAAATAATGACATGGATTTTCTATACCAATCTCCAGCCCAACCCAGCCCTGGGAAATATATGTGCTTTAAGTTATAGACTTTGGTATCAGAACCATAGAGTTTTTGAACATTGCTTTTACTAAATATTGAATATCAAAATAACATTCATAAAATATTGGGGAATGTCAAGAATAACAATTGTAATACAATAAATACTTGTATATTTACCACGCCATGTATGAAAGAAAATTTGTCATTACTTATGAAGCCCTGATCTGGTCTCTGATCCACCTCAGAAGTAACCACAAGCTTGAATTTCGGGTTTATCATTCCCTTGATTTTTTTGTATAATATGATCAATTATTAGTTTCTTCAATCTCTTCTTTAATTTTGTCTGTCATTAAATTTCACGTAAATGGTATCATACTTCACTAACTCTTTAGCAACTGGCTGTTTTTTCTTTTTGAACTTAGAATTGACACATGACATACAGAAAAACTTACACTTCATAAGTGTGCTGCCTGACAAATGAATATATCCACTTAATCTGCAAGATAGAGAAACGGAGCATTAATGCATCCTAGAAGCCCCCTGTTGACCACCTTACAGTCACTACCCGCCTTCCTGGGATAACTACTATCCTGACTTCTAGCCTTGTGCATTAGTTTTGCCTGGTTTTGAATTTTATATAAAGAGAATCAAACAAGACTCTCACTTCTGGCTTTTCCAGTCAATATTTTTATGATGGTCATTCTTATTGTTACATGTAAATGTGCTTCATTCATTGTCGTTGCTCACAGTGTTCCACTGTGTCAGTGTGTTGTAATTTATCCTTTCTACTATTGATGCTGTTGTGTAGTTCTTCAGTTATTAGAAGAACCCTACGATCATTCTCCTACATGTGTTTTTATACGCAAGCAATTTGTTGTTTCAGCTCAATATTAGGTTTCTGAGATTTCTCTATGATATTATGTGCAGCTGTTCATTCATTTTCACTGCCGATAGTATCCTTTGCATAAATATTCCGTAATTTATCCTTTTACTTTTGATGTTTCCGATGTTGCTGTGAGTAGTCATATATTGTCCCAGAGTACATATGCACAGGTCGTTCTAGGGAATAATTTCCTAACTGAAGGTGCTGTAGCTTTTTTCACCCCAGTAGAGTCCTGAAAAGAAATGAGCTCACTCATCCATTTTTTAAAAAAAAAATTAATTGTAAAAATTTGAGATATGCTTCCCATACCATATAATTCTCTCTTTGAAAGTGTACAATTCAGTGGGGTTTTTTTGTGAAGTGCACAATTCATGACTGTGCAGTGATCGCCACTACCTAATTCTAGAACATTTTCATTGCTCTGTAAAGAAACACCATACTCATTAGCAGTCACTCCCCTCCAACCAGTCCCTGGCAACCACTAATCGACTTTCTGTCTGCATTCCAGACTTTTATATAAATGGAAGCATATAATATGTGGTCTTTTGTGTCTGGCTTCTTTCACTTCGCATAGTATTTCAATGCAGCACGTATCAGTACTTCATTCCTTTTGATGACTGAATAGTATTTCATTGAATGGATGTACCACATTTATTCATCCATTCACCAGTCAATAGATAGTTGAGTGATTTACCATTTTGGCTATTATGAATGATGGGTTTTTATGTGAACATATGTTTTCCTTCCCCTTGGGTGTCATTACTGTGCTCTATGGTATAATGTTTAACTTTTCAAAGAAACTGACAAATTGTTTTCCATAGTGACTCTACCATTTTACATTTCTACCACTAAGGTATGAAAGTTCCAATCTCTCCATATCAACTCCAACACTTGTTATTGTCCGTTTAAAAAAATTATAGCCATCCATCCTGGTGGGTGGGTATAAAGTGGTTATCTCATAGTTTTGATTTGCATTTTTCTAAACACTAATGACATTGAGCATCTTTTCATGTGTTTCTTGGCTATTTGCATTTCTTTTTTGGAGAAATGCCTATGCAGATCTTTGCCCATTTTTAAATTGGGTTGTTTCCTCTTTTTTGTTATAAGAGTTCTTTATACATTCTGGATTCTAGACCCTTATCAGATATAGGATTTGCAAATATTTGCTTCCATTTTGTGAGTTGTCTTTTCATTTTCTTGATAGCGTTGTTTGAAGCACAAAAGTTTTTCATTTTGGTGAAGTCCAATTTATCTATTTTTTTCTTTGGTTGCTTGTCTTTTCGGTGTTATATTGAAGAAACTACTGCCTAAGAAACCAGTGTAATCACAAAGGTCACAAAGATTTATATCTATGTTTTCTTCTAAGAAATTTCTCGTTTTAGCTTTTACATTTAGGCCTTTGATGCATTTTGAGTTACTTTTTGTATATAATGTGAGGGAGGCATCTAATTTCATTCCTTTGTATGTCACTCACCCAATTTTGGGTTCACATTTATGCTGGTCACTTGTCTGTTGTCCACCCCCCACCTCTACCCCTCCCTCCACCACCATTGTGCTGTATATTTCAGGGAAGTGTTTTCCCAGGCTCCCTTACCAACTGACTCTCAGGTAGGGTCAGTCAATGGAGACACTAGTAGAAGATCAGAGGACAGATGGAGGGGAGCAGCCATGGAATTTCTTTCCTCCTTCAGTCTCAGGCATTGACTCCCACCGTTGCTGTATGGCCTCTGTAGTGTATTGCACTAAATGACTCTTCCCTCTGTGGTTCCTAGATCTACAGGGTGGTCCCACCATGCTTCTGGCTCCTAAATGGTCCTGCTTTCTGAATTCTGGTAATAAAAACCACTCCTTTCATTTCTATAGTCCTGGGTTGAGCACTACTCCACCTGCTGCTAGCCTCTGGACTCTTTTGTATTCCCTGTTGACTTCTCAGCTCTTCCATATCTCTAAATATCTTTATCAAATTCCTTCTGTTAAAAAAGCAGACCTGGAAATGTTTCTGTTTTCTTTCATTGGACTTGATTAATAAAATGTCTAACATTTTTCATTGTATCTTTAAATAGTTGCCAAAGATGCCATTTCCAGCATATTGTAATTATTGGCCTATAAAAATAAAACCTATATATCACTCTTTCGGATGTATTTAGTGGAAGCTAAAACCATAGTGATTTAAGATCACCTACATCCATTACCAAATACATGAATAAGACCTCATCCATCAAAAATTTTACCTTGTTTCCATTCATTTCACTTCTACTCCACTTCCCCCCACAGAAAGTGTCTTGATGTAATATACTTTTATGCTTTAACTTCTATCAGTCACGCTAGGCTATTTCTCAGAAGCAAAAATAGGTACATTAATGGAAATTGCAAATTGTTAAGCTTTCTGGGTTCACAGTTTCTGTTAAAATACTTCTTCTAGTTTGAGCTATAATAATATTATCGCCATAGTATGTACTTGCTGAAAACAACATAAATACATGATAATTTTTTATAAATAATTGTTGAACATGAAAGTTACACTTTTTTTGGAAATGTGTCTCTTAAGGAGTTGAGTGAAGTGCATCTTGATAATGGAGGTTCTGTGTGGCAGTCAGGAGATTATTTATGCCATGGGGGGAAGCGCAATAGGAAGGGCAGGTGGCCTGGAGGTATCGTGTGTGTGTGTGTGTGTGTGTGTGTGTGTGTGTGTGTGTGTGTGTGTGTGTAGGAGAAAAGGGCAATGTGAAGAGAGAAAATGGGATCCCAGGGAGATAACTTTTAGGAAGGGGTGTATATGACTTTGAGGGTTTGGAAATTCTTAAAACTGTATGTACCCTTGGAAAGTTTTCATATCCTGTAGGGGTACATGTAACTCAGCATTATGTGGGGAATTATCTTGATGCCATAGTACCCTCTAAGAACACTAAGGCAAGCTATTTGCCACTGCACAAAAGGCTTACAGACCGCATTGAGAGTCTTGAATCATGCAGTTTATTGAATTAATTGAAAGCAGAAGAGGAAGCAAGGGAATAGAGATGGTATAGATTAATACACTTAGGATAGAGTGCACACAGGGTCGAAGGAGTACACTACTTAAATTCTGAATTATGCAAAGTTCATATGTCTTGTCTTTTTCTCTGATGTATCAAACTTGCCTGATGATGTGGATACAAGCCAGAGCTGAGGTTTGTGAAGACTGCTGTATAGAAGGAAGGTGCCTAGAACCAATACACATCTATTGCGTGATGCACCTGGCCACAGTTAGATAGACGAGCAGCCGTAGAGTTGACTGAGCAGAGGACACGTGGGCCAGAATTGCTGTCAATAATGGGATACCAGTTTAAGACTTAATGAATATTGAGTGCCTCATGTATATTTAGTGCATCATGAATATTTGATGCTCTTCATCCTTCTTTTCCTTCCAATGGATGTTAAGCATACATGCTCTTCTTCCTTTATGTCTGGCATGTCTCATAAGCTATTAGCTTCTATATTTAGTTTTGTTTAGTTTCATCCTTGTTTCTCTTACTTTCTAGAACAGAATAAATATTCTTAAATAATACAACAGACCACATCACACCAGCTTTGAAGACCACCACTACAGCACAAGCACTGAGATGTTGATCCTTGAGCACTCAGGACACAGCGCGGGTTTAGGTGGCTAGAGCTACTCTCCCTTGCCTCCAAGCACAAGTCTCTCATTTCTTTATTCCAGTATAACATACACAATATTATCTCTTTCTATGTGTTTTTCAGCTAGGGTGGATACTTAGGTGCAGAACTGCTAAGTCACAGAGCATAGGCAGTCAACTTTACTAGATATTGCCGAACTATTATCCCAAGTCTTTTTCCGCAACTCACATTCTCAATAAAACATGAAAATTCCCAGTGCTCCATGTTTTCATTGATATTTGATAATTTCAGGCAGAATCTTAGAATTTAATAACTTGGAAAGTTCCTATTTTAAAGGGCATAAAATTCAGGTCGAAATAGAATTTTAAGTAAGTATTCATTAAGTCACTTTAAGAAATAGTTACAGTCATCTTACTGTATTCTAGACATTGTGCTAAGTGATAAGGATAAAAGAGGAATAAAACCAATTCTTGCCCTGAAGGAACTTACACTCTGTTTGGGAGACATTGATGTGAGTAGAGAATTCAGGTGATGAGAGCAATAATGGAGGGAAATGCAAATTGTTATAATACTCAGGAGGGAGAAAGGAAAATGTGGCTGAGTTCGAGACAACGGGTATTAGGAGATGTGTGGGTTGGGTTTTTCATAAGATATGTTTGTTTTCAAATTTGGTTCCACCTTTAACCCTGTGCCTTGTGGTTCAGTGATGATAACTTGAGAAGGCCAGATCATGAAGGGGTTTGTCTTGTATGAGAGGCCATATGAACCACTGAAGAGTTGTAAGCATTGCAATGACTTGATTGAAGTCATATTCTAAAGAAAGAACTCTGATGGACCAAGATTGAGATGAGCATGAATGGAGGCAAGGAGACTAGTTAGAAGTCTATTACAGTTGAGATTCAAGATGGTAGAGGCTGGAATGAAAGCAGTGGTGTTGGAGATGGAAAGAAAATAGGTAGGAATGATATTTAGGAAGTAACATTAGTAGAATTAGGTGATAAACAAAGCTTGGAAAATGATGAGGAAGATTAGTTTATTGTAATACCCAAGTTTCTGCTTAATAGGGAATATACATTGATTCAAGGTGCTAATATATATTATATTATATATATTATATTATATATAATATAATATATACCATATGTTAGGCTTTCCTTATGCTAGGCTTTCCTATATATTATATATATTATATATATATTATATATATATATATATATTATATATATATACCATATGTTAGGCTTTCCTTATGCTAGCTGTGGGGCTTATCTAGGGCTACCATATTATACCACTCCAAGAAAATCTGTCACATCATGTACACATGGAATATAGTAAGGATGGTGTTTCCTGGACTTCTTCAGTAGTGTGACTCCACATTAATCCTCAAGCGAACAAACATAGTGCCTACCATTACAGAACTCACAATCCTGTGATACTGTGACCTAGGATAGAGAAAAAATAAGTGCTGTAGACTGTGGGACTTGGGAACACAGATGTTTTCCTTTATCTCCTTTTCTGCTTGAAACAATGAGCTGAGTATATTGGCCATTTTGGCCTTGAGGGATTTATCGAATAAATCTTCTGGCGGAAATTTTTGTGAGGCCATAGGACATGTTGGTCTGGAGCCCTTGTTCGAAGTTTTATAGAGAATTAGTTAAAAAGATGTCCCAGTGCACTTCCCATTTTGCAGCTCTACCCTTTCCTCTAAGACGTGCCGAGAAGAAATATAGTTCAAATATGGTCCTGTTGCTCTGCTCCTGGAAGGGAGTTCAAAGGGAAGAAACCAATCTCCAATCCAATATAAACCTTCTGAAAGTTTTTTCTTTCAGTAGCTCCAAATTGCATACTCTCCGACTGAGAAGTCCAGAGAACTGAGCACCTCATTAAAACGATCGGGACCGTGTAGCTTTTTCACATAATACAACGATTTCAAGGATAAAGTGAACGAATTAAAACTAATTTTCCTTTTCATACATGTCTAATGGAAATTACTGATGAGTTGGTTAGACTTTTAATTCATTTAGATATATGCCTCCCCCCTTTTTTCATTTCCCAACTATTTTTCTAACAGTATTATAATTTTTAACATTGTCAATAAGAAATATTCTATAGAATGTTTGGTTTTGAACTGAAACATTTTTGCCAGCTCTCTGCTTGGAAGGAATTGTTGTGATGGAGTTTGTAAATGCTTGCAAAACAAAGCTAGAAATCGAAAGACGTTAAACTTTCAGTTTTCAGGGTTAACTAAGATGAGTTGTGGCTCTTCTGTATCATGCTTCTAGTAATTCTCTCCTTATTACTGCATTTTTTACAGTTCAGGTTTTATCACAGATACTTTTGAACAAAGATATTTATTTATTTATTTATTTATTTATTTATTGAAAGTTTTAATTTAAATTCCAGTCAGTGAACATGTAATGTAATATTAGTTTCAGGAGCAGAGTTTAGTGATTCGGCACTTACATAGCACACCCAGTGCTCATCACATACAAGACCCATGACCCATTTAGCCCATTCCCCACCCACCTCCCGTCCAGCAACCTTCAGTTTGTTCTCTGTAGTTAAGAGTCAATTTTATGGTTTGCCCCGTTCTCTCTCTCCCCCCCTCTCTCTCCCCTATGTTCATCTGGTTTGTTTCTTAAATTCCACATATGAATGAAATCATATGGTATTTGTCTTTCTCTGACTTATTTTACTTAGCATGATACACCCTAACTCCATCCACATCATTTCAAAAGGCAAGATTTCATTCTTTTTTATGGTTCCATAATATTTAATTGTATGTATATACCATATATATACACACACACACACACATCACATCTTCTTTATCCATTCATCAGTCAGTGGACATTTGGGCTCTTTCAATAATTTGGCTATTGTTGATAATGCTGCTCTAAACATTGGGATGCACGTGTCCCTTCAAGTCACTATGTTTGTATCCTTTGGGTAAATACCTAGTTTCGCAATTGCTGGGTCATAGGGTAGTTCTATTTTTAGCTTTTTGAGGAAGCTCCATACTGTTTTCCAGAGTGGCTGCACCAGTTTGCATTCCTGCCAACAGTACAAGAGGGCTCCCCTCTCTCCACATCCTTGCCAACATCTGTTGTTTTCTGTGTTATTCATTTTAGCCGTTCTGACAGGTGTAAGGTGGTATCTCATCGTGGATTTGATTTATATTTCCCTGATGATGAGTGATGTTGAGCATCTTCTCATGTGAAAAGACATTTACTTTTGTATGAACCAATATTATCAGCGTTAAAGAAGCCATGATTCAATCTTGAATGATGATATATAATAAGTTGTAACACCGCGAGTACTTTCCATTTCCGCAGTTATGGGCACGCCATAGTAATACCCTTCAATAAGGATACACTTGCTTTGCTGCAAATTAAAAATGGAGAAAAATCTATTTTCAATGAAACAACTAGATACAACCCACATTTTCAGCAATCTTAGAGAAGACTAAGCTTTAAACTAAGCAAATCAGATGAAGATCTGGAACATTTAATCAGTTTCTTTCTTACTTCATGATAATGAAAATAGTGTCGCCCAATAGGATTTTAGATTTGTTGATTAGCCATGTACATATAAACCTGGATTAAATGTTGAGGTCAAAATTCTAATTAAGACTTGCTAGAGGGGCGCCTGGGTGGCTCAGTTGGTTAAGCAGCTGCTTTCAGCTCAGGTCATGATCCTAGCGTCCTGGCACCAAGTCCCACATCAGGCTCCATGCTCGTCAGGGAGCCTGCTTCTCCCTCTCCAGCTCTCCCCACCGCCCCTTGTGTTCCCTCTCTTGCTATCTCTCTCGTCAAATAAATAAATAAATAAATAAAATCTTTGTTTAAAAAAAGAGACTTGCTAGGAAGAGTCAAGTAAGGCATTTGATTTTAAGGCATATGAAAAATCTCTATTTCAGAACACCTAAGAATTAACATGTCATGGTTAAGTCTCATAACTGGTCATCAAAAACTATAGAGGTTTTACTTAGGGTGTAGAAATAAATATATTCCCTGGGCAAAGATGTTAATTAACAGAAAAAGAACTGTATCAACAGAGGAAAGAACGCTGGCCGAAGAAGCTGTTTTTTGGGGTGGAGGGGTCTTAATTTTCTACTTTGGTGAAAGTTTACTTTTGTTGTGGCACAAATAGAGATTGTCTCATAAAACTCCTATAAAGATTTGATAATGGAACCCATTTAATTTATTACAAGAAGCTAAGTAACTTAACACCAGAGATATATTATAGAAATGAAAGATAATAGGGCTCTAAGTGCATTAAGCTTGCAACATATTTTTTTTAAATAAAATTGGAATCAGTTCTTCTAAAATGGAATTGGAAGAGGGTAAGGAGAAACAGTTAGAAGGCTCAGATCCATTTTCACAGAGCAGGTAAAAAACGATGAATTTGGATCGGAGAGGCAATAAGTTGATAATGGCACATTTAGGGAAGAAAGATGATCCTTAAGAAAAATAGTGACCTACAGGAATGTGATTGAAGAACAGATCCCACCCTCCAAAAGAGATAAGTCAAGGGAATCATTTGAAGTCAAAAAAGATAAAAGAATCATTGTGTGTAGAATTTGATCATGGCTAGAGAGTAAGAAGAAAGAACTTTCTGAATATGAAATCCTGAAGAGCAACACACTTGGGATGGTAACCTAAATCCGGTCTCACCCAGGACTGCAGCTAATGAAACCAAGATGGACTCTTGTTTTTTGTTTTTGTTTTTTCTCTTCCAGTTTTCCTACCTTTCTAGTTTCTGTTTTTTTGACAGCCCGAGCGGGGGGTGGGGGGTGGGGAAGGGTAGAGAGAGAGAGAGGCAGAGAATCTTAAGCAGGCTCCATGCCCAGCACAGAGCCCAGTGAGGGGCTTGATCTCATGACCCTGAGATCATGACCTGAGCCGAAATCAAGAGTTAGATGCTTAACTGACCGAGCCACCCAGGTGCCCCTGTACCTCTCTAGTTTTTAATCTGAATTTCTCACAACTGAACAAATGATTTTTGTACTTTGTGAGATGGACTGGGAATATTATGATTTGCATTTCTCACCCTGATGGCTGGGTGTGGAGAGGGGACAGATGGTTCAGGCCACCCACCCAAAGTCTAAAGTGAAATTTTAGGAACTTGGGCAGTGGGAATAAAATTGGACAGCAAACTTCCTTTGTGCCTTGAAGGTAATATGCAAGCATGTCAAAAAAGAATGGCTACATTAGTATGGAACCTTTAATTTTAGGGTGTTCTTAGGTGTGTCATCACAGACCTCTTAAACTTTCACGTATAATATTCCATTACTTCTGCTACTGCCACAGGACAATAGCCAACACCAAAATACCAAAGGGCCGAATTGAGAAAACTACTCTTATTTTTCTTGACTCTGGGATAATAAATTAGACACTTTTTAGAAATTACATTGGTCTCTTCAAGTAAATAGGGTGCCATTTAGTAGGTTGGTGTTTCAATCAAACACAATGTATGTTACTTTAGTCAGTGCCATTCCTAAAAGGCAATTAGACAGATGTTCCATAAATGTGCTTCTGAAAGATCATGTAGCGAGTGTCAGCCTTTTTTATGACAATACCTGCGAATGACCTGTGGGAAGAATAACTAGAACAGCCAGGAAAGATTTCTGATGCTAACCCTCTACTACAAACATTTCATTTGTTGTTACAGCCATTCAAATTATTAGAGGTCCACTGACAAAGGGAAAAATTTAGTGAGCTTTAGAGAGATCATATAGAATTTAACTCTAAAAGATTAAAGTGGAAAAATATGTCCAAAAGCTTTGGGATCACTTAAATTATTAAGCTAACTGTCTTAAAAGTATATATAGGACTTGTGAAAATATTATATAACAGAAAATTCTTGGTAAGCACGTTTATGTTTCTTGTGTAATCATCTGTAAAACAGATGGGATAAACCTATTAAAGTCTTCACTAATTTTTTCGCGTTCACATTCCATGAAAGTTCCTTTACTCTTTTCTCATCTGTTCAGTTAATGGGCTCCCACTCCGAAGGGCAATGGAAGGTACTGGTATATAGACCTGTGTACGACAATGGTTCTTCAGGAGCTCATAGAAAAGCCCTAACTCCTCATTCTTTTCTCTGTTTTGGTACATGCAAAATTATTAAGTGGAAAAAATAGTTTAATTGATTAATATTTTTTTTAAAGATTTTATTTATTTATTCGACAGAGAGAGAGACAGCCAGCGAGAGAGGGAACACAAGCAGGGGGAGTGAGTGGGAGAGGAAGAAGCAGGCTCATAGCAGAGGAGCCTGATGTGGGGCTCGATCCCGCAACGCCAGGATCACGCCCTGAGCCGAAGGCAGACGCTCAACCACTGTGCCACCCAGGCGCCCCTAATTGATTCATATTTTATACAGAAAAGAAGGGAAATGCAGCATTTATCACTTTAAAAAAACCAAACAAAACTATTCTGTGCTTATACATGCTGAATCCCAACGCCTTCTTTAATATCTACCCCTTCTGCCGTTCCAACCCACCAGGGTCCTGCATCCCTTTCATTTTAGGATTGGTGAACTTTTTCTGCAAAAAACCAGGTATTAAATATTTTAGGCTTTGCACAGGCCATACAATCTTCATCACAACTACACAATTCTGCTGTTTTCGGTGAGGGCAGCTATGGACAAATACAACATCAGATGAGTATAGCTTTGTCCCAATACAATTTTATCTGTGGACCTTGACACTTGAATTTCATATCATTTCCAAGTCATGTTATTCTTCTTTTAATTTTTTCCAACTATTTAAAAATGCAAAAATTGTTTATAACTTGAGGGTTTACAAAAATAGGCATCTGGCCAGATTTGGCCCATGGGCTATAGTAAGGCCAATCCTGGTCTAGCGCCATGCTGCTTCTTCAAGGGCTGGGGAGCGTTCACTCAATCACAGTCCAAAGGAAAACTCTCTAAAGATGGTTCTGTTTATAAAGTTTTCCCATACAACACAGTTAAAAATGTATGGATCAACAATGTGTCCATCATTTTCTAATACACATCCGAAAGGTGGTCCTACTTTATTAGATGGTCCATTGAAAACCATTTTAAGATTTTATAGTGACTCTTTTACTTTTCATCAAGAAAAGGTATATATAAAATAACACATAGGGGTTATAAGATGAAACCTGAATGGAAGAAATATGGGTTATGTTTCCGGTTTGGGGGATTCAGTTCTTTGACTAGATAAATAACTTGACTGTTTTACATCTCATTTTCTTTGTCTGGAAAGTCAGAGGCAGGTGTTGTTACAAAACAGTTTTATTAAATATTAAAGGAGATGGAGGGAAAAATATATGCCTGTATCTTCCGGAGTAGCCACGTTTTCAAGGAAAAAAAAAAAGAAGTACATTCTTTTATATGCCATAACATACAACAGAAAAGATGAATACTTCCGAGTAGGAATAGGAATCTAGTGAGTGAGTGATTTGTTCTGAACATTTTGGGGTAGAAGAAAATCTAAACCCAAGAGTGAGATCATGCAAACTATAGCAGAAAATACACATACGAAAAAATCTCATGGTTTTCCTATGTGCCTACTATTACCAGGAGAGGTTTGGTTTAGGGGTCTGTAAAAATGTTTTCTTCCTTTAAGTAAAGCTTTCTGAGCCAAGACATCATTAGTTCCAGGCTCAGTCGGTTCCAGCTGAAAGTGTGAATGTTCAGCAAGAGGATATTTTTGAAAGGAGACTGAAAATCTGCTGTGCCAGATACCTGAACCGATGTTAGGGTATTCAGTGGAAAATTTCATTTCCACATTATAAATAACTGTAGGATATTTTAAGGGATCCAAGACCAGGAACTTCCAAGAGCTGCTTATATTAGTTCAACTGAAATGTAAAATGGACGGAAGATGCCCAAGGAAGGCTATAAAAGCTAAATGACCAGACATGATTAATTAAAATAAATAATTCACCATTGATTAAATCGCCCTTAAAATCCCTAGTCAAGGCACCCCACCACTGAGGCCTGCGTATTTCACTAGCCTCCAAGTAAAACAAAGAAGCAACAGACCAGAGATGGAGAAAGAAAGGAAAATTCCCCAACATGATGACAAAGTGCCCTTGAATTTCTTATTTGAAAAAGTCCGTCTGGTCGCCTATATTTGAAATACTGACTTAGCGTCTTCAAATTTTCTGCCAGTTCCCTGTTCTGTGGACGTCCTGGGAAGGAGGACAGCCCCAGAGAAAGAGGCAGGCGTATCAACTGCTATGGTAGTCACTGAGCTATCTCCCTCCGACCACAGAAATAATCCAGTTCCTCTAACTTTCCCCCTCCTTTGCAGCCCCTACACGTTAAAAACCCAAACAAAACAAGTAAGAGATCTTTGTTAGACAGTGGTACAACATGCCCCAAATAAAACCGCCCCGCGAAAAGGCAACCAAACCAAACCAAATCAAACCAAACCAAACCAAACCAAACTAAAGCAAGCAGCCTGGTGTGTGTGTGTGTGTGTGTGTGTGTGTGTGTGTGTGTGTGTGTGTGTGTACCTGAGTGTCAGCGTGTGGCTGGGCGAGAGTGTGTGTCCAAGAGGGTGTGAGTGGGTGCGTAAGGTAGGAGAGTAATGGATGTAGTGTGGTCTCGCTCTCTCTTTTTTTTGGAGGGCTTACGGCCGCTTGCGGCTGGGGAGGACTCGACCCTGTGCGCGCAGGCGGCGCGGCGGTGCCCGGGGTTAGAGCTCTCCCCTGTGACGGAAAAGATAATTAAAAATCGCACGCGCGGGAGACAGCTCAGTTCCTCGCTGCGCTGCCAGTCCGTCGCGATAAGTGGGTTCTCTCGCAACCCCTCGGCGCCGGGGTCCGGAGGCCAGTAGGCCAGGGTCGAGGAGTAGGTTACGGAGGGGTGTCTTCGCGCGTGATGCCTGATGCCGAATGGGTTACCAGGGTGGCAAGCGGCAGCGGGCAGGTGGAGGAGGCGGGAGGGGCGCGGCGAGGAGGATTACGTTTGTGGGGGGATTTGGGGGCGAGGCGGGAACGTGGAGAGAAAACTGGGAAAAGTTAAGACGCACAAGAGAGGCAGGGAGTAGCGAATGGCGAAGGAGAAGGTAAAAGTGAAGCCTCAAAAAGGCAGGACAGAGCAGTGTCCCCCGAGCCCCGTGGTGCCCCCGCGAGGGCGCACGCCTGAGCCCCTCGGCCCCGCACGTCCACTCCAGCGGTTGGGTGCCCCTCTGTCGCCCGCGCCTCTCTTTAAAGGGCAATCCTCGTATCCCAGTCACATTACTACAGCCCTCCACGTTCACTGTGCGCTTGAAATGGGCTCCAGAGTCCCTAACTGGCACCGGGTCACCTCTTCCGCGCCCCCACGCCCTCGAAGGCCGTCCAGGCCCCTTGTGCCGTGTGCCGACTGCGGGAGAGGAAGCCAGGCTTTCAGGCTTTAAAAACCGGCAGGGAGGGTCGTGGTAGGTCGCTACCAGGGTGATAGAGGCATTTGCGCTGAGTGAACAGCAAAAACGCCAGTTAATGGGCACGTGAACTGTTTTAAATAAGATGGGGGGGTGAATGATGACTCAACTATCTTTATTCCTTAATACTCCGAGGGTGAAGCGTTTTAATTTTTTCATTTATTTTATAAAATCACCTATTATGGTGTCAGCTACCCTATTATGACTCTTTGAAACTTTGGCAACTCGGATTGTTTTTGCAAACACGTTTTCAAGCTTTGAGAGGTTTGAGGGAGTTTGACAGTAAGCAAGGAACGTAGCAGTACACAACAAGGAGGGGAAAGGGCCCTGTGTCCCCTTTTTGGGGGTGCAATAGCCTCAAGCGGATTTCCCGGCTTCTGCGGGCGCCGCACATTGTTTTGTTTTGAAGGTTCCGAGTTTGAGGCTGGTCGGAGACACCCACGTGCTTCTGACTCTCATCAGCGTAATGATCGCCTTAGCCAGAGTCGTGTCTATATAAACCACAAAAACCTAATCATTAGAAATCCCAGCCTCCAAAAACCACATTTTAGGTAAAACTGCCGCTTTTTTTCCGCGCTCCTTCATCCTCTCGACCACAACTTTTGGGGGGATCCAAAGTCGCTTTCTTAACCCACATTGGGAAATAAATACATAAATAAATAGCCAATGAAGCATTTTGGATATTTTATTTTGTATTTTTATTTTTTTCCCCCGGGAGTGGTGGGGAAGAAAGTTAAAACATTAGACTTGGTTTTAGAAGCAGAATAGACTTAATAAAAGATTGAAATTCATGGAAAACTGCTGGGGTTTTTCCCCAGCAAGGTTTTTGCAACTTACTTTAATCATCCAACTGACAGTTTTCCAGTCCTTTAAAAAAAAAAAAAAACGCTCATCCTTGTTCTCTAGGAACAAGTTTGAATATAGAAAAAAAAGTGTCCAGCCACCCACTTGAGTTTCTAAAAACTATTTGACAAGTGTCCCCTCCACCCCATTTTTTTGTGTCATTTAGGACAAAAAAGCACCCAAACCCTGCAAAATCATTTTTTCCCTGGGAGCCGCTCCGGCAGGGGTGGGGGGTGGGGTGGGGGAAGGGTGAAGAGTGCCGAGAAGTCAGCACAGACGCTCAAGAATTTTCCTTCCTCCTCTCCTGAAGTTACAACGAAAAATAACGACAGTCAGTTCAGCCCGCGGCTCTCTGGCGTCTCAGCTTCAAGCTCGTGCGACCAAGAGGGGGTTCCTTGTCCTGGGTCGGGGGAGAAGCGAGAGGACGCTATCAGGCGAGATTCCCCTTGACCGGGGCCGCCTCTCCGGCTTCGGAAGCTGCGCGCTGCGTCCGGGGCTCCTGCTCTCGGCCGGCGGGCGGCGGCAGCGGCTGCGATTCGCAGGCTCGAGATCCGTTGCCCCGAGATCCGCTGCCCGAGGCTTACCTCCTGGCACCTCGACGCGCGAGGGTCAGGGGAGCTTTGCAAATAGCAGAAGGGATTGGATGCAAGGAGGTGGCCGTGAGAAGGCCAGAAGAGGAGAAAGGAAAGGAAGGAGCGGAGCCGGGGAGCCGGGCTGGCAGCCGCCGCCGGAGGAATCTGAGCGTGCGGCCGGCGCGGGGGGAGCGGAGGCCGCCGCGGAGGAGGCGGCGGCAGCAGCGCGGGAGGGCGGGCGGCGGCGCGGACGCCTGCAGCTGGGTAGCTGCGCGCGCGGCGCGGCGGTGGCGGGCAGCGCGGGGCTATGCCGGCCGCGGGGCTGGACTGCTGAACCCACTCGGATCCATCGCTGGACTCTACCAGGGAGGGGGCGCCAGCGCACCCAGGACGCGGTGCCCCAAGGGACCCCACTCCAAGCTGCAAACTGAAGCCCCCTGCCTCCCCAGGCCACACACATCCCCGCGCCGGTTCTCAGCTGCCACCGCGGGCGTTCCAAAGGCTCCGGCAAGATCTGTGCCTCCCGGGTCTCCCAACCCGCCAACCGGACTGCTCCGCATCGTCATCGCTGGCCCCCGTCAGACTCCTCCCGGCAGTCGGCTTCACCGAACTTGATTTCTCACCTCCTCGGCCCCATCACCTCCATCCCCTTTCCCCCCGTCTCGCCTCCACCCCCCCAATTTCCTCCTCCTCGCCCCTCATTTCCACCCTCCTCCCCCTCCCCCGGCCACTTCGCTAACTTGTGGCTGTTGTGATGCGTATTCCCGTAGATCCGAGCACCAGCCGGCGCTTCAGCCCTCCCTCCAGCAGCCTGCAGCCCGGCAAGATGAGCGACGTGAGCCCGGTGGTGGCTGCGCAACAGCAGCAGCAGCAGCAGCAACAGCAACAGCAACAGCAGCAGCAGCAGCAACAGCAGCAGGAGGCGGCGGCGGCGGCGGCAGCGGCGGCGGCGGCAGCGGCGGCCGCTGTGCCCCGGTTGCGGCCGCCGCACGACAACCGCACCATGGTGGAGATCATCGCTGACCACCCGGCCGAGCTCGTCCGCACCGACAGCCCCAACTTCCTGTGCTCTGTGCTGCCCTCGCACTGGCGCTGCAACAAGACCCTGCCCGTGGCCTTCAAGGTAAGAAGCTGCGGCCGCCCCCCGCCCCCGGCCGGGCGCCGCCGGACCTGCCCGCCGGCTTCTCAATGCCCGCGGGGGCCGGGGCCCCCGACGGCCTCTGAGGCCTCCTACCTTGGTGGCTCTGACCCGAGGACCCCCCCCCCCCCACTGGCCCTCTACCGCCGGATCCCTCAGCGGGCTCGGGACGCGGTGACTCCGCGCAGATCCTTCCCTCTCCCACCTGTGCCCGCAGCCACCGCCTCAGCCCCTGACCCCTTTATCCTTTCATTGCCCCTCAAGCCTTTCGGCCAACGTTCTAACCCACTCCTCTTGAGCGGTCTCCCCTCCCCCTAGGAGCCCCTCGGCGCCCACTCTGGGTGCCGCCACCCCGGCTAATTCCACCCCGCCTCCATTCCCCCTGGGGTGAGGAGCCCCGGCCTTCTCCCCCAGCGCTCCCGCGTCCTCTGGACTGGGCAGACCCACCCGCCCTGCAGCGCGGGCTGCCGGAGCCGCCCCTCCCTGGGGTCCCGCGAGCTCCTACCCTCTCCCCTCCCTGGCGGACGCCCCTCCGCCCGGCTTGGCGCCCCCTTCTCTAACCCGCCTGAGCCTCGGCGGCCCCGGCCCCTCCCGGGCTCGGGGGCCAGTGTTCGTGGGGTGCCGGCGCCGGGCGTTAGCGTCCGGGGCGGGGCGCCGGGTGCCGGCTGCGGCGCGTGGGCCGCCTGACCGGTGTCCGAGAGGGTCCCGGGCAAACCTAGGGACTCTGGGAGCGAGTGAGGGGGAGACAGGACGGGGGCGTCTGCTTGGCTCGCAGACCCGCGCCAGTTCCCGTTACCGGGAGGAAGGCGGGGCCGCCAGGGTCGCCGCGCGCCCCGAGGCGGGGGAGCCCCGGAGTCCCGGGCGCTGGACCCTCGAGTGCGGGGAGGTGGCCATTGGAGGGGGCGGAGGCTCGGGCCGCCTCTGGGAGCCGGGACCCAGCTCCCCGCCTCACCCCACCTGGGAGGGATGAGGGAAACCTGTGAAATGCCTTTGGCTCGCCCGCCTTGAAAAGGAGGTGAAAGTTTGCGGATATTTCTCTTATTGGTACTTTTAAAGGACTGGAGTCCCTAAAGGCCCTCCTGCTTCTGAAAGGTCGTGGGAGGCTCCGGCCGGTGGCCTGGGCGCGGAGGAGCGACCCCCGAGGCCTGAGAGCGCTCCCCTCGCACCGCGGCCTCCTCCGCCCTCCGGCCCGGCCCGTTAGTTGGAGGGCGGGTGTCGGCAGCGGGAGCCGCAGGCAGCGGCTCGGCAGGTTGAGGGTGCAGGGTCTGGGGCCTCTCGCAGTAGCCCGATGGGTCTCCATAAGGCGGTCAGGTTTCTCCGGGCGGCCCTCACCAGGGGGAGACTGGGAGCCCCCAGGGCCCGGCAGGCACTGGGTTGATGGGGAAACGGGTTCCCGGGCAGTCCACACTCGCAGGACTGGACGCCGGCGATGGAGGGGGCGGTGAGCCAGACAGGGCCAAGAGCACTCCCGGGAAGACGCTTCCGGCCCTGTCTAGCCTCTGAACTTGTGAAGGTGGGCCTGGGTCCTCTGGGTTCTGGGATTTGTGGAGAGCAGGGTAAGCGAGGCCTGGCGAGGTGGGGGGAGGAGGGAGGAATCGTGCCAGTTCCTCCACGGTGGACCCTGGGGCCAAGCTCCTACAAGCCACTGGCAGTTCCCAGTTGTGGATCACCCCCCACCCCACGCACCAATTCAGATTCCGTATGTGGGTGGGGTGGAAAGAAAGAGGAGTCCAGGTCAATTAGAGCCGGTTATCTAGCTGGGTCTTGTATCAGAACAGAAATCAGAATGAATTGTTCAGGAAAGGGGATGTTGCATTCTGGGGCAGGTTTCATTTTGCAGTTGGTTCAAGAATATGCCTGTGTGTGTGTGTGTGTGTGTGTGTGTGTGTGTGTGTGTGTGTTTTAACCGTCCCATTTCTCCTTTTATAAAATACCACCCATTTTGTAGGTTAGCGTTTTCCTCCCTGAAATACGAAAAACTCAGAATGTATGTGATTTATAGAAATTCGCATTTCCACACAAGAGAGATCTTTTGCGACTTTCATCGTCCCCCTGCCCAGAATGTTCTAAGTCGCTTTAAGCGAAAGGTGGAAATTTGTTTCCCCTCTCCCCCCCCCAAACCCCCTCAAAACACAAACAAAAAACCTGGATGAAAACAGCAAATATAAATACGTAGGCATTTTATCTATAAAATGCCACGACAGGCATTCCAAGTCAGGATATATGAAAATAAAAGGGTAGGTGCCTACGTTTTAAAAGATATCATTTAGATGTTTGGTATTCTACATTCTGTTTCTTCTGCTAAACATGTTTAAGGTATAACTGTCTTGAACTATTCTCCTACATTTATGGTGCCGAACTGATTTTGAACCTTTGGTATTTTGGATGGAAGTGGCCTTTTTGTGTAAAGAGAGAATGCAGTGTCGTTTGAGGTATTCTCAGATATTTTGGTTATCTTTAGGTTTTCTCATTACCACCCTTTTAAAATTATTTTGAAAATAAATTGTTTTCTTTGCTATTAATCATCCTTATTGTTAATTACAGAGGAGTTTTACTTTTAACCAGTAAACAAAACCATAGATTATACCTGGCCATATTAAGTTATTTTAATTCGTATTAATCAAAAAATAAATTGAGCTAATTTAAGACTTGATTCGCTGTGTCCTCCCACCCCCATGCCTATATTTAAGAAAATTCAGACAGATGGTGATAGCTGAGATCCACTCAGTATATAAGTTTTGTCTCTGCTGAAAAAGATGTGTAGAGATTTGGAACATCCAGATTTTGACAATATTTTTTATTGTTTTCATCTGAATGTTAGTAAAAACAATCTCTCTTTACCTTTCTTTTGAGATAAAAGCCTGAGATCAGTAGACTTTCTACACCCTTGTAACATAATCAAATACATATGCAATGAAGAAATAATATGAAGAAGTCTCAGTTTTAGAAGTGATGACCACAATTAGGCTATCATATTCAGACCCATGTACAAAGTAAGTTATAGTGTTGTTGGGTAGATAATAGATAGGTAAATATATTTAAAAACACAAACACACCGAACTTAATTGTTGAGAAATCTGGGATTCAAATCAATACAGTATTTATTGAGCCCATATTTTATGTCTGTGACCCTGAACTCAGCACCGTAGAGCATCAGAAGTGAATTTAATATATGGTGTTTTGATGTGTTAATTTAAAATAATGCTTCAAGATGATATTGACAATGTATTAAGACATCCGTAATGTATTCGTGTTGTTTTTAGATTATGCAAGAATACTTATAATTTGTTTATACTCAGCATGTAAAAATGCAAAAACAACTAGTATGTTTTAAAATATGCAAAGTTGTTTATTAGTATTATATTTTTAACAAAGTTCTGCAGTTTTGTAATGTTCAGTCCTTCCAGGTGTCAAGGAAATGGAAATAAATATTTTTAACATTTCTTTCAGGTGTATCTCACTGAAAGCTTAAAATAGTTAAGGGATACTATTAGAGGATCCCCATGTCCTTTCTGTCTTAGATAATTCTCGTGACAAAGAAAACAAAAAGCATTTTGCAAATTCAGTTCATTAGTTAATGGTCTGGTAGAAATAGGGAGAGAACATGTCAACGTCGCATCCAGTAGCACCCTTATAGTTAGGGGTCTGTCAGCATTTCCACCATGAAGCCTGGTGTTCAGGGTTTATAACTCAGTTGCTTTAAATAGCTTCAAGCTGAAACACTATGCAGAAATTTTAAGTCCAGATGTATATTTTAAACTAAAAGTGGTGCACGGCTATTGTGCTGTTTTTAGTTAGAGAACACTGGACTATATGTTTACCAGTATCATATGTTTTTCTGGCAATGTTAAAGAAAGAAAACACATTTTTAGATATATGATCTATTACTCATAGTTAATTCTGTATGTTTGATGATACCTTTCAGTATTTGTCATAAGTAGGGTTTCAAAATGATGGAGCAATTTCTATTTGAAAATATTTTTTTCAACATCACTGGCCATTTTCCTCTTCAAAAACAAGTATGCAACTAATAAATATTTGACATTAGTGAGTTGTATTTTCCTAACGTAGGTAATGACCAGGGTTTATGTTTGTGTCTTTTTGAACGTAATTATATCCAAACAAAGGAAAACAGATTATTAAACCTATTAAAACATTATTAAGTCTCCTATGAATTGTTATACAAAATTATGTAATTCACAATAGATTTCAGGTTGTGTGAGGACAGATACACTTTTGTGTTATACCTTTAAATGCAACAAAAATTAAAATAAAAAATTTTAGGGCTGAATATATAAAAGGTAATTGAAACACATAATTTTAGGTGGAAAATAAATATTTAAAAAATTTTAAGAAAAACTTAAATTTGGAAAAAGACATGGTTATGATATCTTTCATTATATTCTCCCATTTGGCATTGCTGTTTGTCTCCTTTCAAAATTCCAGAACATCCATTGTTAGATGATCTAAACCAGCTTGATACATGGCACATAAATTCCTGGCTTGTATTGAAATAATTTCCATCAAATTATTCTTTGACATATATTTTTAAAATTGTAAAATGGCATTTTATATTGCATTTATTTTTTTCTTTCCAATTGAGTTGGATTTAACTAAATTCGGGGATAAATTCTAAAAATTAACTGTAGCATTTGTGAAACTTCTTAATAGTTTATTTGACGCTATCTTTAATTACCACAGGAATACAATTTTCCCTTTTTGCAATTGTTCCCTTACATCTTTCTATTCCGAAGAAAGATTTGATCAGTTTATCTTGAAAGAGAATTATATTTCAATTTTGCTGCAAGCACAATGTGCCAAATGATATTGGTCTGTAAGAGTAATTGATTTGGTTAAAATTAGACTTCTGTCCATGGACATGTCAAAGGCAATTTTAATTTCCACACAATAAGACCACAAAAACAATTTTAAGGGTCTGAGCTAATTTGGTAGTGCTGCTCTTTTAGAGTAATTCACAGATTTAGTCATAAGGAGTCCCATACCAAATTTCAGTAGTTTCTAGGGTTAAGATCCTTTTACTTTATTCTGTACAAGCTATGTATCATGTGATTTAAATGCTAGCTCCAGTGAGGTGTGCTAAATAAAGAAACTTCTCTCTCTGCGCTGAAATGTTAGGACACAAAATTACTTCCCTCTTCTCCCTGAAGTTTCTTGAATTGGTAGAGTTTATATTTTAAAAACACCTAGAAATGTAATTGTTAAGGTTTCATCACAAACTATTCTTTGCAGAACGGAACTTTCGTGTTGGGTAGTATGGAAACATCTTTCAATGCGAGCTTACTCCTAACTAGTTAAAAGAACGATTTTTGACTGCTTTCTGCCCCTTAAAATGTTTTCCATTGCTTGGGTTTGGTACAGATGAAATGTGTAAAAAGTTCTTGATTCTTTTGGTTTTCTTTTAGATAAACACAGTTGAGAATCTCCAAGGGAAACTTTTTAGCTTCAGAGATCTTTTTTTTTAGACCCTCTGACATATAATTATACTTCTGATTGATATAAAGTCAAATACAGTACTCCCTCCCTCTTTTCTTTTCCTCAGAAAAACATTAGGCATCTGATCTGGTGGAGTGAACAGTAGAAAAAACCCAGTATATTTAGCCATTAAAATAGAGTTCAGCCATAACAGGAAAAGTTGTCACCACATTCTGTGAGCATTTCATTTTTAGGCCAAGTTCTAAGCCTCCTAGAAGCCTCACACAATTTGTGATTACCTATTTGTTTTGTTATTAAGTGTAATAGTAAAGCATACCAATATTTAACATGGTCATTACTCTGCTGCTTAAGCAAAGAAAAGTGGATTTGTGTATTGCACTCTTAGGGATCTTTTCTTTCATATTTTCCCATATTGAATCAATTTTCCTTTTCTTCTAACTAAAAAAAAGTCCATTATGTTAAAAATATGCAGTAAAATAATAATGTCCCAGAGCTCTTGAAAATCTTTATATTGGGGCAGATTTCTTTATTTTTTTTTTAAATGTAGCCAGACAGAAGTGAAACCCATCAGCAGTCATTCTTTATCTCTCAATAACACCAAAAAACATCTCAAGACATGAACTAAAGAATTACATGTCCAGTTGTACCCTTTCAGGGTGCTTGTAAGTTAAAGCCCATGTTTAGCACACAGCGGACTTGGAACCGAAGTTAGGCTCCTCATCTTACAAAAAGTACATCATTGTAATTACACTCTACTTATACAGTATCTTCTACATTACACAGACTTAAAAAAATTATTTCCAATTTACAGTGGAAAACTGTGGTTCCTGGAGATGAAGTTAATTTGTGTGACATCATAGCAGATGTAAAAGAGAGGTGGGAAAAAAGAGGGGCCTCTTGATTTTTGGTAGATTCGTTTTCTTCTGAGCAGTACAAACTTCTCTGCCTTCATTAATATGCTTACTGGTTCCATCTTTACTTTGACATCAAAAGCCACACAGCAGGTGCTAAAACACAATATGCTGAGTGTAAAAAAAAAAAAATCAGACTTTCAGATGCATACTGGCCAAACACCGTCAATTATTTCAATGTTTTCAAATGTTCACCTTTTTAGCCTTGTGAATTTGAAAAATTGAAAAGCATATTGTCTCCAGTAGGAGTACCACATGACCTCTATTCAGTAGCCCCTCGAGGCACTAGATCAAGCATGCTGGGAGGAAATCGTGTTCTCCAGGGGTTTGCCCTCGACCTGGGAGACTTCTCAGACTGAATAGAGTCATCAGGAGGAGAGTCGACTAGTCCCTCTTCTCTGGGACAGAAAAAGTTGTCAGAAACCTAGTTTGATGCAAGAGCATGTTGCTGTTACGGAGGGATGCTGACTCAGCCTTTAACTAGTTCTCTCTCTTGGAGTTTTAACTGGTGGCCTCACAGACTATTGGCTGTGGGAGGCGGTGCTCTTTATGGAGCTCTGTCATCAATTTATTTAAAAAGTATTTATCAAACACTTACTATGTGCTAGGTACTGTTTGGGCGCTAAGCGTCTGGTGGTGACCAAGACCAGTGAAGGCCCTTCCCTCATGTAGTTTCCGATCGAATGTAATCTAGTAGTCTCCTAGGAGGGAGTCTTGTAACTTTGGGCTAGTGTATCAAAAGGAGTAGATAGATCACTCATATATGTACGTGGAAATGAGGATCATTTGAGTACAGCAGGGTGCTGGGGAAGTGGGGTCTACAAGGAAGGCTATAGGGTTTTAAGCTGAAGAACAAAGTGCTGGAGCAGACATGGCATTGAGAAGCAGCCTAAGAGAAAAGCAAGGGCAAACATGTGTGTGTGTGTGTGTGTGTGTGTGTGTGTGTGTACCATGACCAGTTTTTTGTGTGGTCGGTGGTGTGCCTGCCTGGAGCAGAGGGTATGTGGTAGAGGAGGGCTGAGGCGGGGGTCATGAGTGGGGAAAACTCAGCCCTCAAGCATAGTTACAGTGTCTGTTTTATCACACTATAAAAACTTGCTTTAATGAGAGTATGTACAAATTGTATTGGGCGCCTGGAATCAAATGCTTAGATTTGCCTGTGGAAATCTCGACCAAAGAGGGAGCAGCACTAGGCGTAGAAGAAGAAGGATCAGTAGGATATTTGCCAGACAGGCACGTGCACATGGGCGTTAATATCAGGGAGCGGTGGGCTACTCTAGCTGGAACCATGGCTTAGTCATCACAAGGGCATCTGGAAGCAGAATGAGGAAGAGATGGAAAAAATCTGAATATAGGATGCTGGAAGTTAGTAGAGAAAAAGGATATTATCAAGGGACAGGGTCTTGGTAATGGATCGAGAATAGCGTATCTATGTGACAGGGCAGCCTCTGCACCAGCATTCCCTTCGCAGCCTTCTTATTAAACAGGCACACATTTGCAGGTCAGCTGACCTCAGTTAAAAGTGTGATCCCTAGCCTTGGAGCGGTGAAAATATTTGTGGACCTCAGAGACTGATTACCTGGATCCTTACTTTACCTGGATCCTTACTTGACTGAGTTAACTGCTGCAGGTTAGCTGTCGGAAAATTAAGGAGGCAACTGTGTCATTTCAAAATGGCAGATAATGGCAGATGGGGCATAAAGTTTGGCCAAGGGCATATTTTTTTGTCTCTGCCACTCATTTGTCGGTGACCATTTGCAGCCTGTTATATGCCGCCTGTTATATGCCTTTGTTCTGCACCTAGACTTAAAGCTTCCTGATGGCTTTGTCTGTATCCCACCGCAGAGCAGAGCGGGCATTCAGTAATTACTTGCAGTGTGATTAAAAGCTGACTATGTAGCCCAAAGGAAGGAGATGAAATGTAGTGCTGGATACCACCCCATATTTAAGCTTCCATATCATCAGGAACTCTGAGATTTCACCTCAATGTCTTCTCCCATAGAACGGACCAGACTTTCTTTTTTCAGCCTGTGATCTGGTTGAGACCACACCTCAGGGGCTCTCCAGGCTGCAGACAGGCGGTGCCTTAATACGTACGATGCAATCTGCAGATGGGGCATCAGCCTTCCTTCTGCGGCCTAATTCCTATGGACAACCTAACATGGGGATTTAATAAAAATGTACATGTATTCTGCGAAGAGTCCAGCAACAAATGAAAGCAACTTTTGCCTGCCTTTGAAATGGGTGGACCCTGAAACACTGGTCTGTTTGAAGTGGCATCCTGACCCACATGCAGATGCTTCGTTCCTATCTGCCATGACTGGACTAGAGCACTAAATCCTGATAAGACACATCATTTGCAATGGGAATATATTTTCAAGTTTTTAAGCTTTTCTGATGTGCCATTATTGCTGCTGTGTTTCCTGTTTTATGTAGGTGGTAGCCCTCGGAGAGGTACCAGATGGGACTGTGGTTACTGTCATGGCGGGTAACGATGAAAATTATTCTGCTGAGCTCCGAAATGCCTCTGCTGTTATGAAAAACCAAGTAGCAAGGTTCAACGATTTGAGATTTGTGGGCCGGAGTGGAAGAGGTAGGTCTCTGGTTTTTAATATTGATAGTGGAATAAACACATCAGGATCTCCTGATGAAATGTAGACTAGTCTGTATACAAATCAGCACCTTCTTCCACCGAACAGAATTGCTGAAGGTTTTATTTAAATATGTCCAGATGAAGTTGAGTGTTCTTCTGAGCGCTCAGGCCTTTTTCATTTGTTTTATGATATTGAAAATTCAAACAGTGTTTTCAGGAGAACTAGTCCCTAATTTCACTGGGTGTGAGCACATAAGGTGGAGAGAACAGTTGGAGGCTCAAGCTCTGAATTATGAGGAGCCAAATAACTGAGTAAATTGAGTGGCAACGGGGAAAGAAAAAGGAATGCATTGGATCAATTTCCTGATAATATCAATTTTGCTCTAAGTTGTAGCAAGGACAGCTAGTGTAACACTCTTCACTTAGCACATAGGTTACCTCTGTATGATTTAACTTAACTCTTGTAATAAGAATCTGTTTTAAAAAAATCATGGTTTTTTACAGAAGGCTTCTCATTTGAATCAGTGAATGATGTGTTACCTATGTTAGAATGACTGTATAGAGTGGTCTAGACAGATGAGTGATTAAGACTCTAAATAATTCCCACATTATTTGAGGGTCTCCCACATCTGCATCCATATTCAAATATTGGGAGTCCTTAAAAAGATCATAAAATAGAAAATAATTTCTTTTAGAATTTTCATAGCTGTTTCATAAAGGGGATTAATGTTTTTAAAATAAGAGTCTCTAAGGAAACCGATATTTTGGCTTTTATTTACTTTCCTGTGGAGAGACTTTTAATGGTCCTTCACGAGAAGTATTATGCTCATTTATGCACTTATTGAATCTAATATTTCCATTTTAAGTGTCTCGATAAGAAGAGAGAAAATAGAGCACTTTAGGACGGAGGTGAAATAAATTAGAATGACCTATGGAACGACTTCCACCCAGGTTCGAATTAGGAAATGAGAAGCATCAATTTTTAAACCATGTCCGATAATTGCTCTTTAGTTTGGATCAGATGTCATATTATTACCATTGTAAAAACTTGATAAGGGAAATTCAAGCAAGGCTGTTTCCGATGAGTAGTTTTAGTTTACTTTCTAGGAACAGGGCCAAGAAGCTGTACTTTTTAACTTAAAAAAAAAAATGATGCATGCTAATGAGACACTGTCACTGAAAGATTGTTTGAAATAAGATGAGGCTCGGAGCCTCTGGTAGACTCAAAACTAAAGGGTTATCTCTGCATCAGATTTAGTTTACTTTCATTAAAAGGAAAAAAGACACATCCTATCTCACTGTTGACTGATTAGGTGTGAACTGTGTGCATTCTTTTTTTTTTTTTCTCCTTTTTTTTTTTTTCTATTACTGGTGCAGGTCTACAGTACAATTAAAGTTTCCCTTTTTTTTAGTAGGAATCAAGAAACATTTGAACATGATGATTTATTTACCTGCATGCTCTGAATTGCATCTTTCTTCTTATGTAACATTATTTGGTTTTGAATTAGGGTAATGAACTTCAGTATTTAGAAGGCTGGACACAATACCTTACAGAGTCAAGCTGGTGTTACCTTGCTTCTGTATTATATAGATGCTGCATAACTTTTCTCTGATCAATTTGAGTAGAAACTATGGCAAAGTGATAGTGTACTTTGTAAACCCTCAACATATTTATTTAAGAAACTTCAAAGAGAAACAAAGGGTGTGCACTGTTTTACTATATTGGCTTTCTGAGTTTTGGCTGGTTTCCCAAATAGCAATTTTTATATTTAAAAAAAAAAAAGACAGACTTAACTGCTTGCAGACTTTTCACGCATGGAAGATGAAGAAAGCTTCTTTTGATGAAGTGTAATTATGTCCAAACAGAGCTGACCCCCTCCCCCTATATTTCTTATGATCTTAACTGAAGAAAGTAGGATTTTTCCTTTGAAGCAGCCGGGACTTGGTGGAGGATCTGAAATGCTACAGTCTGCTGCCAGAGGCAGGATGGAGAAATTGGTCCAGACTTGTCTTCGAGACTTAGATTGGGGGCGGGGGGAGCGGGTGGAGAGAGAAAGAAAAATTGATTTATCACTAATAATAGATTTTTATATCATGACATTAACGTTATATGAAACAGTAATATTAAACTGAAATGAAGAGGACAAAAGGACAGAGAACACTGATAAGAGATACCATTCTTTGGAAAAAAAAAAAAAAGGGGCGGTCAGTTTTTCAGTGGCAGGAAACCCTTTAACCTGCCTGGGTACCTGACCTGCTTTCTAAAGAAAAAAAACTCCTTCCAGCTTCCTGTCTGATTTTGACACTTCAACATTTCTCTTAAGTTCTGAAGTCTGGATTATCATGTCGCTAGCATTGTATTTTTTTTTTTCCTCCAGCTATTTACAATTTTCTATTTTGAGGAGCATGAAAAAATAAAGAATACCAAGTTTCTCAAATGTTAACACTTTTTCTTTTCAGGGGTAGAAAGATAAATTCTCAGAAATTGAAAAACAGTTTTAGATGCATAAAGGAGTCACTTCACTACTTACTTTGTCATTATGGGTTATCTGATGACTTTTGAAAGTGCTTTGAATGAAACGTAGAGCATCTGTGAAACTGGCCTCAAGTTAGGAGTGGCTTACCTTTTTCAGTTTTTTCCCCCCCTTTTTTCTCCTTTGTATTTTAAACAGAAGTATTTGTTTGCTATTTCAACAGACATACTTGGTCCTTGAGTTTTCTTGCTGTGCTTCCTCACTTTTACATCAAGCATGCTGCTTGTATTCTACAAGCAGTTTTAAGCACCTACAGTATACAGAGCATGGGTCCTGTATCGATCTAAGATACAATCCTTGCTCGCAGTCTTACCCTACCGACTGTTCCTGATGGCCTCTCCAGCTAGGTGAGAATCGTCTTTCAATGACAGTTCCTATATTTACCTCAGAGAATATATGACTCGAGGACATATTTTGGAACTAGTTCCTAGATGAAGCCAAGGATGATATAATTAGTTGTCTAATGAGCGCTCCCTCAGTAGGAGCCTGCATTTTTATCACTTACGGAAAGTAATAAACAATGGAATTTAGAAAAAGTTTTTTTTTTTTAATTAAAAAAAAATTTAAGTGAATCATGAGTACTCACAGAAACATTTAACTTAGGAGATGTATTATTATTTATGAGGTGAAAAACCAATTACTTAGTTGGGTGGTAGTTTCTAGAAGTTTCTAGAACATGATGTTCATGTTCCTTCTGAAGGGGCAGTAAGAGGTAAAGCGAACCTCCTTAATTTTTAGGTTAGTCGTCGAAGTACATCTGGATCATCAGGATTTGATTTTAGAAGATTGTAGTCATACTTAAGTACTAGTTTCCTCTCCCCCAAACTTACCTCTTTTAAAAAGAAATTTTTACTGGTTCTGCTTTGAACATTTAGGTGCTTTATACTTATAGGGTCAATTTATACTGGCTTCAGTTCTTACACAGCGAGTGTGAATTGGGGAGAAGCATCAATGACTTTTAGTATCGGAAGGACGATGGGAAGGTCTTAAACGGAAGTATTCTCAGAACCGGGTTAGATAAGTTCGTGAGTCTAAATAACCTGAGTCTCCATAACGCTAGCAGGTATTTAGACTCAGTAGGACAAGTGAGACACACACAACCTTGGTGTATTAAGATCGTGCCACAGATGACAGCTGCCTCGCAAGAGCCACCCTTGGAGAAGCGCAGTCCTGGCTCACAGACCACGGATCTGACCCAGAGTGGCATTTTGTATGGTTTCATCTCATTTAACTTTCAATCTAGGGGTTCAGCCCATTCACTCCCCCAGATCTCTACATTGTTTTGAGGTCTCAGTCTAGATCCAGTGGCTTCCTATTCAGCTTTCTAATCTGGATTCTCTACCCTTGGAGTTTTCTGTAACTAGTTCAGACTGCCAGCTGCCTTTTTCTCCCAGTTAGCCCTCATGTTTATAATAAATCCTCTGGTTCTTTTTTTTTTTTTTTTAAAGATTTTATTTATTTGAGAGAGAGAGACAGCCAGCAAGAGAGGGAACACAAGCAGGGGGAGTGGGAGAGGAAGAAGCAGGCTCCCAGCGGAAGAGCCTGACGTGGGGCTCGATCCCAGAACTCCAGGATCACGCCCTGAGCCGAAGGCAGACGCTCAACGACTGAGCCACCCAGGCGCCCCATAAATCCTCTGGTTCTAACCAGACAATTGCATTTCTTTAAACCCGTGTAACATTCAGTCTATCATGGATGAAACAGGATCTATCGGTGACACTTTAAGAATAGATGCTTTCATCATCCTGGCCGAGGTACTACATGAGTGGATTTGTATTGATTATTTCTTGGTCTTAACAGAGCTGATTGGGATACGTGTAAAAATAAATGATCTATTAATTTTTTAAAATGTTCTCTGACAAAGTTGAAAAGAAGAGCACTCATTTTAAGGCCTGGAAGACCCGGGTTCAGACCCTGATTTTTTCCTCTTATTAGTTGTGTGGTTGAATTACTAAGCCTCTCTGGGCTTCCGTTTCCTCATTTGTGAACTGCAGGTGATGAACGTAACTGGAGAGGATTAGATGAGATAATGTGTATGAAGGGGCTGGCAGTTAGTCGTTTTCTAATCAATGCTTATCTTTCCCTGTCTGCTCCCCTCCCCCACTCTGTCTTGTCTTTTTTCTTTCTCTTTTCTTTTCTTTTCTTTTCTTTCTTTCCTTCCTTTTTTTTTTTTTTAATATTGGCCGTGCAAAAGTATAGCCAAAGAGACTTAAAACTATATACACTGAGTAACAAATGATGTGTGTCTTAAACATATTTTTGGAACTTACATGGTCGGGGTTGAAAAGAAAACCCATTCACTAGATTTGACAGCCAAAGACCTGTTCTACATTAAGCCTGGTGTACAACCTGTTCCATATTAAGCTTTGAAAAGATTGCATTAAACTCTGCATTGCTACATATTGTTTAAGATTTGCTTTTTGATTTAATACCCTCAAGCTTTCGGTAAAGGGAAAAAAAACAGTCTCTGACCGAAAAAACAAAGCAAAACAAAACGAGCTGTTTCAAGGTCTGGTACAGGAGCAGGCCAAGTGCACACTCTGGCCCGAGATTGCCGCGAAGGTTTTATTGAGTCACTGTTTCACGCCCACCTTTTCCTGTCTTGTAACAGTTTGCAGTTTTGACTATCTGACATGACTAACCGTCGCAAATCTAACTGATTAAAACTGTCAGTGAGTCTGTGTAACAGAGTCTGGGATCTTCTGGAGAAAGCAGACGTCCGAGTCCGCTCCCAGACTTCTCCCCCACCTCTTCTTTCCCCCACCTCTATTCATCACCTTGAGCTCAAAACATCAGATGCCTCATTTCAATGAAGTGCACCCTCGGCTGAAAGCACAAATTCATTTAGCCAAGAAGTCCCTGCCAGGGAGTCAGTTCAGGATTTAAGAGCAGGGATGTATGTTAGGGAAGGGGTGAGCGGGGAGGAGAAAAACTTTGTTCCAGTAATGATGAAATCATCATACCACAGGCACATTAAGGCAGGACAGGAGACACCGGCTCCTGTTAAAATGATTCCCATAAGAACCTTCCTCTTTCATCTTCTTATTGTAGTGCAGTTAAGCAAATGAAATGCTAAAGCCATGTGAAGTAAATAACATCATCAACAGTGATTTACTATTGTTCTCTCATGGGGTCATGACCTAATCCTAAATAAAGACTTCTAAACTTGTCTCTGTTTGGATGTGTTCCTGATGTTGGAGAGGACTGGAAGGAAGAGAACGCTCCGCAAGTGGACCAGAGTTTTTGTTTTCATTACCACGCTTGCTACTGAGCAGCGGTGTTGGGGAGTTGAAACCCTCTTGCGTAGCCCCCCAGTGAAGACGCTCTGTACACTCAATGAGTTTAATCACTCCCTAAAGCGGCCATCGGAGGCTTTCTCATGGAGAATAAGGAGCCTCGTCTCTTGTCTTTGGTTCAGTACCTCCTCAGAGATGCTCGAGTGCCTTCGGGACGTGTGTGCTGCTCTGTTACCCCAGTGCTGTCTTTTTATATTCACTGTGGATTTTCCCCTTTTACATCTGCAGGCAAGAGTTTCACCTTGACCATAACTGTCTTCACAAATCCTCCCCAAGTAGCCACCTATCACAGAGCTATTAAAGTTACCGTGGACGGACCCCGGGAACCCAGAAGTAAGTACTTGCCTTCCTATTGGACACGGTAACAGGGTGTGTGGAGACCCTATGAGGAATGTGTCCCAGAGCCGTTAAAGCTACTTTCACGTGAACGGTTTCCTTGCCACGTTTGCTATCTGCATGGATTCTGACGAGGGACAGTTAGCAGAACTTCCCAGTTAGTAGAAGATCAAATCACACTTGTAGCTTTGCCACAAAATCGCTAAGGCCTCCCTAACTTGGGGGACACGAGTGGATGATTATCGAGGCATTCTTCTCACCCGCTGTACACAATAGACAGGGCCCAACAGACCCCTGAGAGCTGAGGAGGAAAACAACAGACTGCAGAATCCCGAGCTTAGTCAAAAAGCATTTGTGTGTGTTTCCCATGGTCTAAGAATGTGTTTTAACTTTTTAGCTCGCCCACTCAATTCCCTTTATAAAGAGCACACTGCTTAATTACAAAGAATTTATTTGCAAATGATAACTTGCTTGATTGTTACAACACTGTTGTTTGGTCATGTTCTGGTAATTGTTATAGATAGTTTCTTTTAACAGATAGAGTCAAACCAGGTCTAAATCCGCCTTTGTGTGTTTGTCTGTCCGGACATCCAGAAGGTTGATCGGGCATTCGGTTAAGGGAGTACACAGAATCCGTTTGGGCCAATATGCATTTTTCTCCTAAATCTAAATTGAGACAGGTTTTTTTTCCCCACCCCCACGCCCAAAACCGATTTGATCAAACCTGGTACAGCAGCATTTAACTGCATTTAGGGATTAAAGATTATTTGATATACACGACATGAAAACTTCTGTGCCAGTGGAAACGCATTGAACTCTGCCTTTGATGAGTGAATACGTCGGAGTCCCAGCCATTGGGTTTAGAGAGTTTAATTTCGTTTGTGGTGGAGGTACAGCTTGCAGAAACATTTGTTATATAATGATACACCTGCCTGGACGGTGAGAGTGACCTGTCTTCTCTTCCCCTAAAACTGAGACAAAAGGACTGGTCAAGTTTTCTGCTCCCCAAGTAGCATGTCTGTTAGCGGCGGGAACGTAGGTTGCCTTCGGTTCCTCTTGCTGCTGTCTCTTCACCAAGGCTCACTGCTCGTCTGAACTAGGGAGGTTTCCTGCCTCAAAAGCCAGTCTTTGAAGTTTTTCTTTTCTCCTCCTTTCATGTGTATGGCTTCTTCTAGGTTCACAACGTTGGGTCAGTGCTATCTCCGTTCAGGTTGAGAATATTCTGTTAGGCAGTTGCCACACACGTGTCTCTGGTCGCCCCGAGTCTCTGGTCATAAGAGCCAGTGGTTGTGCAGTGCAGGTGACTAGAAGAGAGCAGGGATGTCTGTCTGGTTTGGGGCTTTGGCTGACGTTCCTGGACTGCCATGAATCGGGGAAGATGCCTTGTGATGGAAGCCACGTGTTATCTAATTAGCCCTTGAGTTCCTGAAAAGGCAGGGACATTTATTTCAGTCATGTGTAAAGCAGGACAGTAGTCTTTTAACATTTAGCAGTACTAATACTTATCTTTTAAAGATGTTTCCTGCTGATCTCAGCAGCTTTTCTCACTTCTTGGAAAAATCATTAGTGAGTGTGTGTGTGTGTGTGTGTGTGTGTATCTGTGTGTCTCTGTTTGTGTATGTGTCCACACACTCAAGAGTTGATGTTCAAAAGTTGAGGGTTGGGAGAGGAAACAGGGAAGGGTGGGTGGGTGCTGCCCTGTTCTGAAAGGGGTGACAGAAGGGGAGGAAACGGGGTAGCTTTCCAAAAGTCACTTCTCTCTCTGGTGAGAATACTGCTACCTCATTCCCAAGGGGTTGTTGACAGAATTGATTAGTCGATAGGCTTGCTGCCCTGTAAAGGCAGAGAAGTGCCCTGAAAACAAGGAGGGGTCAGGGTAGAGGGGTAGATGGTGTATGTGTGACCTGAGTTCAGGCTCTGGGTGCCAAGGGTGGGAGGGGGAACAGATAGAGATCTTGAGGCAGACCACTGAGTAACATTTTTCATGGACCAAAAATGTGTGTGACAATGCGATATCATTTCTCTGACATCCTGAGGTGGCGTGCCAAACTCAGTATCTGGATACAGGATGGGTACGGTATCAGTAACATCTTAATCCTATAACCTTGAGTCTCTATACTGGATTCTTTCCTTCTGTTCTGCTCTTGACCATCCTGGACATTGAGTGCATAGTACTCTTCCCAGTATTGTTCTTTAAATTTTCACATCCCAGGTGTGAAAAATGCCCAGGATTTTCCATTTTCTTCAACTATAATAGGATTTTGATTGAGTAGTGCATATATAATGTTAAATGGAGAATCCTCCAGAATGTGGGTTGGCAAACTTTTTCTATGAAATGCCAAATAGTAAATAATTTCAGCTTTGTGGGCCATATCTTCCCTGTCCCAAGGACTCAACTCTGGCAATGTAGCTCCAAAGCAGCCTCCGCCAATACATACATGGATGGTTGTGGCTGTGTTTCAATAAATCTTTATTTACAAACACAGGTGGTGAGTCTGATCTGGCATGCAAGTTGCAGTTTGCCAACCCCTGCTCTAGATTTCAAAGTGGCTTATGTTATTAACCCTTAACAGAGTAGGGCTTTAGAAAAAAGGCTTTCCTGATGGGAGAGAAAAAGACAATGCAATTGTTTTAGCCTTCTTCCCAGCAAAATTATAATTCTTCAAGTAGTGGTTGTCATAGAAATAGTATCCATCTGTTTATTATTGTAATGGTTTGATGGAGTTGAGGATTTTACACCATTGATTCCCGTAAATGGAATTTCACCCCTTCCTCCAGAGATCAGAATATATATTGCAAAGGCTACTTTTGGTAGATTAGCTATTTGGACAAGGACAAGTTCTGGGTTAACTGGTTGGGTCTTGATTCAGCCCGGCATGGTGGCTAAGGGTGTGGGCTTTGGTGTCAGGCTGTCTGGATTGAAACCCAGCTCCACCACTGACTAGTTAGCTGTATGGTGGTAGGCCAGTCACCTGCCTCTCGTTTGCCTCAACTCCCTCATCTGTTAGAGTGAGAATAACAATGGTATCTTCCTCATCAGTTGCCGCAAAGATGTTAAACGATGTCATGTACATAAACCGTGTAACGCAGCGACTGTCATGTAGTGGGTGCTCATTAAGTGTGAGTTGTTACTGCATAAATTCCCTTCAGTGTCAGGAGTTTGCTGTACAGTTGTGCTCACAGTACCCTTCCAGGAAATAGATACCATCTAGACTCGGCTCCCTCGTGTATTTTTTTTTTTCCCTTGCAGATGGTTTTACTAATTTCTGCTCATTAGCAAATGACACTAATAAGTGTTATAAACTGTGCCTTGAGCAGGTAGTCATGCTGCCCGGGGACAGCTGTGCAGAGGTGATGAGAAACATAATTTGTTTGCAGCGAAGAAAAGTCCGAAAGAGGATGCTCGGGTGCTCGTGCCCCCCTCCGAGGCCCTGCTTATCAGCACATCTGCCAAGACTTGCTTTTCACTCAAAAATCAGAGAGGTTTCATCCTTCTGTGCTCTCTGTCTCTGGCAGCTGAACCGGTGCTGTCACATCACAAACCACTTCTCTTCTTAATATACGCATCTGGCGTTGGCAGTTGGACGAACTTCATAAGAGCACATGATCACTACTCATTACAAGATTAAAAAGTACCCCATGGCATCATTGATGTTTTTTAACTTTGATCTTTTGCAGTTGTGATTCATCTCAGTTATAAAACTTCCCTTTAAAGGAACATAGCCGATGACTTATTAGAACCTTCATCTTAAGTAGCGTAAACATGAAAACGGTGCACATCTTTACAAAATGCCATTTGTTTTCTTTGCCAGCTTATCATTTTAAGACATGACATCATACTTAAGATCCCAAATTTGTAAGTCTGGTGTTTAGGCAAGGCGTTTTGACCTTCCGTTGGCAAGTGAGCTCTGCAGAGCAACTCCCGTCTGTCCGCCAGCAGGAGAAGGCGGTGGGGCAGCCGCAGGAACAGTAATGCGTTTGGATGCCTAACTCTTTCAAACATCAGTTTCTATTAGGATCCTTTGTTCCGTGTCTGCCCTTGGTTCCAACTTGCAGTCCGATTTGAAGAATGTCTACAGGAAGGTGAAAGCTTGGTTAGCAATGTTGGAGTCGTGGTTCTGAGCTAGGGAAGGAGAGGGCTGATGGAAAAGGTCTTATTGGCTGTGCAGAGGATGGAAAAAATAAATCGCCTTACAGCGGCAGGATCCTCTTCATTCTCTTGCTGTTTTTTCAGTTATCGATTGCTAAATAACACACCATCCCAAAACATAATGGCTTCAAACAACAACCAGTTTATTATTCCTCAGGATTTTGGTGGGCTGCCCTGGATGGGGGTCTTTCATGTGGCCGCAAGAAGATGGTGGCTGGAGCTGGAACATCCATGATGGGTGCATTCTTATGTCTGCTGCCTTGGTGGGATGGCCAGAAGGTTGGGCTTGGCTGGAATGATGGGACAGCCTTTCTCCCTCTCCCTGTGGTCCTGGAGCCTTTCCCCCTCCACATGGCCTCTCCATGCGGTCTCTCCAGCACAGTGTGACTTCTTGCATGGCAGGTCAAGGCTCCCAGAGGTGCAAGAATGGGAGCTTTTAGGCCTTCTTAAGGCTTCTTAAGGCTCAAAACTGCCATGGAGTTACTTCCCGCATATACTGTTGGTTAAAGCAAGATACAGTTGCAGCCTAGATCGAAGGGGAGAAACCCATAAAGACATGAGTGATGGGGACAGTGGTTCATTGACTCACCAATACCATCAACTTCCATAAGTGCTTAGATGGCAAATGTCATTGTTGTCACAGGACACAATGATATTTTTGAGGTATCCTCTTCTGAAAGGTCTCTCGACTTTCTAATCTGGAGGACATTTACAGTTCTGCAAAGTTTTCTGTCCAAAGTTTACAGGATGCGTGCAACACTCAAGGAGGGCAGGAAAAACGAGGCCAGGGTTCAGGCTTGGCCACAGGACTGTGATGCCTCATTATCAAGGGAGGAGGTAGTTCAGGTCCTGTCAGCTTCTTACCAGAGTTTTAACGAGAGAGCTGAGTCTCCATCAGTGCCCTCTAGTTATACTAATTCACAATCACAGAGGCCTTCTTCCCTGCAAAGATACATTCAAGAACCCAAACATCAAAATCACAAGGGCTTCACCCTACTTTCCCACCCACCCCAATTTCTTTTAAAAAAAAAAATGTTCTGCAAGGTGACTCCAAGTTTTAATTATAGGAGCTTCCTTCCGAATGCAGGTATTTGGTAATTATCAGATGAATTACGGGTGCTTGGTATTAGCAGGTCAAGTCAAGGTACGCCGGATCAATACTCGTACAAGAGAAGAACATCTGATGCTTGAACATAAAGAGGCTATTAGCCTTGCCTGGCAACATGGCAAGTCTGTAGCAGAAGAGTTTTATGAAGCCTCAAATGGACAAGCCTGGAAGTTTCATAGTTTATGTCACCCAGCTTTGGAAGTTCTCACTTGCCAGCACACCTGTGAACCTGCTCACCTAACACACGAGTGGGCGCCCAAGAGTTTTTGTGTGTTGTGCCCTAGGGAAGTAAATCATAGCTTCTCTTTAAGGAGAGACCAAAGCTGTCATCTGTGTACCTAACTGCTGGGACACTGCTGTTCACTGTTGGCCAGCTAGCTACCTGTCCTGACCCAGTGGGAGAAGGAAGAAGCTTGGCCTCTTCTTTCCTGTTGACCGATCTCCTTTCTTGCAACACTGCCCTGCTTGGCTGCATTTTTTAATAAAAAAAATTTATTTGTTTATTTATTTGAGAGATAGGGAGAGAGAGAGAGAGGAGCACACAGGAACACATGCATGCATGAGTGGGGGCAGGGGCAGAGGGAAAGGGAGAGAATCCCAAGCCGACTGTGCGCTGAGCGTGGAGGCTGACTCGGGGCTTGATTGCACGACCCTGAGATCTTGACCTGAGCCAAAATCAAGAGTCAGATGCTTAACTGACTGAGCCACCCAGGCGCCCCCCAGCTTGGCTGCATTTTGCCTTGAGTGGGGGCTGGCACTTAGGGGAGGAAGAGGCTGTCTGGAAGTGCAAGGTAATGTTTGTGTTCCTGGGACTGCCTCAGCACCCTGGCTCGCTCAGCTTGTCAGGCTGAGGTCCTCAGCCAGACTGGTTTCTTTTTCTGCTTGCACGTTCTCACCTGGCATCACAGATTTATAATTCTTCGGAGATGGCTTTAGGATTCCATGTTCTTAAGGCACCTCCAGCTGCAGAAATTTTACCTTATGAACTTAAGGTAACAGACTTAAACAAAGCAGGGTGGTCTGGGCACGGCATCATCTCATTTTCCCCTAATTCTGTTCCACCTCGGCCTGTTTGCTAGCCCTGTGAAGGGTGGAAAGAATGGAGGGTTTGGCCTTTTCTCTTCCTCTTCCCAGCTGATGTCAGTGGCAGCTCGCCTTTATCCGCTGCTACTCGTCATCCCAGTTGGGTGAAAGAATAGGCTTTTTTTAAATGATGGTTGGCCCATGCCCCCTGCTTATTTATAGATGCTGGTTGCTTCTGTAGAGCTTGGCCACACATGAAAGGCAGGGAAAATGCAAAATGTGTTGGATGGAGGGCTAGCAGAAGAATTTTTTTCAGGTCATTGGACACCTCTGGACCCCGTCCTTGCGTTCATCATCTTTCTGTCTGTGCAGATAATTTGAGAAAATCTTGATAGGCCTTGTACCATACTCCTGAGGCCACAGGCCTGAATTTTAGCCCTTAGTGCAAAGCATTAGTAGAAAAGCTGGTTACTTCTTGCCTTGCAGCCTTTCCCTGGTTCTTCATTGTCTCTGAAGTGCCCAAGGAATGGAAATTATGGGTAAATGCCATGTTTTGATATTTACAAGTCAGCGAATACAAGCCGTGGTTCAAGTGGCATTAATATTAATCATTCAGTCACTAGTATATAAAACACTGTGGAAAATCTTTGACTGAAGGGAACAAGATCAGGTAAAAAAAAAAAAAAAAAAACCCCAAAAACTGTTCCCTTTTTCCTCTTTCTTGAAGAAGGATGGGGCAAGGGGGACAGTCAGAAGCTCTGGTAGGGGTCATGTCTGGTGGTTGGTGGAATGTGCTCTTGAGAAGAGCAGTTTTAAATCTCTTTCAGTACTTTTTTTTGTTGACTGACTGTCAGGAGCTGGGAAGATGGCCAAGAAGGAAATGACACATCGAGAGGCATTTCGTGTTGTGCAACATTCTGTGGGACTGATGCAAGGCTATATGGCCTGTTTACACATTCCTCCGCTCGCAGGCTGCATGGTAGTAATTGAGCTCAGCAGCACATGGCATGCTGCAGCAAGGAGCATGGCCTTCACATCCTTTCACGGCAAATTATCACAGCCGTTCAAACGTGCGCATGTCCCCCGTCTGCACTTCTCCCCGGCTTCCCAGCTCTGTCGGCGCTTTCTCATTGCACTGGACTCGTGTGAACAAGGAGCTGTGGCTCTCACAGTAAGAGCATGTCTTCCGCACGCACATGTTCCCGTTGATACATTGACTTCTAACTAAATATAGCCTGGCAGGTTTTCAAGCGATGTGTGTCCTCAAAGCACACCTATACTCGGTCCGATGTGTCCGCAGTTTGTGTTTCGGTACAAGTCAGAAATCATTCATCCTTCAAACGGTGTTAGGGACGGGAGAGAGAGAGAGAAAATAATTTTTTGGGGGGGTTATATTGAATAATTTATTATTAATTTATAGAAAAAATGTTTCCTTCCCAAGGAAGAAAATTCCTGATAGATCACTGAACTACCTTACTCCTATTTTGTTTGTACTATAACATTTCAAGGAGGACTGGACCAGAGGAGAATAGTACATTCAAAGATAACAGAGGAAAAAGATTGTGTGGTTGCTCTTTTGATTTATCCTTGTCCCTACCTCGCATATTTGGAGGACGCACGGATGATGCCCATGAAATCATATCTGTAGTCCTCACGTGAGGTCTCGAAAGTTTTACTCTAGGCAGGTATGGAAAACAATTGCTCAGGGTTTTCAGGTAACTTTGTGAAATTGAGAGGGCATAAAAGCGACGTAGGTCTAAATTAATTTGAGGTCCTATGCAACAGTTCAAGTAGGAGACTGTATTTGGGGTGTGGTACTTTAGTGACAAAGGAAGGGCTCCCTGTTCCTCTCTCCGTGTCTCTGCTGCTGTGCCCTGGTGGCTAAAATCTATCTGCTAATAGACAAGAGCACGTAATCAAATTCAGGGCTAAGGCTTAAATCCAAACAGGTCCAGAAACGGTAACTCAGACTTAAACTCCTATCAAGTCAGCAGAAGTGATCTGGAATCCTGTTTTGGGAGATAAAGGGAGAATGGTTAATGAAGTCTTGGGCACCAGAAAGGAAACAGTGCCTCAAGGGTGCAAGCAGGGTCTCTGCCAGCCTTGCAGGCGGCCATTGCCAACTTGAACCCTTGCAAACTTGCTGCAGGTCAGCACTCGCCGTGTGGACTCCTGATGCTTCTCAGGTCTGGCCTACTCTTAGCAAGTGCAGGATTCAATCATGTCAAGGTGTGCATTTTTGGTTTTTATATGTCCATATTTCCTCCTTTTGCAAGTATTTCCCTTTTACCGAATATTTCTTATTCAGTCTTATTCTAGACATGTGCTGGCTTTCCTCCTCTACTGACATGGTTAAATGGTAACATTTAATTTCTGTCTTTCTTTTAGTAGTTATCCTCACTGTTTTAACCCGTACATTTGTCTTAATAAAATTAATCATGATCTCTGTCTGCCTCTTGGATAACATAAGAACTTCAGTGTACTTGAAACTGCCATCACTTCCTCTCTTCTCCTTGGCCGTCTGATATTTTTTACCCTCGTTTTATCCTCCCCAGATTAGTTGTTATAAGTGTTTAAACTATACATTTATCAGTTTATGCACTCACCATTCCTTCCTGCACCTCAGTTCTTCCTTCTGGATTCAGTTACCTTTTTCATGTTACAGATGCCTTCGTAGTTCCTTCATGAGAACCTGTTAGTGGCAAACTCAGTTTTTGTTCCTGAAAATAGCAGCGGTTGTGTAGATTGGCTGCTGTGAGATGCAGGGCACCCTGCTGAAAGTCTGACTGCTGTTAGTGCCCTCCCTTATCCATGGTGGATACGTTCCGAGACCCCCAATTTGATGCCCGAAACCATGGATAGTACTGAACCCTATAGATACTGTTTGTTTTTTTTTTGATGTTTTTTCCTGTATGTATATACCTAGGATAAAGTTTAATTTATAAATTAGGTACACTGAGAGATTAACAACAATTAACGATAAATTAAACAATTATAACAGTATGCCCTAATAAAAGTTACATGAATGTGGTCCCAACCTCTCTCTCTTTCTCAAACTATTTACTCTTCTATACTCACCTGTCTTCTCGTGATGATGTGAGTGGATAACATGCCCACGTGGTGAAGTGAAGTGAGGGGAATGACGTAGGCATGGTGACTTAGCATTAGGCTGCTATCTTGACCTTCTGAGGATCATCTGCTTCTGGACCGTGGTTGACCATGGTGACTGAAACTGCACAAAGTGAAACTGTGGATAAGGGGGACTGCTGTACTAGTGTTGCTTTGTGCTAAGGCTTTCAGGCCGTTATTACCAGGCTTGTTCGAATAGGATTTAAGGGACTAGAATACAGTATAGTAAGATTTTCATGGAAGATGGATGAAGGGAAATGGATCTAAGTGCCTTTCACCACGGGCAGCTCTGAAGAGTCCCAGGCCAATGGTGGAGAGGAGGTGGGAGAGAATGTTCCAGCAGAGGGGGAGAAGTCGAAGAAGAGGCATATAGGGAGAGGAAATTAAATGCCTTACTTCACCGTTTTGGCTTGGGCAGGGCCTCAGTTGCTCTGGAACTCTCAACCCAAATTTATGTTAAAGAACTCTGCCGTTATATCGGATCCTCAGAGGTTATTTGGCTGTTGTTGCTCATTGCAAAACCAGAACAGCATTTTTTAGATGTTGTTGTCCACACATTTCCTGTCATTTTATGAGAGTACAGGTCTTCAGACCAAAAGAGGCTTCTTTCCTACGGTAAATGAATCACTGAATGAAGCAGAGGGAGGAAAGTTGACGTGTGGCTGGACGAGCATGGTTTAAGAGAGCCGGGAGACCATAATCCGGGGTCGAACTTCTGTAGGCGCAGTGGGTAGGGTGACCCCAGTGTTCTCTCCGTGCACCTCCTACTGGCGTTGTGCAGGAAGTGGCTGGTGGGGAAGATGTCCGCTCACACCACAGCAGGCTGGTACCTTCTGCCTTGCCATTAGCCCTCAGACTGCATATGCACCTTTTATGACGCGCATCTTCTTACTCTTTACCTTCTTGGCGCTGATTTTCATGAGCTACAACTTGGGTAAATGCTAGCATGTGTTTTGGCTGGGCAGTAATCAGGATGATTTAACCGGGGCTCTGTGCCCCTTTAGGTTTGGCCCTGGAAATTATTAGTAGAAAAACACGGGCCCTTCAAGGAGATGAGGAAGGTATCCAAACATAGGCTGTTGTACTTACCGGAAGTGAGGAGAAACATGGATGTGTAACAAAGGGGGGGGGGGCGACTGTGAAGTCAAGTGTACTAATTCTAGAACTCTGGTTTCTGTTTCACCCTCTCACCGTTCACGTTCACGCTACCCTGCAAAAACAAGTCACAACGTTTTCCATACCATGACGGCTATTTCAGAGTAGCTTAATGGGGAGTCGATCTGTACGGGCAGTTTATATTTAAGATGTGGCTTCGGTTATGGTTAAAAGAAGCGGAGGACCTGGAAATGCCTTTGGTGAGGCCTCAGGGCCACGTTAGTGACCCTCGGCAAATCACTCAACTCCTGTCCGGTTCAGTTTCTTCGTCCTGCAAGTAGAAATAGGCGTGCAGACGACTTCAGAGTAGCTGGGAGTAACTCCTGAGGAATGATCATAAAGTGCTTGGCTCACATGAAGGGCAACTTAAATACCAAATAGTAATTATGTAGCGCCTTTCTGTCAAGGAGCTCCAAACACTGAGACGTTACCTCACTTGATTCTCTTTACACCCCTTTGAGGGAGGTAGTGTACATTTTATGGGTGGGTAAGCTGAGGCACGGCCATTTGAAAACTCACTTGCTCCACGACACTCTGCAAGTCAGCAGATGATTTGTGGAGGTGGGCGAGGAGCCCAGGTCTCGTCCTGCTCAGTTATTCTCGACTAAGACTCCCTGATGCTTTGTCATGAAAGTTGTGGAAGCTCATGGTGTCAGGCCCAGGGTTGATATTAGGAAGTCGTGTCACTTGAGAAGAAAACCTGGTGACGTAGTTGCGTTGCTCTATGGTAAGTCAGTCGCAAGGTAGAAGGCCTCACGCACAGAAGGCATATATGTAGGTGTGTGTACGTGTGTTTGTGGAATGAATTGAATTCACTCAGAGGGAAGTTTAACTGAGCTGAAAACACTGAATTTTGTGAGAGGAAAATAAGTTCTGAGTAGAACTTATTAACCCTCAGTAGAATCTCACTTCAAATCCCAGTGAAATAGAGTTAGCACTCGAACAAAAAGTTAACTTTAAGATTTGATTGATTGATTGATTGGGAGAGAAAGAGAAGGGAGGAGAGGAACAGAGGGAGAGGGACAAGCAGACTCCAGGAGCGTCATGCAGGGCTCAATGCCATGACCCTGAGATCACGACCTGAGCTGAAACCGAGAGTCCAACGTCTAACCGACAGAGCCACCCAGGCGCCCCCAAAGAGTTCACTTTAAAAAAGTTGCATGAGGGGCGCCTGCGTGGCTCCGTTGGTTAGGCCTGGGACTCTTGGTTTCAGCTCAGGTTGTGATCACATGGGTCGTGGGGTTGAGCCCCGCCTGGGGCTTTGGGCTCAGCGGGGAGTCTGCCCAAGGATTCTCTCCCTCTGCCCCTCCCCCGACGTGTGCTGGCATGTGCATGGGCTCTTTCTCTCAAATAAATAAATAAGAAAATCTTTTTAAAAAGTTGCATGAGAAGAAAATGGAGGCAAGTAGGAGGTAGAAAGAGCAGAAAGTAAAAATTAGTTGAAAGAAGAGAATAAAACGTGTCCATAATCACATCTCCAAAGGTTGCCCCCGCTAGTGATCTGGTACTAATCGCCTGAATGTTTTTCCGTCGTAACACTGGTCCTTTCGTGGAGGTCACAGCAGTGAGGAAATAGCATCAGGACAATGATGGAATGCTGTTAAGTGGCATGCCCTTGTCGAGGCTGAACAGAGAGAGAATAACTGGAAACGAGATCCATTGCTTGAAGGAGCAGGAGTGAGACAATGGGACGGACAGCAGTTTCTAGTTAAGGTCTTGGAAGAAGCAACGGCTGTCTCTGTGACGGGGTGGGCTGGCCTCTCCTGACCAAGACTGGATGGGTCCGAGGAGGAGGACCCCTACCCCTTCCTCCCACTACCCATCCCACCACTAAAAACACTTGCCCCTTTTATAATAGCTAACAGAGCCCCTTTTTAATGATAATTAGAGATACGCTTTAAAATGTAAATATCTCTGGCAGTGGGGGCAGGTATTCATGCAAAAATTATTTTTGAGCGGGTCCTGTTAGCCAGGTGCCAGGCTCACGAAGCAAAGCAGATAATCCCCGCCTTTGAGGAGCCTGCATTCTGAGGGGAAGATGGACGAGAAACAAGTAAACGAACATTTATGTATAATTGCATCTAATTGTAAATTGTGCTCAGTGCTGTAAAAGGAATAAATAAAGATGCAGCAATAAAGAATAATGGGGCAGCAGGGGACGGATAAGAACCTAGTCTGGAGTGTGCAGGGAAGGCCTTTCTGAGGAGATAACATTAGAGCCGAGACCTGGAGGGTGAGAAGGAGCCGGCTCTGGGAAGGGCGGGGAAGACGCTTCACATTGGTAAAGGGCACATCACATATCCAGCCCCGAACATGATCGGTGTCAGAATCTGCTGGCTAATTTTGATAGAAGAGAGAGCACCAGAAGAATGCCTGCGTAGCTGGGAAAAGGTTTGCAAAAAGAGGTGACACACGTCAGAGTTGCTTGTTTTATAATTCTACCCATGGCCTCTGTAGCATAATTTGAGGAGCACAGGAGGACTTTCCGTGCCCACCCCCACAGGCCCTGAACCTCTCTCATGTGATTCTCGCCCAGGTGCCCGAGATTCCTCTTTGAGTTAAGGCTTTGAGGACAGGACCTTCAGAGATGTTATCTGCAATGGAGAACACATTGGAAGACATTTTTGGTTAATAACTTGGTTTACATAAGTGGATCAGATCAGATGAGCTAGATACTCATTTTATAATAGGATCATTTAGGGAGAGTACGTTGAGAAAGACCTGGAAGAGCTCTGTCTGGTGAGGAAGACTGAGTGGGAGTCGGTGGAGGGGAACGGCTCCTCTGCGGCCGGCACCCGGTAAGAACACTGGGTCCCGAAGAACATGTTTTTCTGCTACGAGGAGCCCTGGGAGCAGGTTTGTACCCAAAATAACCCAAACAAAGCAGTAGGTTACCCATTCAAGTAGAGTCTTTGGGCTTTTATGGACAGCGAGAAGCAATTCCAAAGGTGAGCTGGGTTTCAAAACATGAGAGCAACATGGAGAACTTCAGAATGTTTAGCGCAGAGCATTGATGATGATTAAAGGATTGTAAAATTGAACCTATAAGGATAAGTTGAAAGACGTGGGATTATTTAGCTTCAAGAAGAGGAGACTGAAAAATGACTTAATAACAGACTTCGAAATTATGAGGAGTTATTAAGCTGTGTATGGTGACCAGCTGTTTTGTTTCTGGCACGGTCAGAGAAAGAACAAGTTTTAACTGAAGCAGGATAGATTCAGGTTAGATTTAAAGAAGAACTTTTGGACTATAAGAATTGTTACAGAGGACGGGTTACCGAACGCTGAGGGTTGGAGCAGATGGCTTTTCCTTCGAACCCCTTCCATGTTGGCGATTCTCTGTGTGTTTATGAAATGCAACAAAGGGCCACCTTTCTGCTTTTAAAGTCAAAGGCATGATTTCTGTTTCCCATTATAATTCTGAAGCTCGAGAGTTGCAGAGGTTTGTAGACACAGATGATGAGGATAATTTGTCTTGCTTCCATGGTCATTAGAATCTTCCATTGAGAAAACCATGACCAAAGAGAGGAGCGGATCTGCCGCGTGATCAAAAAATTGTTATTGATAATTAGAACAGAAGCATTATCAAGAATGGGGGGACTGAGCGAGGTTTTATTTTTGGAAAAAGTCAGGTGTGTTTGACTTGCATATGCCGGCTACGGAAGGTGGGCTTTTATGAACTCGACTCCTTTTATTTATTTTTTTTCCTGTCTGGTCCCTTCCTCCTGGGAGAAATTAAAAGCACTTGCAGGTGACATGTCACCTGGAGCTGGAGAGATGCGACCCCCAGATCACCCTCCAGGAATGTGTGGGCACAGAGGAGGAAGGAGAGAGGAAATAGGCAGGAGTTATTTCATGCATTTAAAAGCCGGCAGACTGGGTGTTGTACGCAGATAATGAATCGTGGACCTTTACATCAAAAGCTTGGGATATACTGTATGGTGACGAACATAACAATAAAAAATTATTATAAAATAAATAAATAAATAAATAAATAAATAAATAAAAGCCGGCAGAGCAGCGGCGAAGCCGAGCAGAACGAACCCGAGAAAGACTTAGCGAATGCGCCATCCTTGTCCGCTTTGGAGCCGGAGCGCAGGGAAGCAAAGAGCCCTGTTTCCTGGGTTCGCCTCTCTCAGTGGAGCCAGGCGTCCGTTTTTATTTTTAGATTTATTCTGGAGTCCACTGTTTGGCTTCTTAAATACCCGTCTGAGCACCTTGTGTCATAACAAATGAGCACGCCTGCAGGTGGTTTGCTCGGAGCACTCAGGATAGCTCTCTGCACGAGACTGTGAAAAACAGAGCACACGTATGCAGTGTTCTCAGACGAGTTCTTTGTTTTCAGCTAAGTGGATGTCGTTTTCTCTAAAGGAAAAAAAATAACCAAAGCGACTAAAGAAGACGACTTTGAAACGGGTGACCCAGCCGGGAAGAAGGCGAATCGGGTGTGGTGCTAAGCGAGGGGAAAAGAAAAACACTCAGAAAACATATTTTTCTTCCCTTCCAAAATAACTTGGACTTGTTGGTCCATGAAGCACACTTAGACCCTGGAGCCGCTACACTTGTCCTTTCCGAAGCATCGCACTGATGGCGTGCCACCCACAGCCCACCGTCGGCTCAGAAGTCACAACCCACTTCCTCTTACCGGCCTCCTTTCTTTCTTGTCTGTCATATTTTCTTTGTGGCCTTGGCGCTTTGGGACATTATTTAGTTATTTTCGTGATTTCTACGTTTGGGTCTCCCCCACCCTCAGATCATTTATTTTTAAGACCCCTTCGGAGGATTCTTAAAAAACAACAGCTATCTTTTCTGTAGCAACATTCGGCCTGGAGGGGACCAGTGGCTCCTCGTTTCTGCTCTTGAGGTCGAGAGATTGAGAGTGGGAAGGAAAAGCAAGTGAAAAGAGGTGTGGTTTATTCCTATTATAAGAAGGAGCCCTCTTCTGAACACTTTGTTATAGGAAACGTCTCTTCATTATCCATGGGTGGACAGCGCAAGGGCCTTTATTCCTTATTATCTGTCTACTTTCTAAGTCCTGTGAACCAAGGAATAATCCGTGAAACAGATCATATATTCTCTGCAGCCACACAAAACACACTGGTGAGCCGGCCTCCCCCCTCCCAATGGTTTTGTTGTCTGTTCTTTCTGAGCTCCATTTTTTTTTTTTTTTTAACCTTGAGGGCTTCACTTAAGAGTTAAAAACCAACCTCCCTTTCCTTTAGAGAAACTATGATAGGGATCAAGTGAGAGCGGTCAGCAGCCAGGGCTTTAGGGCAGGTTGGACACATGGCCGTGAGAATGTCCACAGGGTAGACAAGAAGGACAAAGGTTTTCATTAAGGTCTTGGGGTTTAAAGGGAGCGAGAGTGGACGGTCCGGATAGCGTGCCAGTGGAAGGCCCTGTGCCTTGATCACTTCTCAGGGGATTCCCACATGGACTCCCCTGGGTATTTTTAGAAGTCTACATTTGTGGCACAGCTCAGACAGAGCAAGGAAGTGTGCTGGGGCTGGGGCTGGATTCCATAATTAGGAAATCATAGATGGACCAAAGTGTAGGATACGTGCCCATTTTATTATTTCCAGGGCGTATTTTTGCCCCTCTTTCATATATTATATATTGGTTCCATATATTGTGAGACCCGATGCTGCATTTCCTTGGTAGAGCCAAGCAGGAGAGGTGTCTTTTCTCTTTGCTCTCATCCAGGCTGTCTAGGAGCTGTGCTGAGGCTGCGGTTGGTTGTAGTTAACTTGTCCAGTGCTAGCCCAGCCGTGGCATGGGAATAGAAGTTAGTTCCTAGGGAAGGGACTCGATGGGTTATCACAGCACCAAACATCCCTTTTTGCTGAGGGTTGACTTTCCATCAGTCACAGCTCAGGATTAGCCCCGAGGGCAGCGGAGCGACCACTTCATTCTCTTTTGTTAGGAGGACTGAAATATAATGACAATTTACAACTGAGTTGGAAAAAAAATCTGACTCGGAAAGACGAAATGTAGCTTTCGCAGCATGAGATTTGTGGCACAAACTGACCAGAGGAAGGAAACCTGCTGATCTAGGTAGATGCCTCTGGTTATTCCCACTTTTGTTGTGTGCCCCTCTGCTAGGAACCGAACAGGACAAGCCGCGTATCGCTGTAAATAAAAACCTCACGGGGAACGGAAGATCCTTGTCTTTGAAGGAATAGGTGGCTTTTCTGGCTAATTTATAAATGTCTCCTTTCATTCTTTTCAAAGTTGGAATAAGTTGCACTGAAAGTCTATTGGAAGAACACCACTTTTAAAATTTTTTTTATCATTTTATAATTTTTTTAGCTGAAACATGGCTGAATTGTATTCCTAGTTGGAGCCCTGGTGCTATTTGGCTGGTTCTTGGAATGGATTTTGGTAGTTTTCACATCAGGAGAATATGGTCACATTGATCTATTATCTTATTGGTCTCAGTTGCCAGGCAGTTGGAAGACTCATGGTTGTAAACTATTTAAAACAATTGCTTTAAAAAGATTTGTATTTATGCATTAGGATATTAAATCTGAAGACCTCTACACACTTAGTAAGTACCTGTAAGCAATTCCACGAAATTCTAGTGTTGAAACTTAGATCCTTTTGTCCTGGGTGACTTTGGTCATTAAAATAAGTTAACTTCAGGAAGAAAAGTCAGCTTTAATGAGGTATCTATGTCCTCTCTTTCTTCACTAATTGGGCTAACGCTTCTAGCAAGCCTGCTTTGTGTCGGAGCCTCTGAATGGTGGGTGCTGATGAAAGAACTTTAAGAGGCTCACTTGGAAGAGACACAGCAAAATTGAGAATAAAGCCAAGTTCCGTAATCAGTATTATACTGAACATATCAGTACATAGAGGGCTTAAATGAGCAGGGTCCCCCCTTTTATTTTAATAACTTTTGAAAGTTTATGACCAGTCAGTCCTACTTTATTGTCAGTTGTCCTCTCTCTGGCCACACCCACATCTCCTGACAGCTTTCGGTCCCCTGTCCCATCTGCTCTGAGCCCTTAGTGAGAATTCAGTCTCCTGGTTTCTCACCTCATCTCCGCTGATCATGGCACCATTCTCTCCGCTTCTGCTCTCAGTCACCAGGTCTCCCTCCTTACCAGCACCTGCTCTCTTGCTGTCTCACTACTCCCTTTGCCCAGGGTAGGTGGGCACTTCTTTGCCTTACAGAATGGGCTTCTGGGTGTGTGTTGATTCGAGAAAGGGCATCCAAAGCTAAAGAGAGTGTAACAAAACTCATCCAATTTAAAGGGTGTGTGTGCGTGATGGGGGAGGAGCATAAAAACTAATGGTCCGTGGGTTCATTGGGCTCTGTGCTGGATGCTTTATGTCCATTTCCTCCTCTTTTACAAAGGAGGAAACTGAGGTCTCAAGAAGTTGTGTTTGCCAACCCTATTCCTTTGCCATAGCAAAGTCAACTCTGTTTTCTGGCTTCAAGTCTCTACTTTTGCTGCTGTTTGATACCAGGGGCTTTGAATATATGTGAATAATTTGTGGGGGGCAACTTTCTAGAATTTTATATCAGAGCTTAAAGCAAATCTAAAGTAAGTTAAGTCTCAAATATTATTTGTAGTTCTTTATTTGTCCTCAGTGCACTGGGAAGTGGGAAAGGCTAGGGCACAAGGCGAGGGGCTCACGTAGAGAAGGTCTCATGTGACGATCAGCTATACAACTTCAGACTCCCCTGGCTCTGGCCCATCTTTATGAGGTCACCTTTTCTTCTTGGAGAAATTGAAATTACTATCAGTCACGAGAAAGGAATTCTTACCTACTATATGGGATTTGGTTTTTCTTGTTAGTCTTTAATGCCACTGTGTATAAATCCTCTGCCATTGTCGAGAAGTAGTAATACTTCTCTTTTTGGGTAGTTTAGATTATTTGGAAAATAAGCTGTGTTGGTGAACATATAACATTTGTGGGACTGGTAACAAAATATGATGAACATATATGTTCTACCCATTGCTGCTTCTTACATTTTGAATACCATTTATTTGTAAGGCATAATTTTTTTTAGAGCAGTTGTAGGGTGACAGCATAATTGAGACTAAGGTTGGACATCTCCCGTGTCCCTTGCCCCCACATGTCTATAGCCTCCCCAACATCAGCGGCTCCCACCACAGTGGTACATTGGTTACAACCAATGAAACCGCGTTAACACATCGTGAACACCCAAAGTCCTTATTTTATAGAGTTCACTCTTGCTGTTATATGTAATATGGGTTTGGACAACTGTATAATGACATGTATCCTACGGAGTAGTTTCACTGCCCCCAAAATTCCAACTCTACCTGTTTATCCCTCCCCCCACCCAGCCCCTGAAAACCTGTGATCTTTTTAATGTCTCCATTGTATTCCCTTCTCTAGAAGATCATATAGTTGGAATCATACAATATGCAGCCTTTCCAGATTGGCTTCTTTCACTGAGTAATATGCGCTTAGGCTTCCTCTATGTTTTTTCATGGTTTGAGAGCTCATTTCTTGTTAATATTGAATAATATTGTGTTGTTTAGATAAACCAGTTTATCCATTCACAAGAACATTTGTTTCCATTTAATTACTATATAAGAAAAACATTGGTTGTAAAAAGTTCAGAAAATTCGGAAAGCATAAATAGAGAAGAAAGTAAAAGTCACTTGAAATTCAACACCAAAGATAACTCCAGCTAGTATTTTGATGCATTTCCTTTTCATTGTTTTTCCCGAGTGTATATTTGTGTGTATGCATAAATATTAACACATCCTTTTTATTTTATACAATTTTGCTTCTACTAAGCTGATTTCATTTCTTTTTTTTGAGGGGGGGAGAGGAAGAGAGAAACTCTCAGGCAGGCTCTATGCCCAGCACAGAACCCAACATAGGGCTTGATCTCATAACCCTGAGATCATGACCTGAGCCGAAATGACTGAGCCACCCATGCCTCCCCTTTTTATTATTAGAAAGAAGTGGACAAATCTCTAGATGGTAAATCTTCTGTTAGGTAAATATAAACATTTTGAAAATTAGTTCATAAAAATTGGTATGAAATTTTTTATTCCAGATCCTTTAAGAATATTCTAGCCCGTGGGGTTATTTACTTCCTAATACAGTTGCCTGCCTCACGATATAACTTACACTAATTGTACATCCTCCTCCTTGCTATTCTTCTCGTCTCTTTTTTCCTTTCACTTTATTCCGTTTGACAGGTGCTCACGTGATGTCTGGCAAGCAAAATGGCCAAGTGTATGCTGTGCCGGGTGCCATGATCATGCTTTGAGGGCTCCTGTGCCTCTTCCTCAGACCTCTTTGAGGAGCCATCTCCATATTTCCTCCTTTGGAGTGGTGCCGTGTGCCTTCGCTTAAGATTCTCAGACCCGCCTTTGAGAAAATATTCTCTATTTATATAGTTTGCAAAGTTTATGTTCTTCTTTTGTCTTCACAATAACCATGTGCAGTGGGCAGAGAAGAGATTGTTTTACAAGTGAGGAAGAAGCCTCGAGAAGTTAAGGGACTTGCCCGGAGTCACTTATCTCTATTAAACATTTCATGTTTTAAAAATGGTCTAGTATGACTCAAACCAAATTCAAGAAGAGAAAAGGTTCCAGCTGAGAATTTAAAGAAAGTACAGAAAACATTACCACAGCCAAAAGTATTTCAGGTTGCTCTAACTAGAAGTTTACCAATTTTTATATGCTTTTTTTGTTTGTTTGTTTTTTGTTGTGCAAAAGTACATAGCGGGGGCACCTGGCTGGCTCAGTTGGTAGAGCTTGCGACATTTGATCTCAGAATTGTGAGTTCAAGCCCCACATCGGGCGTAGAGCTTACTTACAAAGAAAGAGAGAGAGAAACAAAAGTAAGTAGAGATCAAGTACAAGTGAAGAAAAAAACCCCCACCAATTTAGATCAATTAATGGGGAAAAGAAATATATGTAGGAAAAAAAAGATTGTCTCTTCAACGTAACTGCTCACTGATTACTGGGAAGGAAAGGGAGAAACAGTGCTTCACTTCTCCCAACAGAAAAAGGCTGCGAATCAGGGATAGCTGAATCAAGGGGTAGAGTAATTCTCCCCTGATTCATAGGAGGTAGGGTGTCTGGTGAAGGGCAAGTGGAAGGAAGATCCGATGCCAGACAATGGCTTTTCCAATTTCTGGAGGTCTAGCAACAGGAAAGATAATAGAATACAGATTCAAGATTCTTAGGAAATCCCTAAATGTAAAACAGCCTCAATTCATAAGGATATCTGGAAGATCAGAAGCATCCTGTTTGACAGATACTTTATTTTAAGCCACTTAGTCTACCTGGAAATGTAATTTGAATATTATTATTTTTTAGTCAAAATTCGTGAAAATGAAACCAGCTTTCCTAGTGTCTGACTTCTAATGTCCAGGGGGCTAATTGCAGTAGAGAAAAGAAGCAGCAGCTGTGGAGGAGTCTGCCCCACAGAACAAGGCAGGAGAACTAAGCCAGGGCAGTGGTGACTTGGCTGAGGAGGGTCTGGGACTGAGGGGAAAAATCAGAGGCTCGGTCAGCTATCAAGTCAAAAGCTCTGTGGCAGGTTTGCCAAGGTGGTTCTGAAGTGCATTTTACTCTGTTAATAAGACAGGGAGGCGTCTAGGCATAGACTGGGGTGAATGGGGATGCTCTGATCGTGGAACCAAACAAATGCAGTGGTGCGTTCTGGGTAGGAAATTAAAAATGGCAACAGTGTGGACTTATGGGCAAGGCAGAGTATTTGTTAAGCATCTTGGTGAAACTACTTAGAGTTCATGTTTCACTGTTGTGACATTGACAAATCAGAAGGAAATACTGGGTTATTAAGGAACCAACTGTGAGAATTGCCATTGGATTTAGCATGGTGGAAGTCATGGGTGATCTTGGCAAAAAGAAATGTCAATAGAAGGATAGGATCATAAGAGAAAATGGAGGATTGGAGGTGGGGAAAAGGAATTTAGAAAGTGAACACACTTTTTAGAGTGTTCCCTGAAAGGGCTTTAGAGAAATGGATCGGTAACTGGAAGGGGATATGGCAGAGTGGGAAGACCGTTGACACTTGGAGTCACAAAACTGAAGGCTGCAGTGCTGACCCTTCATGAATGAGCATCCTTGACAAATCACTTTGTCCCTCAGGACCTTGGCATCTTCAATAGAAAAACGGGAATAATGAAACCTACCTGTAATGGTGATTTATGTATAAAAATAGTTTTTCACTTGTAAGTGACAAAATCAATGTAAACATCTCATCCTCTTTAGTGTGTAATAGACATTCTCAAAGAAACATACGATCACTTGGAGGAAGCTGAGGCTGGAAAAAAATAGATAAGAATGAATGTGTGAACTGAAGACCTTTATTAAAAGCTCTGGGAAGAGGACGACCATGGATGCGTAGGGGAAGGATGGAGAAAGGGCGGATTGGAACAGAAGGTGACTGTTGGAGAGAAGAGGAAAATCCAGTTGGATAAATAGAACTGGGCTATGGATGCAGGACCGTAAAGGCCATTCAGAAGAGTCTGAGTCGATGGAGCAGACAGTGGGGTGGCCCTGTGGGTTCTCCAGCAGGATAGTTGGAAGTGGAAGGCGTTGAATTTCTATATAGCATGGAATTGCAGGGATTAGAGCAAATTCTACCTTTGTCTATAGAAGACCTCCAGTGTTGCAATGCAACCAGGATATTTTAGTTTGGTGGAGGAAGCAGGAGGAATCAAAGATGAGAAGAACCAGGAGGGAGACACGTGAAGGCAGGGAAGCCAGCCGGAAAGGTACTTCTCCAACCCAAGTGTGGTGAGAATCAGAATTGAACCTTATTGTTTGGGGGATTATGTGCTATGAAGGTCAGAATTAACACCCTGGAGAAGGAAAGTGCAAAAGGAAGGAGTGTCGCAAGAGGGGGAGCATTGGTGAAATGAGTCTTAGGTCAGTCAGACATCAGGTATTTATTGAATACCTACTATGTGCCATTGTTGTTCTTGGCCTTCTTCTGGGCACTCTTCCAAGCTCCGTTCTAAGCGTGGACTACAACACCCTTAATGGCAGGAAATGTGTGGGAGGAAGCCAAACTGTGACAAAACTAGGCTTACATTTCTTTTTCTTTTCTTTTTTTTCCTCTGTTTTGTGAGAGATTATATCTTACAGCATTTTCTAGATTGTCCTGTGCCCATCGCATAGTTTGCTAAGTGAATTTGTAGTATTTTTTGAGTTAGCAGTATTAATCTGTTGCTGCAATTTTTTAAAAAAGTGTGATTTGTCGATACACATTACTAGCCTTAAAAATGCTCCCAGGGGGGCGCCTGGGTGGCACAGCGGTTAAGCGTCTGCCTTCGGCTCAGGGCGTGATCCCGGCGTTATGGGATCGAGCCCCACATCAGGCTCCTCTGCTATGAGCCTGCTTCTTCCTCTCCCACTCCCCCTGCTTGTGTTCCCTCTCTCGCTGGCTGTCTCTATCTCTGTCGAATGAATAAATAAAATCTTTAAAAAAAAAAAAATGCTCCCAGGGCAGCTGTGGTTAGAACTCATGACCAGATTTGGCTTGTCCAACTGCAGAACAACACCATCGAAATCAGTTCCCCCAGCCATTCATGTGATACTCATATAAAGAAATAATCAACATAGAAGATAGTAAGATAAATAAGAGAAATCATACAGAGAAACATTGATTTACAATAAAGGGAAAAAGGGCTTTATTTCTGTCTTAAGGAAATTGGTTTAGTGTATTCAAGGGTTTAGAATCCATGACTTCGCGGCTGAATATTTAGTTGAGCGTAGACGGATTGCATGAATAAATGAGCTCTCCAATTGGCTAAAAACTAACTTGAAGCATGAGATCATGAGTGCTAACTAATTTTGAACTACAATTTTGTGTGATTCATCAGGGCTAGGACTCTGGTTTTCATGGTTTGGGTAGTGGAGACTATTCCACTATTCACAACAGACTTTGAAAAAACAGTGCATTTGTAATTGATGGCATTAAAATGGTGGACTTGGGTTTGAGTCTTAAAGCAGATGTTCAGTGGTTCAGATTAATTTCTAGCAATGGTTTTGGAGGTTGAAACCAAGATGTGTACAAAAGTAAACATTTCCCTTGCAGAGCAAATAATTGGAACTCGAATGAAACACCAGCAAGTAGGCACCAACTACAAGTTAATTTTGACACAGATGTCTGGACAGCATCAGCAATTAGCATACTTTTCCTGAGAGCCACAGTGTATTATTGTCTCTCTGTGCTCATGTAAGGAGGGAAGCACGTTGCTTGTGGAAGCCCGGACTTGTACTGGCTGGCCAGAACCTGAGGCTGGAGTCATCCCCTTCTGGACGTGGAGGAGGGGGGCAGGCGTCAGCATAGGCAGCTTTGGAAAGCAGCAGCCCCTTATGTCTGAAATAAAAGAGGCTCCCACCGCAGCCAATCTCTTTCCCCCCGAATATCGATCGATTGGTAACTTCTAAAGAGAAGGCGTTTTCCCCAAATGGCTTAGTTCCTGGGTCGGTTTGTGGTCTTTCTCTCTGGTCTTAGGAGCACAGGAAGTAAAATGCATGCTGATAGTTTCTCAAGGAAATAAAAGGCGCATCGTTGCTTTCCAATAGAAACAAAACCTTTCCACGGAGAAATAAGAGGAAGAGTTTGTACAGGGAAGCATTTCTGTCCTGCTCAGACATATTCAAAAGTGAGTGAATTGACAAAGACATAAACTAGTAAAGTAAGGCTGTAAGGTGGGCTGCCTGCTAACTAGGCTGCCATTCAGGCATTGTTAGTTTTCTTCTTTTTCCAGAAGGGTGGAGAGATTTCCTTTCTCGCTGGGGAGAAAAAAAATCTTTCCCACATTAATCTTTATTTCATTTGGTAAATGTTTTTTTCCCCCTTTTATCTTGTCAGTAGAGTTAAAACGGATGGATCCCCTCAGCAGTTAAGTGTCGGGGTAGTCAACGAAAGACATGCGCAGTGATGCTCGCGTTTGTGTAAATGCTCTTTTAAAAACCATTGATTTTTCCTCCTCTTCGTTTGGTTCCTTTCTTCCTTCGGTTTAGTTTTTCCTGGCAAGAATGGGGTAGCTCAGTTTATTTGCTATTTTTCTTCAGCTGGTTCATATGGCTTTGAGACAATACAGTGAAATATCTGCATCCAGAGCTTCACTTTATCCTGGGAATAAGCACATTAATGGGAACGTTTCTATTCTTATTAATTTATGGGACAAGACCAACTAGACAATGAGTTGGACTCCTTGTGGATTGTGTTCAAAATTTTAAAAAAATGTTTGCAGCAATGGAGATAGCTGGGCTCCTGGGTGAACGTCCCTGGGTTCTCCATCAGGGATTATGTCTTCACGCACTAATGTTCAAGTCCCCAGCTTACTACCTGTCAGGTGCTGGTGAGCAGTAAAGTCTTAGAAGGAGTACACGAGCTGCTAAGTGATTGCTAAATCCAAGAAGTGCCCTAGATAGCAATTTCCCCCCTTTCGTGGTCTAGGATGATGATGTGAGAATAATATACAATGAAATATGAACCTTTATTGCATTTTGAGAAGCGTCAGCATTCTGAAGCTGTAGCTCCACTGCCCGTGGGTTCCATCCACTGCCTCAAACCAGCTTAGTGCATCTTCTACTTTGTTCTCTACAGAGCTGGAAAAAAACAGCCGAGACCGGTGTCAGAGCATGATCCAATACTTAGACTTTCCTACAGGGTTTCCTCCTTCAGACTCTGGATATGATTGAGCAGATAGATAGCCTGGTCACTAACTTCTTTCCTTTGACCCTGGTGAATAGCCTCATATCATTGCTTACGTCAGAAGACATCATTGTGATAGCTCTAGGCCCCTAATTGTGTCTTCCTCGGGCTTACGGTTTTTCAGTTGTCTAGACAAAGGTGTGAATCACAGGATGCCTCATTGCTCGACAGGACCATGGCAGCCTCTTCGGTATCTGGGACCTTTGTCTATACCACGGCTGCATCACTGCTTTCAAACACAGGAGAGCTCTGAGGGGAGGGGACAGTGGTACTTGAGTATACAAGGGTTGCCATCTTTTTGTGCTGCATAAGGGAAATGCTTATACTTTGGACACAGTGTTTTAGAATTCCATGTCTCTTTCTTTTGTCTCTACTGTAGTTCCTTATAATTCACCCAGTGACTCTGAGGAGAATAGTATGCTTCTGAGATATGGTCACCTGTGTTGAGACTTATGTATAAGCCTTGGCCAAGCCATTTCTGGTGGGCGTTCCATAGATACTCTGAAGACTCCAAGTTCCTATTACGATCTCAGGGGATCTTTCAGAAACACTGTTGAGCAGTGTTCCCCAGCCCTGAGAAAAACACACTGACCAGACGTCCGCAACACCTTCCGGTGGGCCCACTGCCCAGCCCATCGGGCTCCTCCCTGGCACCGGATCCCAGATGCCCTTCTCAGCCCACATCCTGAGCTTACCTGGTGGGTCAGGTGGGTAAGGCTTCAGGGACCCAAAGAAGGCAGTGGAGTGGAAACATGACAGCATTTAATCCATTCTTCTGTAATACTAGTTTTTCATGGTTAATTATATGGTATTTTCAGGTTTTGCATGACGTACTCAGCAACAGATAAATATTACTGGTCACAAGAGTCTGATTCTTAAAGGACTCTCGTTTTCGAACCACACTTACCTTGTACAGTGAGCATCAGTACCTACTTGATCTGAGCGGGTGCAGAGTACTTAGTTAATAAAGAATCAGCCTGGCCTACTTGGTGTGGTCACGGTGTCGTTAGCTGTGAAATTTGCCTTCTTTTCTGTATGTGTAACAATGGAGGAAACCCACGTCATTTCCCCACACCTCAGGTCCATACCTGTGACATTGCAGCGGTAACTCTAGTCTTGAGCTCCTGAGAAGATCGACGATAATACCGTGCATTATAGAACGTATATGACAGCCGTACGATGTGGGTGCCGGGACGTCCTCAATCTAAATGTGCAGGAGAAAGGCACTGACGTTGGAGCCCGAGCTCCTGCCAGTCTAACATCTCTCCGGTGGTCGTGCAGCATGGTCGTCTAGGTCCCCAAGCGGGGCGGCCGGTCTAGCTCTGGCACCTCTTCGCGGAGGGGCTTGGTGAGCCCCCCAAGTGAAACTTGGCAGTTTACAGTAGGAGCCTAGTCGGTCTGGGCATTTTATGTTTTTCCCTCGCTAAGTCCCACGGAGAGAGAAATCCTGTTTTCATGCAACAGATATTCGTGAGGGTGCTTTATTTCCTCACCAATATAACTGTACATCCAGGTGACTCATCATAGAATCTTCGAGTTGTCCCAGAGGCCACTGGGGCTGCACTCATTTAAAACTGGCCAATAGTTCCTGGCACATTTTTCGTTTATTTGGTCAGACTTACCGTCCTAAGATGCTCGTTTTTCTTTCCTACTCCTTTGAGCTGACATCTTCTCTTCTTTCTAACCACCAAACTTCTTGGAAGAGTCGCTTAGATGTGTCGCCTCCACTTCCTCACGCCCACTCACTCCTAGCTCTTCGCAGCCTGGCTTCCGCTCCCCAGCCTGACCGAGTCTGCTGGCTTGAAGTTTGCTCGTCGTCTCCCTTGGGTGGCCTCGACCCCTCTGCAGCAAGTAACCCTGTTGATGACCTCCTCTCCCTCTATCCTCGGCTTCTGCCATCTCGTAGTCCCATCCCCTCCGGCCTCTCTGACTGCTCGTCTTTCTCTTTTGCTTTATCTTCTTAACTCCCACTTACCTCCTACAGGTGGACCTCACCGTGAGTTCTGAACTTGGATTTCCTTGCTTATGTAAGGCACCATCCCATGAATAATCACCCTGATTTTCGGAACAGCTCCCAGATCTTTATCTTTAATCCCAACCACCGTCAATTTCCCCATTTTCCTTAACCCTAAAACGAGTATCACAAAACCCTTTTGATCTTTGATCTTTAAATAATGTATCTCTGTAAATCTATCCCTTCCTTCCCTTAGTATAGGGAACTAGCAACGAGCCAAGATTGCTAACTATTCTTCCAGCCACCAGTGTCTCTCTCCTTAAAGTTCTCTTTACACGATGTAGCTGTTCGGTCTCCCTGAGGCTCAGCTTTGATCACATTAATATGCGGGCATCCCAGCGCAGGGTACCACAGCCCTCCATGCTACCCCATCAGTTACAGGCTCCTCAGCTGGCTTCTGTAAGCCCACAGTCACTTGGCCCCATCTTATCTTTACATCTCCAACCACTTTGCTACACCATTCTAGTCCAGGGGTTCTCAGGTGTCTTGGAGCCAACACCCCCCTTTTTATAATAAATACTCAATAATTGTCCCTTTACTACCCTGAAGTGAAATCAGTGGTTTTCTCTATCTGTCCACATAGCTTTCAGAAGATCAAGATAACACCATGATGGTAGCATAAAGGAAAATAAAGGAACTTACTTAAAAATAAAATTGTGTTGATATATTTTAATGTCTCAATACTTGGAGAAGAATGTGCTAGAAGACATAATGAACTAGCCAGCTGCATGGGCATGTGTATAGAATCCTCCTGAATGTGACGGTGATACATTGAGATTGATGCAGGTGTGTATTAGTGGCTCAGATACCAAAAGTGACATGCGTGTTGGTGAATATTTTCTGAACTCTTGAAAAGCTCTTGGTAAAATTCCTAGCAGAACAAAGTAGGCTCTTCTCTTGATTTCTAGGTAGTTTTATTCCTAGAAGGCCCAACATTTTAAAAACTGTAGAGAAAAACTTTTATGTTTATATTTAAATAGAGCTTCGGTTCTAGGCTCTGGTAATTATAACCAGATTTTTTTCATCTACTTGACTGTCTGCTGGGTTTTCCAAAAGTCATGAGGGATGTGGAGAAACTTCTCATTGGGCGGGACTGTCCCATGCATTGCAGGGCACCTAGCATCCTTAGCCCTTAGCCTCGGACCACCCAGTTATTACAGTCCTGCACCTACAGTCATGTGACAGTCAAAACCGCCTCCATGAATTTCTGAGACCTCCCCAGCGGTTGATAGTATCTGTCTTGAGAACCACTGCTCTAGCCAAACTGTTCTCACTGTTCCCCGAAAGGGCCTTCCCTTTCCCGAATTGCATATATCTTTTCATGCTGTGCTTTTGCTTGGAAAATGCGTGTTCCGTTTTCATCTCTTGAAATCTTACCTGCCTCTCTAGCTCAAATGGTCCTACCCCATGATGCTTTCCTTCAGGAGGGATGTCTGCCAGGCTAAAATCTTGCAGCACTCTGGCTGCAATACTTTACAAGGCTCGAAATATACTGCTTTATGTTAGTTATCAGCTTGTAAGATCCTTGAGGATATAGACCACATAAATTGGGAGGTTATATTCTCCAGCATTTCTAGCAAAGTGCCTTGCACACAGTACATGCCTGTTGAATGTTCATTTGTGAACAAACAGATAGCTTTTAAAGAATATTTGTAGAGAAAAACAAAAGGGAAGATTGATTTTAACATGTAAAGTGATATTTACATTTTATCTTCTAGTTGTAAACTTCTAATAATACAAATTTACATCAGAAAAGCACATAAAAAGTCTGTGGGTCTCTAGGTTTGGTGTCTCTCTATTTATTCTGCATATTCTCTACCATAGCAGGAGTTTAGAGCAAAATTAAGCTAACCTTCAAACATCGTAGAGAACACGTGGATCAACGTGGCTAAAGTGCCTCTTTTTTCATTCGGTTCTATAATGTAGAGATAGAATCAACTTTTGAAGTCAATCAGGATGCCCGTGCAATTTCCCTGTTTTCCTCCTTTATTCAGAAACCTCAAAACCACTGTGGGTAATTCCCTCAAGATCGGCTTCTAACACGTACAGTCTAAAGAGTGAGCAAGGTTTCCACGAACTGAGTGCTTCCCACGTTTACTCTTTCTACTCCATTCGCGAGCATCTCTCCCCGGTGACACGAGCTAGGAGAGCCCAGTGCTCCCTCCACCCACCTTTCATCTCCAACTAGAGGAGCATGAAGCATTTGTGCAGTCTTTTCTTCCATGGCTTCATTTTCTGTCATCTTAACTCCATCACCAGTCCTCAGCCTCCTAACGACATCCGTATGAAAGAAATCAGACCCCTTCCACAATGAAAACCACATTGACGCTACTGCGCACCCCGCTGCCACTGGAAAAGGAGGCATTACTTTTTCTGTCAATCCCACTGCGGCACTGTGGCGACGCGTGCTTTTGCTGGTTGCGTTTTCATGTATTCGATCATTAGTCAAGCGATGGGTGCTAATCAACAGAAGTACCGTTACTGTTTGGGACGATGGCACACTTAACGGCTCTCGGTTAGGGTACTTTTTTGAAGTAGGACGTATTTGTCTTTGAATGTGGAGACCGTGTAAAGTGATCCAAGGAAGCGATATGGCCAAACGACATGATTAATTTTCATTCCTTCCCTTTCCATCTCTTGCCTCGGACGCATTTGAGCCTTGCCCAGACCCCAACTTGATAGAAAAAAGCCCGGACTTTGGGACAAATCAGTCCATTAAAAACCAGCTTTTCTTGCAGTTTGAGAGAGATGTAATGGGGTACAGAGAGGTGCTCTGCCTTCAGAGATTTTATGTAGAGCTGGGGAGGTTAGAAAGACCTTCCAGAGGAGGTTACAGAGAAGTATGTGATACGTGTCAGGTGGGCGATACGGACAGAGGGCCACAGGTTTGGAGGATGAGATCATCGTGGACCCCGGCCCTCCTTCTGAGTCCAAGATTGCCCTTTGATCAGACTGTCCTTCTTTGGCACCCAGAATACTTCTCTTGGTCACTGTGAGTTTGTCCTGAGGCTAAGAAACCATACCTTCTGTAGCACGAGGTTGGGCATTAAAATGTCTCACTGCCAGGCCACTTTCCCTTTGAAATATGCCTCTTTGAAGACACGCCCCCAACTCTGTTAGCGGGAGACTCTGGCAGGTTCTGCGGCTTTGGGGAAGGCAAAATGTTCCCATGAAAATTAAATATGCATTTTAACTTACTGCTTCTACCACCTTGTCCTAGGGCCATTTTATAGACTTTGTGAATTCGGGTCCCACAAACTGAGATTTAACCCAAAAACCCATAATAATGGTATTGTGGTAACTAAAATGGCATAGCTCTTTAGTTGTGCCAGTTGAAGCCGAGGATGAGAGAAAACCAAGCCAGGAGCCATGTTAATATGCAGGGACACTGTGGGGTGGGGAGTGGGAGTAGGAGATTACCAGGTCTTCCCATTCTTTTGAGTAAGAATGTCTCAACTTTTAAAAATGTGGTGGAGTGATTCCCACTCATGGGGTTCACCAGGTTTGTAACATCAAAAAGCAGGCCCACACCAGAGGAATTCCAGACCGTAAGGGGTATGCATGGCTTTGGTACAAAGTGCTAAGTGTTCAGGTGATGTTTAAGGATATAAATCAGGGAATTGTTCTGTTTTTAAATTCCTAAAAAGCAGAGTTTGTGTTTTGTGCATTTTTTTTTTTCTCTGCGGAACTCAGGCAATACCCACACCTCTTACCCCGGCACCTTCAAAGCTATTTAAATTGAATAGTATAGTTGAGACGATGATATCCTCTCATTCTGTTGAGGTTGGAAGCTAGGTATTCTCTGTTAACAGTTAATTTTTCAGGTCAACCCTCCTTTTCTCTATCGAGCTCTGACATTTTACTTTGAAGGGCACACGGTAGAGGCTGGATTTCTTTACTTAATGAGCTCTGTTCCTGTTTTGCTGTTTTAGCAGTATACTAGCGAAGTAAAGCTTTGGTACTTGCTCATGTTTTAAGAGAATAAATCTGATAAATGATGGTAAGTAGAATTATTTTTTAATTAAAAAAAGTTCAGCCAGAACCTGTTTGGCAGCATGGCTCTCATGCATGGCTAAGCCATTTCCAGTTGTTTCTGTTTTTAAGAAATTTCAAGATTTCCAGTTTGCTTTTTGTTCAAACATTCCCCGGGATTGTTAGAAACAGAAATGCCTTAGTGTTGGCTGGGGCAAAAATGAGATGTAACAGTATTCCTGGAAATGAAAGCGAGCAGAGACCTTTCTCTGCCCAGTCAGTAAGTCCATATTCAGAAACAGATAGGAAAAGTGAGAAACAGAATTTAGGTCCAGGGTATCGGCAACAAAGGCAAAGTTTTAATCAAATGTGCATGATGTTGGAATTAGATTCTCCTCCCCCCAGCCCCCCCCCCCAAGAAAGACCATCCTTAGGTCTTCTCCTGTTCTGCCAAGTGCTCCCTCCCAAGCTTTCGATACGTTCTACAGGCCACACACACAGGAGCAGGGCTGTCTGTCATAGAACCCAGATGCCCAGCTGTGGAAGAGATTCTTTCAGCAGCATCCGTCTGTTTCTTGGCAAGACTTTCAGGCAGTCTAAAGAAAACAGTCCTGGAACAGCCTTTGGGCCTGCCTTGTGGTTAACGCTGTGCCTCTGCGTATTATCTGGTTCCCGCTCTGACCTTGCGGGCCTGGACACCGCTTTCCCTGAAGTCTGTCTGTCTGTCTCTCTTAAAGGATATTTGCGATTTTACTTCGATTTCGTGAAATGGCTGTGGACATCTAGAGAGGCTTGGCTGGTTTTTTGGGGTTGTTTCTCTCACTGATCCAAAGAGAGGTGGGTAGGGATTGGAAGGCCCAGATCTTACGGGAGGGAAAGGATCTTTCTGCAGGGCGCCAAGTGCGCTGGCAAAATAAAAAGTCGTTTTCATGGGTTTATTTTCAAACTCCGTGATCTTTAATAGTCTGAAAAGGGAGCGTTAGTTCAACTCATAGCCAACTGCTATAATAAGATTCAGGTTCAGGGGCAACCTGGCGTGGGTTGGTGTATTCTGTTCTTAGGGAATATTCTTAAGCTTAAAGGGTGGTCTTCTTTGAAAGCACTATTTAATGGTTGTATTCTTTGGTTTAAATCTTTATTTTTACAGCATTTGTGTTGTTCAGCTTTTGCACTGAAGGGATTTTATTTTCCTATTCTCCTGATTATTCTAAGGTTAGCAGTTGAATGTTGCTAAAATTTACACAAGGGAGTGGTTCTCCATTACCCTCCCCCCATCCTACCCTCCCCCAGTCCTCCTACCTGCCAATTGTGTCTGAAATAATTTCCCAGCAGTGCTGTTGACTTTGGGAGATGCAGTATTTCTGGTTCTTAGGGTGTGTGTGTGTGTGTGTGTGTGTGTGTGTGTGTGTGTTGTGTGTGTTTTCCCTAATATCTGGCTGGTAATTAGTTATTACTCAAGGTGGAAGTTCTGTTCACCTCTCTCCTCTTGACCCACTCAAAGAATTACCACGTGCTAGTCAAAGTGGGGGTGCCTTATACATGCCGACAGGTGCTAATCTTCAAGGAAATTTACCTTGCACCCCACCCATTAAGGGTACGGTCCATAAAAATGGCTTAATGTCTCCTTGAAGGTGTCAGTGGGCATGTGTGGACCACACAGAATGGATTTCACTGCAAGTAATAGAGTGAAATTGTCTGCATAATTATTTTCGTTGGATTGAGAATCAGCAGCCCTCGTTGGGTTCAGGAAATAAACCTCTGTTAAAACCATATGGCACTATTCTCAGAAGAGATGTTATTACAGGGCCACTTCCCTCTGAAATTTTGAGTCAGGAGTTCTTGAAAGGAGTCACATATGTTTGAGAATGAACGTCAAGTTTTCTTCCTCCAGTGTCGTTATGAAAGTCAGATGTTCCTGTCTTTTTCACGAATGCCACCATGGGCAAGAGGTGCAAGGTGCTTAGGAAGGGGCGGGCCACCTCAGGTATACACGTGGTGAATTATTATCTGGGCCCAGGGATTTGGTTCTTAAAAGACAAAGTACTCTTAGCTCAGTGAAACATGTGATTTGTCAACACTGAAAACACATCTTGAGGTTAGGATAATTATATTCTGTCTGTCCAAGCCCTTAATGCAGCTTCAGTGGCTAGAAAATTTTCCTAACTACTTGTCCTGTTACTAGTGTGCCCCAGAGATAGCTGTGTCAGAGTGAGAGGTAAGGTGAGGAAACGCGGTTTGCACACCAGTGACCAGGGAACATTTTGGGAAGACCAAACCAGGCCAATATATTAAATATATATTTTATATATTTAATATATGTCCACCATAGTTTTTTGTTTATATATAATATATATATTTGTATATATATTTAAGCCTTTCTATGTGTTTAAGTACTTAAGCATACAGTACAATGTGTACATTGCAATGATTCATTACACATTTCATTTTTTGGGGGGGGCGGTCGGGTTTAGTCTTTGCTGTAGAAGGACTATAAGCAAAAGTTGATTTTGTTCATTTCTTTTAACAAGGCTGGGAAATGACCAGACTCTGTAGAGCTACTCTGGCTGTTCATAAAGCTAGGAAGTTCACATGTCTTCTCCAGTGCCAGACTCCCAGCGAGGACTTACTAGGTATTAAGTCTCGCTTTTCATTTCAGACCGTAGAGGAAGGGGGCAAGATAGCCATGACTGAATGGTTAGAAGGCTTTTCGGTTGCCTTAGGTGTTTTTATAATAAGAACTGGTTTTTACTAGGTGAACAGGCTGCTTGTGTATGCATTCCGTCAGCCACTGACCCATATTCTGGATTCATTCATATATTTTATTCCACGAACACTTCCCAGGCACCTACCATATGTAGGTTCAAAAGGGCTGTAGGAATTCAAAGATTTTTTTTATTTATTTGACAGAGAGAGCACAAGCAGGGGGAGAGGCAGAGGGAGAAGCAGGCTCCCCACTGAGCAGGGAGCCCGATGCGGAACTTGATCCCAGGACTCTGTGATCATGACCTGAACCGAAGGCAGACACTTAATGGACTGAGCCACCCAGGCGCCTCAAAAGGGCCTACGCATTCAGAGAGGACTTAGTCACCTGTATGGCTCAGGGAGACGCCCCGTCTTGGAAGAGGCTGAAGCATGGGTATCCATGACTGGGACCGTGTGACAGAAAGTGATAGAAAATGAGAAAGGGTGTAAGAAGGTGGAAGAGCCGAAGTAACATGGAAGTTCAGAAGCAGTTTTACTTCTGTCTGGGGGTTTGGAAGGAAGATTTTATTGAAGTGAAAGTACTTGAGCTGAATCGCGAGTCCCAGTGATTCTACTTATTGGCAGAAATTCCTGAATATTAAATTCTAGGTGGGCAGACGGTGACTTCGAGGAGACTAACACTAAATATCTTTTATAAAAAGCACTCCCAGCCCTCCACCTTGACCCTGGCTCCCTTTGCAGGTCTGTTGATGGAAGTTTCAGTCTGGCCCTTCAGCTTCGACTGTCATCTGCTCTCTTCTCTGTTAATCGGAGCCTACGGTGTGTTGGGGGCTAAGTACTGGGGCTTCTTCCAGTACTCTAACAATTCTGTCATTCTTTGTTTCTAGTTCTGTAGTTGTTGACCTCTTCCACTGGAGCTGAGCTAGGACCAGTGCGATAACGTTTTTGCACATTGTAGATACTCGGTTGAATGTAATTCAGTCGAACAAAGTAGATCAGGCAATTGAATTAACTTCTTAAATGCATATTGAAGTTTGCTTTCAGAGTAGGATTAAGGAATAGAAATTTATGCCGTGAACTGGTACGTAAAATGAACAGAATCGCTAAGGGCCTGATTTTGAACGAATAGAAAATCAGCCCGTTACAAAACCAGTGGAGGTGACAATCGTGTTTTTTCAATGGAAATTCTAAATTAGTTTAGATTTTAGCAACTTCTGGAGTTCAGCTTTCATAGAGGGAAAAGAAAAGGTCTAAAAACCTTCAGGCTAGCGTGGTGGCTCAGACTATTTTTCTTCCCCCAAAGTCCTTTTATGTGCGTTTATTGGTCAGGTTGCTATTCTATAAATGATATCACTCGTGCTGTTTGCATTGGATCCCTGCCATATCTCCATCCATAACAGATGGATTCTTTTTTTCCATCCCCGTATGGATTCTTCAGGGCTTGTTCCTTTCTGATGGACAACGGGAGTGAGCGCAGAAAGGGGGAGGGCGGAGAGGAGGGACTGCGTTTATTTTATTTTGTTTCCCTACCTCTCTGGAATGCCAATGGCACGATGAGAAGCCCTCACGTAGGCTGCTCCCTGGGGATCAGGAAGGAGCCTTTCTTAGAAGTTACGCTGGGAAAGACGGTTAATGGTAGAGATTTTTGCTCTCGATCCCTGGTCTTTTCTGCTCTCTGGCATCTTTGAGGTTGGCTCTGATTTTGGCATCCCCAGTGTAATATTTAGACCACAGCAAATGTTGCTTATTCTCTGACCTGTGCGAGTGGTAAGTACAGAGCCAGTCTGACTCGGGACTTGGCCCAGAAAGGGCTGAATATGTCCCACGGGCAATTCAAACTGATGTCCCACCCAATGTCTGGGGTTCCTCACCTCCACTTTGACCAAACTCCTCCCCTAAAATAGGGACTCCCTTCGGTTTTACCAGTTTGAGGGCCTCACAGTTCACCCAGGTGGTCAAACCAGAGACCTGAGACTCATCCAATCCCCATCTGATCCTTCTATTGTCCTGTTGTCTGTGTCTCTGCTGTGAGTCTCACTGGCTTTCCCTCGAACCCATTAGCACCGTTTTTGCTTGGTTCCCACCCTCAGTGTTACCTCCTGGCCTATAATGCAAACGTCATCTCCTCACCGGCTTCATGCCTCCACTTGCACTCCCTTCTAGATCTGTTCTGTAAGTGGAGTGGCCCTCCTAAACTGTAAACCGGCTCAGGGCACACCCGTGCTTAAAATACGTCAGGGCTCCCCTGTGACTTACAGGATGAAGTTCAGACCGTGTGGCGTGGGGGACAGGCCTTTCAGCATCCGACCTGCCCACCTGCCTCCCACCCACACCCCCGTGGCTGAGCTCCAGCTGTGCCAAATTGTTTCACTCTACACTTTTGTAATCTTTTTGTCTTTGCACTTCCTGTTCCTTCTGCTTGGAGTGTCTTTTTCTTCTGCATTTGCTTGACTGAATTCTACTTATCCTTAAATGCCGTCTCTTCCAGAAGCCCTTTCTGACCACTCTTGGGAGTTCAGCATTTATTCTTTGGTTCCCCTTTGCCTGTTCAGACTCTGATTATGGTGTTCATCCCATTGCTGTAATTATTTGCTTATATGATGCCTCTCCCAGGGTGTCGTGAGCCCCCTAGTTTAAGCACAGTTCACGGCACATGGGAAATTTCAATTGATAAATGGCTATCACATTTGCATCGTGGTTCTACCTGGATGGGATATTTTCACCTCTATTAATTACATTTCATCCTGGTGATGTTCCTGTGATGCACAGACTTTGATCCTCGTCTGACAGAGGAGGAAGTTGAGTCATTGGAGGAAGTGGAGTCATAGAGATGATAGATTATTTGCCCGCAGCTCCACAACCAAATGAGCAGGACAGCTAGGAAGCCTGCAGGTTTTCTGCTCCTCGTGTAGTCAAGCCCAGATTGAGACACGGGATTCTCCTAGCTCGTCACATACCGGCTGGGTCTTTTAGGGAACCTTTTTATTAAGTTCGCTAATTGTGTGTGTGTGTGTGTGTGTGTGTGTAGCCCATTGTGACAGGTGGGCCATCCATAGTGTCACTGATTCTTACAACTGGAAGGTCGGGAGTCTGATATTTTACAGATAAGAAGATCCCGTACCTGAGAAGTTCACACCTTCACCATTAGTGGCAGAACCCACATCTCCCGACGCAGGCATGCGGTACTTTTCTTTTCTTTCTTTTTTTTTTTTTTTAAAGATTTTATTTATTTATTCGACAGAGATAGAGACAGCCAGCGAGAAAGGGAACACAAGCAGGGGGAGTGGGAGAGGAAGAAGCAGGCTCCCAGCGGAGGAGCCTGATGTGGGGCTCGATCCCATTAACGCCGGGATCACGCCCTGAGCCGAAGGCAGACGCTTAACCGCTGTGCCACCCGCCCCCATGCGGTACTTTTCTTACTCCCCGTTGGGCTATCATCAGTTCTGTTGGACAGAGTTTTAGTGTTCAGTGTCCTGGGTTGTCGGTAGGATTTTTTTGAGCCACTAGGCCAGTTAACTCTGGGGAAGAGCCTATCCTGGGAGCAGAAAGGATATCCTTTCTGTGAATAATCTCATTGAAAGGCCCATTAAAGAGCTAGGACCCGGATGAGAAAGGACCAAATGTGACGTGCTCTTCTTGGCGACGCCTCTTTTCGGATTGCTTTCCTTTTCCAGGGAGTGTCGTAGACTCTTGAGCGTGTGCCATTTTGAAAAAACAAAACAAGCAACAACAAAGGCATCTAATTAGGCCGGTGCATGGGAACACCTGTTGCAAGGAAAGATGTGTTCCGCCATCAGAGGGGTGGTGGTGTCATGGTGGACAGAGTGTAAAGCATGTTGGGTCTCGAGAGGACGGCATTCCTAATTACCTGAAAGAGACCCTGAACTCAGTAGTATCACCCCTACTTCCCCTGGTGCTTCCCTCCTTCTCTGTACAGAGATAAAGAGATAGAGATACCAGCGTCCATGCATATGTGGAAAAGCCAACACTTTATACATTTCACATGGACAAAAGCATTCCCCGAACTGTCATTGATTAAATCAGCGTGAAGCTGGCAGACAGACCCTTTAAACTTAACACTGCACTTGGTTTTAAAAAACAGAAAAGTTTTAGGGGCGCCCGGGTGGCTCAGTTGGTTAAGCGTCTGCCTTCAGCCCAGGTCATGATGCCGGGGCCTGGGATCGAGGCCCACATCAGCCTCTTTCCTTGGAAGGAGCCTGCTTCTCCCTCTCCCTCTGCTTGCCATTCCCCCTGCTTGTTCTCTTCTCTCTCTCCCTCTCTCTATCAAATAAATAAATAACATCTTAAAAAAAAAAAGAAAAACAGAAAAGTTTTAAGTTTCATCACCTGAAGCTTTTTTTTTTTTTTTGGAGTATTCAAAAAAAAAAATTGACGATTGAGCTAGCGTCTCCATAGTGTTCTTCCCTTGACGTCGGGGTGCTGAGAAAGCCTGAGAACAAGCACCAGCCCACTTCCTTCGGATTGAAAAGAATGCACTTTTCTCATCTGTGCCTGAGAAAAAAGGCTAAAACTTGCTATCTCTAAACTGCATTTAGCAGTCCTTTCGATTCCCTTTTATATAACAATAACTTGATCCTACTCAAAATACTTGGCACCTTCCGTGACAGCCTGGAATGTAAGAACACTTTAGCAGACCTGAGTGTGAGTGAACTCCAGGAGTTTTGGAATGAAGAGGTAGGGTTCTCAGTTCCTTATTCAGAGTTCACAGAAGATAAGAATACCGGGATTAACACAATAGACTCCTTTAATTTCACGCGGCTGAGGAAAGCAATTATCTGTCTATCAAGACTCGAGTAAATGGTGCAAGAGCATTAAGGAGAGCTGGGTAGACAAGTGGATGAGCGCTATTCCATTGGGAAATGGTGCCGAGGTAGGAGGGAGATCCTTTGCGTTTCACTTGTACACTGTTTTATTTTGGAGTTTATATCATGTTACCCTTGCAGCTTAGAGAGAAATGATCCTTTATTTTTTTTTATATATATATTGTCGATGGCATTTTTCAGTTCCTTACCCATCTGAATTTTATTAGGGGGCTTATTTCAAAGACATCTCCTGTTTAATCATGTTTAAACAATCTGTTTAAGACCTGTTATGTAGATATAAACACAAGAGCCCTTTAATGTAGTAAAACGGACTTCTGACAGACACGGCACACAGCAGACATCCATCCATTATTGCTTAAGCCACCGTTCCTTCTATGCCTGACCTGAGAGGGTAACCACAGAGCTCAGCTGACAGCCATCGCGGCTCAGAAGACCCTGACTTGCCCGTATTAATGTCTAGCGAGCCGAGAACTGCAGAGCAGCAGACAATCAGAGAGGTCTTAGACTACATTAAAGCTAAGTACCTTAAATCTGCTTTAATGGCTGTGTTTACATCTCCTTCTTCTTCATTCCTTTAAAAAAGTAATCAGGTTTTGCAAGCGTTAAGAAAACCACCTCTTCTTGCCAGCTGGACTAAGTCCAGTTGAAGCAAGAAAATTTCTAACCCCCCCTCCCCGCCCTTTCTTTTTCTGTCTTTTTCCTTTTATTTCCTCTGTGATCTTCACTGCCATTCAGCACAGCAAGACGGGGCTGCGGGAGCTGGCTGAATTTTTCCTCGGTTATTACTTTTTAACATTTTCTTCCTGTTCCGGAGCTGGGAAAATTGAAAATGATGTTCTGCTTTGGTCGCGGCGTGTGTCCAGAGAGGAGCCCTTCGCACTTTTTAATTACTTTTATGCACGGTTTTCTTTCTCTGCTTCAGACACACATACGGTTACATAACGCATGTGCAAAGTCATAATGATGACAGGCAAACAGGGACGATTGCATGCTAAGGACAGTCAGTCGGGATCCAGGAATTGCGTGACAGTCTGTAGGCTGGTTGTCACTGGCCTCTTTGAAGAATAATGCCATCCATGTTTAGCGGGATTATTGGCAAATAAACAGTGATGCTTTTTGTTCGGTTATGGAAACTACCATTTCCATTGCTTAAAACATTACCATTAAAAAAAATCTTTGCATCTCTCAGCGGGGTCTCTACAAATGTGAGTGGCACAAAACTGGGGTGTGTGAAGTATCTTAGAGTAAAAAGAAGGCAAAGGAAATGTTTTCAGCAGTAAAACACTCAAGTTTTACCAAGTTTTTTGTGGGGGGGGTTAAGTGTAAACATAGAGAAAGAGATCTTTTGTTCGTTTCCCAGAAACTGAAGGGAGCGATGCTGTTTCAGATGGCCCAGGATGGTTGTGGATGTTGGGCTGTGATTAGTCAGAGGACAAGAGGTATGGTGATAAAATGGAATTGGGAGGACCAGGTGTAATGTTATGAATTCTCAGAAGTAAGCTTCTCTGCTTTTTCTTTCTCTCTTTTTTTTTTTAATGTTTATTTATTTATTTGACAGAGAATGAGCGAAAGAGGGAACGCAAGCAGAGGGAGTGGGAGAGGGAGAAGCAGGCTCCCTGCTGAGCAGGCAGCCCTACTCGGGGCTCGATCCCAGAACCCTAGGATCATGACCTGAGCCGAAGGCAGACTTAACCGACTGAGCCACCCAGGCGTCCCTTCTCTGCTTTTTCTTATCCTCTTCTTTCTGGGCCTCTTTTTCTCAGCTTCCCCCCCTCCCCCAGGCCCCCTACTTTCCTTTCCCTGTATGAAAAGGAGGGCTGAGGTAGGTCAGGGGACTAGCTTCCAGTGTCACTGCCTACCTCCACAATTTCAAACAAGTCACAGGATTTTTTCTGGGCATCGGTTACTTTTCTAAAGTAATTCTCATTCATGTAATCTTGCTTTGAAATGGGAGTAAAGAGGGAAGGAGCATCCCTTGGAAATGACAGGGGGAAGAAGTAAAGGAAAGCAGGATTGGAATTGTTCAGGGCCGGAGAATCCGGAGGGAAAAGGCCTGAGGAGATGAGGGTTGTTTTAGGACCTGCGAGCAGGGCTTTCGATGAAGTCAGCCAGGTTCTCCGGGAGCTCTTTCTTCCCCTGCTTGCAAACGTATTACGTCTCCCCTTGTGTGTTTCCATTATACTTCCATCTGGTCTTTCTTTAAATTTTTTTAAGCCTTTTTTTTTTTCTTGTTGCCTCCCGTGAGTTTCTTTTTCCTTAGATGTCTCAAGCTTTTTTGAGTCCATTATTTCAAGAAAAAGGATTACACTCTAAGCATGTGTTTTTTAGAAGCTATTCCCTGATGTGTGACTGATACTGGCATAGCCTGATAGCCCCTTCAGTCTTTGATGGTCGTGATTGCCACAGCCTGAAATCTAAAAGTTATAAAGGAACTCGCAGTTACTATACACGCATGTTAATATTTCACAATTCTCTCATTAGTATATTTATTGAAAGATCTTGAATTCTTGAGCCTTTAGAAGCCTAGATTTTGGAAGAGGCTGTCCTTCAGTGATCTCTCTCATGCATCCAATTGCATTTAAAAAATGAGTTTGGGAGAGTGAACTTTTTTACTCACTGATCTAAACTGGCGCCTTTCGTTATTAAAAGAAAGCAAATTCAGTTTTTAACATTTTTTTCTATGAACTGGAGTTCCTAGAATATTTCTATGGAGTCTATGGCTTAACTATGTAATTATGTCTCTTGAGTAGATTATGTTTTTTCTTCCCATAATTATGTTTTTACCCAAGAGACTGGAAGGCTTCAGTCCTCTTTTGGGTGAAATTGTTCTTTCTCTCCTCTTCCTTGATAAACTTTGAATTCTACATGCCTGACTCTGCTCAAGGACTGAAAGGGGGCTCTTGAAGCTATGTGGAAGTGATTATGATTTTTTTTCCTTTAGAAATTGGTTTATATATTAAGAAGGGCCCTTGGAGAGAAGCTCTGTTAGTTCATTTTTGAAATGCCATCAGAGAAGAATCTCCTGGAAGGAGATTTGTTTATGATCTGTGGTCCTCTGTCTGAAGCCGCACACTAACATGGTTCTCGAGCTGTCTTCTCTCACGAGCTGTCTTTTGTGAGCGCCGGGGCCCCACGCACATGTCCTGTTGCACAGCTGCTCACTTCTAGCGGCTCAGAGGGGCTAGAAGTTTCTGAAGCATGAAGGTAATTTCTTAGTCCACTTTACTGTTCTAGTCCAGAAATAATTTTTGACCTGAACCAGACAGCATACTCTTAGGAAAAAAGATGACTCAGCAGCCTTTCCCAGCAAAGATTATAGACTCATCAATTTTACTGTGGGAAATGTTTGCCAATGACTAGCTCTTTTTTTTTTTTTCCTCCTCCTTTCTTTGACTGGATAAAAGGAGAGATAATTCTAAATTTATCAGTGTTCTTATTTATTAATTCAGTAAGCATTTGTTGTGGGCCTTCTTTGTACCAAGGCTCCAGGTTAGGTGCTAGACATGAGACGTGACACCTATCCTCAAGGCGTTCTAGTCAAGTCCAGGAGAATCTAAGATAATAGGGTTTGAAATTTTGTATAAATATCTTATATCAATTCAGCGTCAGTTAATGCTTACTGAATGCCTGCTACACTTAAGTATAACCACATGCAGTAGACGAAAAACAGTTGTAGCTGCTTTCAGCTAGCTGAGATGGAAGCCAGAGGGACCACGGAGCCCTAGAGCCAGAAAAGACCAGAACAGTGTGATGGCCAAATGGAGATGATGGGGCGAGGGTATTCTAAGTAGGGGAAGACAGCTTGTGCAAAGGCACGGGGGCTCTATGAAGAACTGTGGATAGGGCAGTGTGAGTAGAGTGTAGGCGGGGAGTGGTATCGCTGTAGCCATCCGAAACGAGAGTGACAACGGACATTCAGACCATACTTTCCAGGTCTTTCCAAGTCTTTGTTTTCCCTGCTGGGCTCAGGGAGCTCTGTTCAATACAATAGACAGTGTCAGACAGTTGAGATGTTTTGAGCATGTGAGTCATCTTAGGATTTAGGGACTGAAAAGACTTTGGAAAGTCTGGAAGTGAACCCTTCACTTTCGGTGGGCCCAGAGAGTTCCATTAAATCCTTTCCTGCGGTTAGCCGTACAGCTCGTTGGTGTCCTTTCGTTTACTCCAGGCTGTTTGTCTGGTGGGTTAGCCACAAGTGAGAGGTTAGGAGTGGTTCTGGTGGGACTGGAAAGTGGGGGGCCCTTTCTGCGGAAACTGGGAACGGCCTTACCCAGATGCTGGGGTCCAGGAAAGGGAGGTAGCAAAGGTGTACCAGGGCCGGCCGGATTTTGAACCTTGGAGACTGGGAAGTGGTGATATTAATGGAAATAAGGAAATTCGAGGAGAAGCTAGTTGGGACTGTTTGTAGTGGGGGCGGGGGTGTGTCAGGGAGAGGCAGAGGGCTTAACCAAACATCACAAACGTCACAAGAGTATAGGTCTTCGCTTTTTAGACTTTCACAAACCACCAGTGAAATGTAGTCATCTGAATGTAAACAGAAAGGAGTTTCACTTTTCTTAGTAGTATTTCCATTTTCACATGCACGTAGGAATGCAGAAAATCAGGGTTTTCCATTTGGAGCCTCAATAGTTACAAAGTATTTGAATCCCAACTTTGTACAGCTCCCCTAAGAACTCCCTTGAGTCACTGTAATCTCCCCTGTTAACGTTGCTTTTGCTGGAAACCATCTAAACTTCTCCGAGATGAACTAAAGTTCATCCTTAGTAGTAGAATTCCAAGTAATTTCATCTGGAATAGAATTAGGACTTTAACAGTAGTCAACCTGTTCCCGAGCCCCTCCTTGCAAACACTCCTTCATATGTCACTTTCAGGGTAGAGAGATTGGAACCAAGGCTTCATTTTTGTTGTTTTTCCAGACCTGCTGTGAGTAGCAGCTCCATTGCTGTATAATCAACTTGCTCTGAAAAATGGCAACTCTTGCTTTTTTGCTGCAAGGATCATTGTCAGAACATCTGAAGTGCATATATCCTGGGGCTTGAGCCCTCGAGTATCGGACCAGGTCTCCTCCTCTTGCACACTTGCTGACAGCAAGCTTAGCTAGTATCTCCCAGGTCGCCCCGTCCTCCAGGGAAGCCCGTGTGCCTGGCACAGGAGACTCTTGGGCTGCCAAAGGATTGTTTCATTAGTCAGAGGGTAAAAAGATCTGTCTACAAAGGGCAGGTTCCCATAGAGATGGCAGAGTTTAGAAGAACTCATGTGTGGTTGTGAAACTAGAGGCACCAAGTAACTTGAAGAATAGTGTGCTTCTGTTGAGATTCATATCATGTATGTGTTCAACACTGTCTTGTCTCACAAGATATTTATTATCACGTTTCCGTCATTTGTCCTCCAGCTAGCTTTCCTCCTTTCTTCTCTGCTTATCGAAATCCTGCTTGACTTCTAGGACATAATGACCCCATCAGTGAGAGCTTCCTCTTTCCTTCTAGTATCAGTTGCTCCCCTGTTCTTCCTAGAGCAGTTATTGGGTTTTTTTTTAAGTTTTTCTTTTATTATGAAAAATTTCAAACATACTAAAAGAGATTATATTCGATAAACTCCCATATACCCATCACCTTATTTTATAAGTAATAGCATTTTGCCATATTTGCTTCATCTGATGTTTTGCTGATTTTAAAGCAAATACCAGACATCGTGACACTTACCCCCTGAATATATTCGTTAGCTCTTCTAAAAAATAAGGGCATATTCTTACATAATCACGAAAAGCACCACTTCCTTAATATTTTAAAATAGTCCGTGTTCATATTTCCTCAATTGATCCCCAAACCTAAGCATTTTAGTGATTGCCCTCATCACAGCCTTCCCGAGTTACACTTAATGGCTTGTCTTTCTTCCTTTCCAAACTGTGAACTGCTGGAGGACAGGGGCATTATCTCGAGTACTGTGTCTCTCTCCTCCTCCTTGCAATGCCCGGGGAGACTTGCGTGTGGACACGTGCCCCGCACACGCACACGCTCGCTGGACTCGCCGATCCTGGTATAGATGTGTGCTGGTTCCTGATTGAGGGTCCATTGCAGATCTGCCTTTTTGCTTTATTTATCGTATTTGGAAATGGTATTATTACGCTACCCAGGATGGGAGGAGATACCCCATAAGAGAATGGAGTGCTTAAAATCGATTTGAAATAGTGACATAAAAAGGCGAGCTGCCAAACATCGTGCCCTTGTGATCTGCGAAGTGAGAGTGGGCCTGCTGTGACGTGGTGCCCTCTTGCTGAAGTCGCCTTGTTTTCGGAAGGTGCACTCTTGGGAGGTGGCTTTTGGGCATGCTTCAGGAGTCAGTCCTTCCCTTTGGGGGGAAGTTAGAGCTGAGGCCATGCATCAGGCTGTGAGGACAGAGCATAGAGTGTGATGGTCTGGCCGGAGGCCCACGCAGCTTTCTAGGGCCGTTATGCAGTTCTCAGTCGACTTTTATAAAAATGGGGCACAAAGGGTCCCGTCACGGATGCAAGTTTGTTTTTGTAGTTCACGCAGCACCATTTCCAGGTCTTCACGTGCGGCTTTCAGATGTGTGATCTTTTCAGCAGAAATCCTAATGGCAGGATTCCCAACGAGCCTTGTGAGTGCGGGCCCTTGCGCTACCAGAGCTGGGCGGGGAGGGATGGGGCAATCAGCTGCGCCCTTGCTTAGGGACCTAACTGTTCCTCATGCGTCTTTGCTCTAAAGATGTGTGAATGCTGTGACCTTTGGATCATGCTTTCTTCTCATGCCCCTGAGTTTATTGCAACAAAAGTCATATTCAGCCAAACACATTCAACTTTTTGAGAGAAATTACTTCTGAAAAGTACTTCTTTTTTTTCCATTTTAAATTCATTTTGGGCCATGATTTCCCCTGGTGCTGCAGTGTTATACAGTAAAATAAGCTGGTTGGCAGTGGGAGGGAAAAGAGCCTGGGACCGGCAATCAGAAACCCTGAGTTCCAGTCCTGCCACTAACTATGTGATTGGGGTTTTTTGGGGAAAGATAGCATTATACTATGATATCCTGGGCCAGAAAATTTTCTCTCCACCAGGACATTCATCTAAAAGAGGAGAACATTCATTCATTCATTCATTCATTCATTGCATAAATATTTGTTGAGCACCTACTATGTCAGGCACTATAAGTAAGGATACAACTTAAAACAAGAATATTTTTTAATTTTTTTTCTAATAATAATTTTTTATTATATTATGTTAGTCACCATACAGTACATCCTTAGTTTCTGATGTAAAGATTTAAGATCCTCATGGGGCTTCCATCTTGCTGGGGAGACAAATACAAAGATACGAACACACTGTGGTAATAGCCATAAAGAATATAAAGGCAGGCTGTGCTCGAGGAGGAGGAAACCTGCCCTGGGTATAGTAGGCAGGCAAGACCTCTCATTGGAGGTGGTGTTCACTGTGAGGTTGAAGGGGTGAGAAGGACTGGGCCCTACAGAGAAATAAGGGGAGAGCATTTCGGGAATATGGAGAGGTTCTGGGACGGGAAACTGCAAGGAGACAGTGTCAGACGCCCAGAGAGACATGATGGGGTCCTGGACTAGGGTCCTATCAGTAGAAGTGAGAACACTGAATGGCTTTGAGATATACTTTCAAGATGGAAATGACAAGACGTGGTAATAGATTGAATGTGGGAAGTGAGGGATAAGGGGAAATCAAGGAAAATGTCTGGGGTTTTGGCTTCCATGCCTGAGTGGCTGGTGCCACTTCCTGAGATGAGGGTACTCCTAGAGAGGAATAGGGTTCTTTGGCAAGAAGAGTCAAGAATTGTGTCTTAAATATACTGCATTTAAGATCTCTTTTAGACACCTGAGGGGAGAGTCCAGTAGGCAGTGGAACCTGTAGACCTGGAACTCAGGACAGAGGTCAGAGCTTACCTCAGAAATGGGGAGTCACTGGCACAAATAGGTGGCATCGAGTAGGTGGGACTGTGATGTCATCTTGGGCAGTGGTCGTCTGCTTTGGCTGCACATCGGATCATGGGCGGAGCTTGTACAAAATAACTCCCCGGGGTGCACTTCCCAGAGATTCTGATTTAATTAAGCTGATGTGGGGTCTGGACATCTACATTTTTCAAAGCTCCCTGGAGGGTTTTCTTTTTTCTCTTTTTTTTTCTTTTTTTTCTTTTAATTTTTTTTATTATATTATGTTAGTCACCATGCAGTACATCCCTGGCTTCTGATGTAAAGTTCGATGATTCATTAGTTGCGTATAACACCCAGCGCACCATGCAATACGTGCCCTCCTTACTACCCATCACCAGTCTATCCCATTCCCCCACCCCCCTCCCCTCTGAGGCCCTCAGTTTGTTTCTCATAGTCCATAGTCTCTCATGCTTCACTCCCCCTTCTGATTACCCCCCCTTTCTTTATCCCTTTCTTCCCCTACCAATCTTCCTAGTCCTGGAGGATTTTCTTATCCAGCTGGGGCAGGAGAGCCACAGCCCAAGGGAGAAAGTTTCCCATTCTTTATACCTTCCTCCTGTTTGGAAGACACACTCTTGGGCCCTTTGGCTGATGTTCAGTTCTCCCTGTACCATGGCAGAGTCCCCTGCCTTTGACTTAACTCAGTGTGCCCTTGTCTTCCGTGCTCTCGATTTCTTAAGCCACTCCTCGAGTGTGGAGGATGGAAGAACGTCTTCTTTCAGCCCATCATTCGCATGCTACCCCTGATGTGGTTTAGCGGTAGCCGGTGTTTGTCATGGTTGAAAGATGAACAACCTGTTCGGCTTTTGTTCTTCCTTGTGCTGTCAGAATTTTGTTGTGGTTGTGGTGGTGGCTACGAAGGGGTAGACATCTACGAGGAAAACGCACACTTTGGTTTGTATGTACGCAGCCACAGACGGAGATTCCCTGAATTGCGCGGGGTGTCTGTAGAGACTCGGTAGCTCGTGTTTGAAGGTAATTTCCGTAAGGTCATGGAGGCTTTTAAAATTTCACCTGCTCTTACATTTTTCAAACTTACCAGTGCTGCTTCAGGTCCTTTATCCTCGCCCACAAACTCCTGTGGCTCCCCGAAGCCCTGGGCTAGGAGGAAATGCAAGGTGTACTCACCCATCCGTACACGGAGCTCACATCTCGTACGGTCTCCGTGAAAACCCAGGGAAAAGGCTGTAGGAAGCAGAGGAAAGGCTTTATGAAGTTTTCTTGTGACCCATAGCCCACATAAAGTCCCAGTGTTTAAAGGAACCATGCAAGATCATGTAGCCCTCTCCTTAGCCCTCAGGGAATCTGCCACTCCAAAAATATGGCCTATTAAAAGACATAACTTCCAGGGACAATTCCATAAGCTCTCTTGTTAATGTTTACAGCTGTATCAACACCCCACCAATACTTTTTTTTTTTTTTTGTATGTGTGTGAGGAACAGAATCCACGGATCTAACTGTGACAAGTACTATATAATTCCCTGATTGTGAAACTAGTTAGACCCAGCAAGATGCACTGATGGAAGTTCGTGTAGGGTAACGGGCGAGCTATTAACTTTGTAATCGAACCCTCGCTGCTGCTTCTGCCTGCCTTGAAAACCGGCCTTGGCACCGCATGGGCTTAGTTCTTAGTTCTCTGTGTGTCGATCTGGACGTTTTCAGTCCTCTACGGCAGCCGTGAGCGGGAGGGAAGATAAAGCTAGAACGCCAGCATTGATGGCCCCCCACGATGGGTGGGAAGCTTGGTCAGCTAGGACAGGAACCGTGTACTGTCCAGGCTGAGCTGGCCAATGGCCGAAGAGCACAGGCCAGTTGTTTTACCGCCACAGACCTTAGCTGCTTTGTCCGTGAGCACCTTGCTGCCTGGGGTCTGGGGGCTGTTTGGGGTGATCTCTAAAGACCCTGAAGAGTTCTAAAATCTCTTCATAATCTGGATAAGAAGTCCTAAACAACGGGAAAAACAGCATAAAAAACAATGACTTTCCCTGATCACTTTTTCTCCTGGTCTCCGTCCCTCGTTCCAGCAGATGCCCCAAACTGACGCCGGCAGGAAATAGGGTGGTGGGTGCATTTCAGTTAATGGGCCTATTTGGAACATGTTTGGCTGCGGAGACAGCTACACTCATATTACCAAGCCTTGGCTTGCTGTCTGTTTTCTTTGGGCTGGGTAGGCAATGAAAAAGGAGACAGGAAAATACATTTTGGGGCAAATAAAATACGGAATTTGTCTTATGAAGACAGCTTATAGCTGGGAAATTCTAATGTTCACCTTAACCCTCTCCTCATAGATTCCTCCTGTGCTGTACCAAGAGGAAGATGAGGTGTTCTCGCTACCCATAGAATATACCTCCTCATTCTTGAAGGCTCTTAAAAATCCGCCTTCCAGGTTTTTTTTTTTTTTTTTCTTTTATGGGTAATAACCCCGATTCCCTCAGTTTTTCTTCAAAGGGCAAATTTTGATTCTAGTCACCATCTTAATGGCTCTTTTTTTTTTCTTTCTTTCTTTTTTTTTTTTAAAGAGAGAGAGCGAGCATGCATGCGTGAGAGGTGGGGGGAGGGGCAAAGGGAGAAAGAGAGAATCTCAAGTAGGCTCCCAGCCCAGCACAGAGCCCGATGCGGGGCTTGATCTCACGACCCTGAGATCATGACCTGAGCTGAAGTAAAGAGTCGGAGGCTTAACCAACTGAGCCACCCAGGTGCCCCTTAATGGCTCTTCTTTGAATAAGCTTCAGTTTCAGCTACAATATGTTGGGGTAACATCCTAGGGCCTCATTCTGGCACAGGATGTGGAAGAAGGAATCTGTAGTTTATTTCTGTTCACGTATGAGGCGTTACCGTGCTCGCCCATCACTGTGCCACTCCACAGATGTGCGCTTCACCTATGTAGCACCAAGATTCAGAGGGTTTTCTGTTATACTTGGACCAGGACTTGCTAAGAATGATTTCATGATTTTCAAAAAGACTTAGAACCTTAGTTATATTTTAATTTGCATATTTCTTTAATATCTAGAATTTCCTTAGATTTTAGACTTAAGTAAACTAGAAGAGAGACAAAGGTGTTTTATTTTGTTTTGTTTTTTTAAATAATGGATTCTCACATTCCCATGGTAACCCAAAGGGTATTTTTCAATTTTTTATACAGAATCATAGTACTAGATTAAGAATAAAAAAGCATTTTCTCTGATTTAGCATAGTTTATCATATGCTTTTAGGTTTTTGGGGTCTCACAAAATATCCAGATTCCTCTTGAGAATTTGAGTTTCCTTGACTACATTTCCATTTTTTCCTCTTAAAGGGGTTCTAGGTGTGAGTTTTAATTTTTTAGAAGAGTCACAGTAAGGTATAGTTGTAACATAAAAAAGGACAAGTCACTTATGGTCATCTTGGGAATTTCCCTTTGACAAATGTGTTTGTCTCTGTTTCTGCCCCAGTCTTGGGATAATAAGTGTGACACGCACAGACTCTCTGAACTATGAGGAAGTTCCTTCATGAAACAAGCAAACACACCCCAGTACACAATCACTTTTCCCACCCTCACCAAGAGGGTTAGAGGAGGCACCCAGAGAGTCTCTCTTGAGTTCCAGCGTCCTGGCCTCGCTACTGATGCTCGACTCCGAGGCACCCTCTGGACCCTCAGCTCTCCATTCATAGAACAGAAGTAGGAATGCTTGCCGCCAGATGATGCTTATAAAGCCGCTTGAAACGGAAGGCACTATAGAGACACTTCATTATAAATATCAGTATTGATGATTCCTTGGCTAAAACCCCCCGTATGTATGTTCACATATCTATTTAGTATGGTCAATTGTTCAGCTAATTAATATGCTTTTATTTTATGATTTGCTGTTTCCAGGGCACAGACAGAAGCTTGATGACTCTAAACCTAGTTTGTTCTCTGACCGCCTCAGTGATTTAGGGCGCATTCCTCATCCCAGTATGAGAGTAGGTGTCCCGCCTCAGAACCCACGGCCCTCCCTGAACTCTGCACCAAGTCCTTTTAATCCACAAGGACAGAGTCAGATTACAGGTAAGACAGATTCCTAGGTTTCACTTGCACACGCTCCGGCAGGCTGGGGGTGAGGGGCTACCATGTGAGATGTACTCACTGCAATACTCCTGGGCTGTGAAATGGCTTTATTATTAAAGAATCAAGACGTGAAGATCTTACGGACCTTCTTCTTCTTCTTCTTCTTTTTTTTAATAAAAAACCAAATTCCAGTATGCAGTAACTTTGGGATGAACTCTGGGGGAAGGTGCTGCCACGGCTGTGCTCTGGAGCACCGTCAGTCCACACTGGTGGGTGGTAATAACCATGCTCTCTGGGAGAACGTTTGCTGGAAGTTTCTGGACCGCGCCCGCGTGGCGCAGGGGAGACCATCACACCCTCACCATTAGAAAACTAGTGTGACTGTCTCAGATTGGGGCTTAAATTTCTGACATGTATAACTGTTTCATTCAGCGTGTTTGAAGATTGCCCAGGGCTAACAGGAAGCCTTGATTGGTGGGTACAAGGCAAGGTCAATGAGCAGCTCATCAGACAAAAGTCGTTGCTGATTCATATTTAGCTCCGGGTCCTAATGCGACATTTCTCTTTATACTACATTCTAGTAAGCTGCTTACTACCTTTCTTCTTAAAAATTAACGTCAGCGTTGCATTACAGACTAATCATTCACATTTGGTGCAGTGAGACTCCCAACTCTCTCTCTCTCTCTCTTTTTTCTGCCCTACTTGTGCAAAAACAGATCTTGCTTTTAGTGTGATTGCTTGTAGGTCATGGTGACAGAGAGTGTGTCAGTCATCATAGATCTTTAATTTGCTACCACAAGTATCGAGAGCTGATGTCACCTAGTCATGTCATCTAGTTTCTGTTGTTGGCAGGGGTGGAATAGAATGGAGCAAAATAATTCAAAACAAAACGTACAGTAAACTCTCAACATGGATCTATTCTGATGGTTAGGTTTTGGTCAATAGTGGTTAGGTGTTGAGTGTCCTTAATGGTTTATAAACGTAATTGTTTATAAATGGAATGACGTACCTCTCTATCTTTCCTGCCCATATTAGGTATATGTCTTCTTGCATGTTTACTTGGAGTAGGTTTCTGTGGGTATATATATTAGTCTGAATATAAGGGTTTGCCTGAGTATATATTTTTTAAAAAATGCAGAATTATAAAAATAAAATTAACACTAAAGAAAACCAGAGTTCTGCATCAGGGAAGAACATTAGAGCTCTTGAAGAACAACCATGTATTAGCCTAAATAAGTCTCTAAATGTTGATATGTGGGAATAAAAAAGTTAGTGCCTTTACTAGACATGTGTCCTTGATAAAAATGTGGGGGTGAAATTCACGCTAACTTGTGAATTTGAAGGTTATAGCTATAGGTGCTACTGCATTTAAGTGGGCTTTAGATCTTTGATTAAGGTCCATAAATAGCTCTCCTTTTGTCTTTATAGTAATCTTTGGACCATATGTGTGTATGGAAGCATTTGGATACATATATAAAAGTGTTTATATATGATTTTTAAGGGACTTATGGTGGCTAATAAAATATATATGAGAAAAATACATGTTCCATGATTTGGCAATCCCTGGGTTCTTTAAATGTTTGATTCCTGTATTCTCATCCTTAACTGCCAATTACGTTTTGCTAATGAGGAATGCTTTCAAAATAGCCTTTGAAAACTGGGTGTTGCTTGATCCATTTAAGAAGATGCTTTTCTCAAGGCTTTGACCTCAGACCTAAGGATGACATCATTAAAAAAATAACCGGAGGACATTTTAGAAACCGAAGGTACCTTAGCTACTGTTAACCAAAAGGCCGGTAAGAGTGGCGAAGAGACCTACTGTTTCGCAGCAGTTTAAGTGTAGAGAGTAATGCTCTGGGGAGCTGTAGGACACATGGAGAGCGCTTGGGCAGATCAGGCTCCTGGCCGGCTCCGTAGACTGGGCTCGACGCTGCTCGTCACCCTCCTCCCTGTCGGGAGGCTCAAGAAGGTCAAGCTTCTTGTCTGCAGTTTTGCATTAAGTTAGTGACAGCGGAATTAGGGCTCTCGACTCCTGATGCAGTATGTTTTTTCTTAATACAATAGCATGCTGCAACTCCATCACCATCAATTACAGATAACATTTACATCTTCACTGGATGTATTTTGAAAAACGAAAACATAGAACATTTGTATTTCTAGGTCCCGATAGCTTTCTGGAATTATACCACCAGAGTATTGGCTCTGCATCTGGGATGACAGCACCAGTATAATTTCTAGATCAGTCTTCTCGTTCTGCTAACATTCACAAGCCGTTGGGCCCAACAACTTTCCCCAGCCTTCCCGAGTTGCAGATTGGCACATGCGCATGTGTGCACATGCGGGTGCGCATGTGCACGTGCGGGCACGCGGGCGCGCGCGCACACACACACGTACACATGCCGCGCCTACGCACTCCCGGCCGTGCGCACTTTCCTTTCATGCTCCTGTATTGTCAGTGCCACAACACAAGGTTCTACTCGTAACCAAGGGTGTACACGGTTCTACCATGACTCAGATGAGTGGGAGAACCAAGACCATCCGTAGCGGCAGCAACTTCCAAGTGAGTTGAATCGATTTCATTATTTTCCCCTCTGGGTTAATTTTATTTATTTAGTACGAATTAGAGCCTACTACATGTAGAGAATTGGGTCTTGGTAATATAGGATGGGGCGGGGAAGCAAAGCTCTCTGTCCTTGAGTTAAAGTCTAATTCAGGACGTAGCTGTCCTTCCCAACCCTCGCACAGCCACATCCTGTCCCCAGAGGATAACGTCGTTGTTCCCTGAGGGCATGTTCTTCTCTCTGTACCCCCTTACTTAGGCTGGCCTCCCTCCGGTGGTTCCTGTCTGCTGAAATGGGCCGTCTATCCTTCAAGGTCACTGTTAGCTTCTTTAGGAAAGAGTCCTGGCACCTCTGCTTATAGGCTGCCTACCCATCCTCTAAACTTTAGTTGAGATTGCCTTATTTTACAGTTTCCACAAGTTCGTTTTTTCCCTACCCTGTTAGATTGCAAATTCTTTGAGGGATTTATTACGGGGATTTATTTTGGTTTGTGCCTAGCATAGTGGTAGCATCTCGTGAAATGTCGAATGAATGAAAGTTTGTTTTTTTATTTTTATTTTTTTAAAGATTTTATTTATATTTGAGATAGAGAGAGAGAGGGCATGAAAGAGAAAGCATGAGTTGGGGAGAGGAGCAGAGGGAGAGAGAGAAGCAGACTCCCTGCTGAGCAGGGAGCCTGGTACTGGTCATGGGATCATGACCTGAGTTGATGCTTAACCGACTGAGCCACTCAGGTGCCCCTGAATGAAAGTTTAGATGAGAAGAGATCCATACAAGAAGGGCTGGGATGTCATGCCTTGTTGGCAGTAACTGTTTCTAATTTCCTGTCCCAGCGTGTCATTGTTCCCTGGCGATGAAAAATAATGGCAGAAATCACATCTCAGTATAACGCTTACGTAGTTAAACCATGATTAAATTTAAATTCTACTTACAAGCCTTACCTGTAATGGATTTTGTAACTTCTTTGCATCATGTCACATCTGCATTTTAGTTCATGGAATCTTTTGGATACAGATGTTTGTCACCTCTCATTGGCTTGGCCCCCTTGATATCTCAAGCTCTTAGCTCAGGACTGTAGCTGATGATCGTGGTTGTATGGTCACTACTGGTTCTCCCATTTGCCAGCAGAAAAGGAGTGACATGAAGTTAGAAGTCATAAACTGAGCAAGCGATAGACATTTAGTATTTCATATTCGTGTTCTCCAGTGTCTCTCGCAGTTCCTAAGGCTGACGGTCTCAGCCATGCAGTGGGGTGACTTCTTTGCTGTGCTGGCCTCATGGTATCATTCTGTCATAGTCATGAATGGCTGATGTTCTCTCTGAGGGCCCCAGGCCTCCTATGGCTTCCTGAGGAAGTTGCTTCCTTCCTCTGTACCTTTTTTTTTTTTTTTCAATCTTTCAGACATCTGGTGCCTGTTTCTGGGTGCTGGGAAACACCTAGTCTGTCACAAATGTCTGTTTCTTTGGATTCAGAATATGGTGATAGCAATAGAGTTGGGATATTATGTTAGGAGATATTACTCAAGATAATCACTATTTTAAACTCATTACTTTGTGGGTGGCTGAGCTAGACCTAAAACAAACAATAAAAAGCAGACTTAGGCCCTTGCGTTTGGTGGATTGGGACATTCATCTAACCTTTGGGGTGGGCAGTCTGCTGTTCTGTTGTTCATTCATTCAGAAAATATTTGAGTGCTTACTATCTGCTAGGCATTAAGTGAACAAGATAGACTCAGTTTCTGCTGACGAGGAGCTTACATTTTTGTGCTAGATATAGTCCGTAAATGGAGGAATAAGCATGCATACAAGATAATTCCAGATAATAACACCATGTATTGAGAAATTAAACAAGGTAATGCATTAGAGAACAACTTAGGGAAGGAAGAAGGTAATTTTGATTAGAAAGTTGGGACAGGGTTCTTTGAAGAACTCAGAAGATCATAAGGAACAGCGTTTCAGGCCATGGAAAAGTCATGCAAAGGCTCTCAGGAGGCAGTGGCCATGGTGGGCTCCCGGGGCAGGTAGGTCCATGTAGGTGGACATGGGAAATGATACAGAAAGACAGGCAGGGAATGGATTATGCAGAGTCTTCAAGGACCTGGTAAGGAGCTTGAGTTTTGTTCTGATTGCAGCAGGGTGCTCTTGAAGGATGTGAAAGCAAGAGAAGGACATTATCTAATTTACATGCTTTTCAAAAGTACTTTGGTTGCTGTGTGAAGAATGGATCGTAAGGGGCAATGGTAGAAACAGGGTCATCATTCAGAACGCTGCTGCTATAGCCTGGGAGAGAGTTAAGGATGGTAGCATTTCTCTTCTTTCTTCAAGACTCAGATCAAATGCCAGCATCTCTGTCAGACTTCTTCCAGCCTACCCACACTGAGCCCAAGGCTCCCATTCCACTGGTCCCCTTGGTGACAATTCTCTGTTTACACATCTGTCTCCTTCATCAGACTTTGAGCTTTTAAAGTTTAGGGCCATGTTTCATTTACCTTTTTGTCCCCATTGTCTTATATAGTGCCTATTGCTTAGTGAGTTTGGTTTGGTGACAAATGAATGAATGGGTCATTGACTTCTTCAGGAAGTGTGACCCATTATTATCCTCGCCCTGGTACCTATTTGATTGAATTGTTATTGGCTACCCTTTACTGGATGCATATTGTGTGCCGGGCGTTGCTGTAATGAGGTCAGTTCATATGCTCCTTACCACAGCTCTGTGAGGTAGGCGGCATTATGCAAAGCTGAGGGTCTGAGAGGCCAGACGCCTTTGATGCCTTGCCCAAGGTCCCACGTACAGCTAGGAAGTGGTGAATACAGGAATGGAAGCCAGGTGTGCGTTGCTTCAGGGTCCCGTGCTCTTTAACCACCGTGCACTCTTGGGAGGCTGAAGCATGCTTCTGTCATGGCCCGTTCCTCCCATTTCTGTACCTGTCGACTTTTGTTTATGCTGCTCTTCCCCACTGATGAGCTAGTTTGGCAGGAAGTGCTTATTAAAGCTTTAACACAGCTCTGAAAAGGACATATCTTACAGGTGGAAGAAACTGATTCTTCAAGACAAGACTCACTGAAAGCTGCTTCAGCTATGATAGTCGTCAGTGAGCCCCACATTCTTAGCAGGCAGTCACCCTACTCCTTTTCAAGTCGGGCGTATTGCTGACAATCTCAGTGATATGTGTCCTAAGGGACTAATTTCTTTTTCTTCTCCCTATTGGATCTTATTTAGAATCCTCAGAGATGACATTTTCATAGAAGGGATGCATCAAGAGTATCTGAATTATGCTTTAAAATGCAATAAAATTGTTTTTCATGATTAAATTACAGTTATGTAATTACAGTTATGTGAGTACATATTCCAGGTAACACTTTTAGGAATATCTCAAAAAGCAACTTGGCCAGGCATCATGTGGAAGAATCGTTAGCAGTTACACTGACCATCCAACTTCGGTCTGATTCCCCATTCCCTTGGCTAACAATGCGCCTTTAAACGCGAAGAGGATCTCAGCCAACTGTATTGGGCTGTGTATGTTTGGCTGTCCTAGGCCTGGGTCTACTGTGCTCACACGGAAACATTGACTAGCATAATCCTTTCTTTTTAATGTGAAACAAGGTGGGAGGTGACGTGGCCATGGAGCTGGGGGACGGTGGGCGGTGGCTGTGTCAGGGAGAACGAGGCCCGAGAGAGGCCCGGTGACCTTTAGCAGGAAGAGTGACCACAGGTGCCATCAGCGTGAGAGGGTGGTGGGGTGCAGAGAGTGGGAGAGGTAAGCGAGGTCTCAGGCTTTATGACCACCATGGTCTTACTCACCTGTAGGCATCTCCCGTCTGAACGAACTGAAATCACTGCCTTCAAAGACAGGCTGTTGAAAGCACTGTCCTTTTACTTTGGTGGTGCTATTGTTTAATTTCCGAAGTTACCAGAAAGTCCTATCCCATCTTCTTCCTTTGAAATGGTTTGGGCAGGATAGCCAGGTAGATATGCTGCTGCCATGCACATCGGTGAGCTGGAAATCTCTTTAGAGGAGGTCACCAGTTACAGTCCTTATGAGAAAACAGTACAAACTCTGTGTAATTGCATATCCATTCAGCTCTGGAAGCCACCTTATGAGGAAGCGCAGAATTCAGATTCAGTCTGTGCTGGCTTTGAAGAATAAGGCTCAGGAGGCCCGTGTGGAAAGCGGGTGGTCACCGTGTTGGGCAGCGTCCTTAGATCAACTTCCTAAAGATCTCTGGCCTTGTGTCAGTAGGAATTCCCTTATTACTGAAGATGCCCTGGCTTTATTACGCTTTTAGAAAAATGGAGAGGGGCAATGTTCCAAGAAAAATTACTTTCTTGAGTTCCAAAAACTTGCCTTTGTAATTTCCTCCTATCTGGACTAGAAGATGCGTAGTTAATAGCTAACTGTGATAAGAAGAATCTATCTACATAAGGCCTCAATTTATCCTTCCCAAAGACTGTTCCGTTTCTAGCCTGTCTTTGGGTCTCTGCCCAGAGGAAGTCTTGATTCTTTCTTTCATTCCTTTCCAGAACATTATCTTTCTCTGTTTGGTTTGATATCTGGTTTTAGCTTTACACATATACATATATGTGCATATGTAATGCAGACATACAGAGACATGTACCTATGTATATGTGTACACGGATATATGCTTGTCTTTCCTCTTCACTAGTTGCCTGGGGACCTTTCTTGGCCCTTTTTACCTTTTGCAATGGACCATAGGCAAAATAATCAGAATAGGAATCTAGCTTTGAATGAAATAGTCTCCCTACAAGGCCAGTCCAGGAGAGGGGTGTGTCAGGCGTGCAATTTGATATAGTGGATACCCTGGCAGTACATTTCGATGTTCAATCATTGATGGGCACCCAGGGCTTCAAACTGAGAGTTGGTGTATATGGTATTGTGCAGTATTAAAAGGAACAACAATATATCCCAAATATTATCAGTTTAGAAAGTGTTTTGATTCCATTTCTTCATTTTAATATGCGCAGAAATACTCTAGGAATAAAATTGTGTGTCCCTCCTCCCACGTAAGAGCATCAGATATTTTTCTAGGGCTTTATTTGGATAAACCCTTGCTTTTTGACTATTTCAAAACAATTACAGGTAGCGGTCTTTAAAAGACAGATATCACTGAAAGGTCCATATTGTGACGGCCATTTAGTGAATAGGAAAACTTAGGCATCAGGAGATTTTAAAAACTCTAAGAGCTAAAATCAGTGTCCCAGGAAGGTGAAATCTGGCAAGGTGGTTTTAGGTGGAGAGGAGGTGAGGGGAGAGGGGAGAGGGGAGAGGATTAAGAAGAATAGTATATGTTTGGAACAGTCATCAAGTGAACGATGGGAGAGGAAAATGACTTTGGGTGAGCATCGCTGAGGAGCCAGCTTAGGATAGAGATAATTGGAAGAGCCAACCAGCACCGTTATGTGCTTCTCTCCTGCACTGGTTGCAGTTTGCTAATAGGAGTGGTCTCTGGTGTGGTGGATCATCCGTGAGAATGACAGTCTGTCCTAGGATTTGGTAGGACTTGGTACAAGTCAGGGAAAGAAGGAAGATGTTGAGCCAGTTACCAATATGGAGGAACACTCTGGAGGTTGGTAGGTCATGGTAAAGGGGGAAGAACTTCTGAAGAAGAGTTGGCTCGTCTTGGGACCTTGGAGAATGAGCCAAGTGGAAAGGTTAGGAGGAAAGATCTGGGGAAATCCAAGTTTCAGGTCAGGAAGGAAGTAGGAGTGTCCTATCGAAAGATTGAGGGTAGACGGGAGCTCTTGTCCTCTCCTTCAACCATTCCTCACGTGATGGCTAGAGGTTCCATCTGATGCTGCCTTGAGAAAACACAACCATCTAGCTGTGTGTGAGCAGGGCAGTAGGAGTCTTCTGGTACTCTCTTCATGCATGCCAAGATTGGGTTAACTTTTGTCATCCTGTCGCACTGTGGCTTGCAGTCCAAGAAAAGCTCTGCTCTTAGGGCAACCTTCCACCATCCTGTCTTGGACTTGACCAAATGCCTCGCTGTGCTTTCTTTCTTATTCAGTTTCATTACGTCACTTGCACCTCCTTTTTTCCATCCTTGAGGGTTATTTATAGTTCTGATGCATCACCCAGTGTGTTGACTGTTCCTCACAACTTTGTCTTGTCTTGCGGCTTAGAAAGGTCGTTTTTAATTCTTCAAAGACTTTCACGAATGTGCTGGACAAAACTAGGATTACAATGCCATTGAACCGGCCACTATGCATCTCTCTCAGAGCGGACCATGAGTCATCCCAACAGCCACTTTCTGGTAGGCCTTTTAACTGGCTATAAATCACATCAGAGATAAGGCGTGTATCTTGCTGAGGTCAGGATGCGCAACGGACAGGTGAGCTCTCTTCTAATCTAGGGCTGTGGTAACTAAACCCAGGAGACAGGTTTTTTGTGGACCTGTTCTGCTTTCTGGTCGTCACTGGGGAGCTCAGGTGTGAAAAGCTTGTTGTCCGCAGGCTGCCGAAGGTGACAGTGTTTTCAGTGGACTGCAGGCGAGTCATCAGCAGCAAAAGCTCCCAAAAACTAGTTGACATTCAGATCTGACCAATAGTAGTGCTTTTCTCAGAATAAGGTGAATGGAGTAAATGAATGTAAAACTACTATAGACCGTCTAGGAAAGGCATTACCTTCAAATCATTTTGTGACTCTCACGTGGAAGAAGAGTGCCAGAGAGCAAAGCTAAGATTAGTAGTGAGTGGACTTACGGGGAAACAGACTTTACTTAATATGACTTTGTAGCCCTGCTCTGTTAAATAGAAGCCTGCTGGTCCCCACGATTCTTGAAATACTGCCCGGTACAACTCATCTCGGAGCAGAACCTTGAATTCGTTTAAAGTACAAGTCTCTCTCCTCTGTCTTCTTACCTCTCTTGGGCCTCAGTATCCTCGGAAGCATGTTTGTTTTGCTCCTTCTGTTTGAAGATCATTCTTCTTGATAGGGAAGATTAAATCAGAATAGCATTGGGTAATTTTCCTTTCTGACTGTCAACAGTAAAAATTATGCCCATTGTTTTCAAACTTTGGCTCATATTAGGCATTACCTGGGGAGCTTGTTAAAAGGGCAGGTGTCCAGGCTTTACCCCTGAACCAGGAGGTATGAGGTGGAGCCTGCCCAGATCCCAGCGGCAGGCCCATCAGCACAGGCTCCCTTGCTCAGCCAGAGCTGATCTGATCCAGCCTCGGGCATCTCAGGAGCCTCATCCCTGGGGTCGGAGGGGGTGTGGAGGCAGCTAAACGCCCCAAGCTGCTTGCTGGCTTTCCTGGACTCTGCCCCTCTGTCCATTTCAGCTGCTGTTTGCCCTATACACCTTTCCCTGTTTGCCCAGTCCTAGAATGGACTTGTGCCCTGTTTCTGTTATGATGCTGTCGGACGGACGGAGATTTTAAAAATGCATATCTGATTATGTCACCTCATACTTAAAACACCTCGGTGACCTTCCATTGCACTTCGGATAAAGCCCCAAACATCTAGTGCGGCCTGGCAGGTTCTGCTGGCTCTGACTCCTCCCCTGTTCTCCTCTCACAGGATTTTGAACCTTTTGTCAGGAATCCACCCACACTGGCTTTCTCAGCTCCTCCAAAAACTGTACTGCCTCTGTCCCAGGAACTTGATACACGATGCGCTTTGCCTAGAGCCCTCTCAACCTCACCTACAGATCTGCCGGACTCTTCGCTTGCCTTTGAGTTCTTGGCTTCATCACCACATCACATCATGAGACCCCCAGGTGTGGTTGGGGGTCCCCCACTGTGCATTGTCATGGTGCCAAGGACTCTCTTTTCTAGTACTTCTCACAGTTCCATGATTAGTTGATTCATGTCGTTCTCCCCTGTCAGACTGCAGAGTGTACGAGGGAAGCGATTAGGTCTGTCTTTATTCACCATTAATGTCCCTAGCGCCTAGCCCAGTACCAGAGGAGGCTACTCAATCAGTAATTTTTGAATGAATGAGAGAATGTTCGGATGGGTGAATGAATGACCAGGAGATAATTCTTAGCATCAGGGATACCATTATCCATCTGACAACAGGAACCACTCAATCAGTAATTTTTGAATGAATGAGAGAATGTTCGGATGGGTGAATGAATGACCAGGAGATAATTCTTAGCATCAGGGATACCATCATCCATCTGACAACAGGAACCACCATGCCTGGGGACCTTCTATAATGCCCTAGCTTCTGTAGCTGACCCCCTGATTTGACCTGAACCGACTACATCCACTTCAATATGGTGATTTGAACTGGAGTTCACTTCCCCTGGCCAGCCCCACGTCCAGGTTATATCACAAGTTCTGGATCTGTGTGTAGCTTTTTCCCACCCCTCTGCTGGCTTTACCATTGAGGTCCAAGGATGCGGCAAGGTTGAGGCCAGATTAGGTGTGACATGTGGTAGAGACTCTCGTTTCTTCTATTAAGTTTTTTCTAAATAAGAAAATCCCCACGTTTTTTAATGAGACAGTTACAAGTCCCATTCGTCCAAAAGCTGGTGATACTTTGAAGGCACTTCTCATTACCTTGTCTTAATTCAACTTCCTTCTGTTTTTTTTTTTTTTACCTTTTGTTGTGGCATATGACCTCTTAGACTGTACATATCCTTTCTCATTCTCTTCCCTGCTATTGTCTCCTAAGGGTGACTAAGTCCCTCTTCTTCCACTGTTTGCTTGTACCCTAGGTAACATCCAGTTTTAAACAAACAGTGTGCTGCTTTTTTCTCCTCAGATTTCAGTCTACAGCTCTGTGAATCAGTTGGGTTGGTCTTCTGCCAAATGAATCTGGTAGCCATCTCGGTCGCAACCCTGCTCTTGGGGTCTTCTCTGCCCTGTGATGGGAGGCGCTGGGAGGGCCAGCTGTCAGCCACCTTTCACAGCCAGCCCAAACCTGCTCAACACACCTTCAGTAATTTCGGTGACAGCTCCTGTCTCTGGAAAGGACTGAGGGTAGGAAGCCCGCTTTTCTGAATAGTTAGGATCCTAGTGTTTCAAAGCTGGAAAAACATCTTAGCAATAACCCACCCGTTCTCATCATCTCTTCTAGGTGCAAACGGTGAGACTCAGAGAAGGTAAATGATTGGTGCACGGCTGTACCGTTTGTGCCGAACCCACCAGTCCTGGGCTCTTCCTGTGCTTGGAAAGGAGCCTGTTTATGTTAAGAACCATGTTTCCTCCTAGTCAAGAGAACCAGAAGTGAGTGGGAGAGCTCATTCAAAAAATCCAGTCTAGCTAACAAAGTTATTGGAGAAGACAGAATTTAAACATTAAGTATTTAGTGTAAATTGTTTTGAAATGGGAATTAATGTACATATGGATGAGAGTGTCTTTGTATTGTGAATGATAGGAATATAACAGAAATAGCTTAGGATAGAAAACTGCAAACCTGGGGCGCCTGGGTGGCTCAGTCCTTAAACGTCTGCCTTCGGCTCAGGGCGTGATCCCGGCGTTCTAGGATCGAGCCCCGCATCAGGCTCCTCCTCTGGAAGCCTGCTTCTTCCTCTCCCACTCCCCCTGCTTGTGTTCCTTCTCTCGCTGGCTGTCTCTATCTGTCAAATAAAGAAAGAAAATCTTTTAAAAAAAAGAAAATTGCAAACCTGCCTCTCTCTCTTGAGATTACTGGCTTTATTTGACCCTGGTAGCAATTGGGAGGGTATAAATCATAAACTAGTCGACTCTAGACACAGTTCATTTTAAATACCCCAGTTTTCTTAAGAAATATTTGAGGTTTACACAGGCTGATTTGAGTACTGATTAGGGTAAAAAAAAAATGGGTGGAGGATAAGGGGTGGGAACATAGAGCTTTCTCATTGTACCCTGTTCCCCAAATACAGCAGGTGCTCCCGTAGACACATGGAGCTTTGGCAGAAACCGTTGGCTCCCGTCGGGTCACATTACACAGAAGGCTGCTGGCACTATGAGCAGGAAGAAGCCTTTTGTGCGTTGGTTCAGGCTTTGCCCCTGTTAACTTGCTTCCTCCCATCTCTGCATGAAGTTCAACACCATGTGCGTGGTGTGCCTTGTTGTGAGTGATTCTTAGGAAAGCAGGCCCTTTTTCACACCCACACATGTTTAACCAAAGTGTTTACAATAGGAGGCCCGCTAAGAGCAACCACTGAGTTTCCACGCTTGCCTCTTGCTGGGCTTTCATGCAGGTCTCTCCCACTCTGCTCCCCACCCCCCGACTCAGACTCATTCAAACTTAAGAAAAGACTTCTACAGTATTTTCCTAGAGTCAGTTCATTTTCCTAGGGTGCCTTTTTTCTAAGGATCTGCCTCCTCCTTCTCTTTTTATGACTCCAAGTGTTTAGAGTTCAATTATGCAGACATGGGATTAGCTTTCCAGTCATTTGAAAGTATGGATCTTCTCAGAGCCATGACTCTTTTCTATACCATTTTAGGAGATGAATGGCCACTCCTTCCTTTTCCCCATATCGGTGATTGAACTTCAGAAGCTATGATCCAACTTGAAGGAGAGAGCTTGCTCTTCTTACATCCATAGGTTTAAATAAATCATTGTCTCCATTTTTGGCTGGTGCTAAGGCACCTTGAGACATGGGAACCACTCTTCCCCAGTTAGCATCTGGGAGCATCTCCTGGGTATGTTACCTTCAGTACTTTTTGTTTTGGGGATTTATGGCACAACCCCCAAGTAGCCCAACCAGAAGGAACCGCACTCTAGAAAGAGAATTTATGAACTCTGCCCTGACATTGATGCCTCATGGTTCATTTCTATCTTTAGAGCATTTTTTTAAAGATGCAAATATATGCTTTGAATATTTTTGAATTGATTGTTGTTTATATTTGTCTGTTTTAACTTTCCAGACTGCTTGTATAGGCCTTTTCAAGGCAGGAGATGTCTTTTGTGTCCTGTCTGCCCCTTAGACCATCACACTGCCACACGGGTCCTATAGAAGCTGTTTATCCCAATAAGAATTGGTAATTTGTTGGTTCACCAGAACGCCATGCAAAAAATCCTCTCTCCCTGCCCCTCAAAGCCCTGTTTGTGGCAGTAATGACTGTTTGTACTTTGCAGATGGAAAAAGGACAGCTAAATAAGAGCTCTGCCCTTGACTTAGAGAGTTGGGAGAGAGACAGTAAAGTGTACGCAGACCTCTGGGCTTCTAGTGTCTTTATTTATTTTTTAATTTATTTATTTTTAAAGATTTTATTTATTTATGTGACAGAGACAGCCAGCGAGAGAGGGAACACAAGCAGGGGGAGTGGGAGAGGAAGAAGCAGGCTCCCAGCGGAAGAGCCTGATGTGGGGCTCGATCCCAGAACTCCGGGATCACGCCCTGAGCCGAAGGCAGAGGCTTAAGGACTGTGCCACCCAGGCGCCCCTCTAGTGTCTTTTTAAAATAGAAGCTGTATAGAGGAGCAGCCCCACACTTGCGGTAGTAGCTGTGTCTCTGACAGACTCTGCCTCAGTTAGAACCAATGCTGAAAGATCTTTTTTTTTTTTTACAACATTTTATTTAAATTCAAGTTAGTTAACATTTAGTGTAATATCGGTTTCAGGAATTAAGTTCAGTGGCTCATCACTTGCATACAACACCCAGTGCTCATCACGAGTGCCCTCCTTAATGCCCATCCCCCATCTAGCCCATCCCCCACCCACCTCCCTCCATCAACCCTCAGTTTGTTCTCTACCTTTGAGAGTCTCTTATGGTTTGCCTCTCTGTCTGTTTTGAAGGATTCTTTATGTCAAATGACTGGTTCCTTTTTACTCATCCTGAACTCTCAGTAGCTAGAATTGGTCTGTTCTCACAAAGGAAACCACGATTTCTTCTGGAAGGGTGTAGTTATAGATCTGAGGTGTCTACTAAGTAGTCTGACCCTATGTGCCTGGTGGTGGTTCTTGGCCTGCTTGCACAGTTCGCTCTGGGGCCCATTTTCTCACTGGTTTCAACCAGGCTCTGGGAGCTCTCACAGCCCTAGGTCCTCTGCTGCTTTCTCTCCTCTCGTTTAGTCATTTTGCTTTGTCACTTCCTGGCTGTGAGTACAGCAGGCCCCTCATAGAGGGAAGACCTGATTTTCTTTCAAGTTTATCTTACAGGTCAAATTTAACCACAAGGTCCCTTTTAAAACCCCCATTTTAGGTGAGACCAGAGAAATTTGGGGAGAAATAGGGTACAGTCCTATTTAAATGTTCACATGCTATTTAGGATTTCAGAGTTCCCAAGCACTAAGGAGTATGTGCACATTAAAAAAAAAAAGCAACACCAAAGGTTTTGTTTTTAAATTGTCATATCTATATAAAAACAGGTATCAATACTTTGAATTTCTATAATATAGTTATAAATAATACTGATACTGTTTCTGAGAATTGTCATGTAAAACTAGGGAATGATAGTTCTAGAAACACCATTAAATATTTAAAGTTCAACAGCAGTTTTTATTTCTTTTAAAAAATTTCTGAGAAAGGAAGTTCAGTTATCCTCTGAAAGCTCATGTGTGCTTATGGGAGTTTTGGTTCATCCAGGACGTAATAGCAAGACTACGACGGTCACTTCCATCCTCTGAGACGTGAAAATCAAGAATACTCTCATTTCTGTTGGAGTGGAGGACACGGTACCTCCCTCTGTGTTTCTGCAGAGTCAAAGAGACAAACCCTTCCATAGAACTTTGGGTGGGGTGCACTGAAGGAGTGGGTTCTGTCAGCCCGGGGGGACCTGAAGTCAGGGGGAAGACAGTTTCTTACTTGTGAATGGCTAATTAGTAGGTTTGTCTCACAGCAAGGCCCCTCACTCTTGCCTAGTAGCGACCTTAGGATTGAGCAGCAGTGCCTAAAAACCATCTGTCACCTGCTCTGACTCACCCAAGTTCAGAGCGAATCCCAGAAGTCTCAGGTTTCTTCAGGAAGTTGAGTTCCAATACTGTTTATGAGATCAGGTTAAGGTGACTTTTCTCTACTCTAAGCATCAGTAATTGTCCATAACAAAGCAAATATGCTATAATTGTATATTTATGATAGGATTATGTTTCTCGGTGATGGGGCATTTAGGAAGTCAAGATATTTCATAGCTCTTTTTTCCAGTACAGGTTTGAAAAAAGTTAAGGTGCACATATTAAAAAAATACAGTAAACAGATGAGGATTTCTTGGTCTGGGAGAAACCAAGACTAAGAAAGAAAATGATTAAAGTTAAATGATCATAAAGGGTATTGACATGACCAACTCGGATATATTCTCCAAATAGCAGACTTCAAAATTACAGGAAGCTTTCTAAAAATTGTCCTCTGCTAGGATAAAAGATTATGGGCTGGAAACATAAACGCAGAATGAAGGTTCAGGAAAGGTAGAGATTTTAATAATGGTGAACATTTGTTGGGTTCTTCCCATGAGCTCATGCTGTACTACTTTATCTTATTTGATCTTCACAGCAACCTGGAGAAAGTTCTTCTTATTTATCCCCAGTATACAGACCAGGAAGCCTGAAGCTTGTTCAAGATCACACAGGCCACAAATGGTGGAGCTGAGATTGATGATATCATTCACAGTGTATTAGAGGAGGTGTTTGGAGACCGTTCCTCTTTATTTTTCTTTTTTAAGAGATTACTGTCTCCTTTTAAAATTATTTCTATGAGATTTAGGGAACCCCCATATGGCAGTTCTTGGTTTTATTTTTCTATAGTAACTCTCTCTGCTTAAGTAGGTCATTATCATAGAATCTTAGGATGGTCACCCTGAAAGGGATCGACTGGGCTCTGCACTCTGTCCTCTGGGACAAAAAACAAAGAGAGACCTCACTTGTTATGGATCATGGGAAGTTATTTTCGCTAATCTTGGATATCTTCAGGAAGGACCTCCACTAAAAGCAAAACTACCCTTTGATACACTTTCTAGTATGTATTCTAGAAGTCAGGGACTTGATGTAGAAACTAAAACCTAACTGATAACAACGTCTTTTATAGCCTTAGGGGAAGTTAGAGAATGACCAGTTACTACTTCATCATGAAATTTCATTATTCACTCAAGCCACCCTGGGAGGGTCCTTGAGTTTATTGAGCACTTACTATGTGCCAGGCATTACACCGAATTGTGTTGAGTCTGATCTTAGAAAACTTTAAGAAAAACACTAGACAACCCACCCCCCTGGATGGGTTAGAGTCCGAGTTTAAATTTTTTTGAATAATGATGATTTGCCATTCCCTGTGTATTCTTTAGCCCTTAGAACAGCTCTGAGATAGTATTATACCTATTTTACAGGTGAAACGAGTAAAGCTCAGCAACATAAAGAAATATAACCTTTGTCACACAGCAGGGCCTTGACCATGTGAGCTCCTAAAGAGAATAGTAATAATTTTAATATAGCACTTGACCCCTATCGAATGCTTTTACTTATCTCATTTACTTTTGTAACAAAAATGGTAGTCGTTGTTACAATACTCATTTTACAGATTGCGATAATCACTTGTATTTATGACGTACTTAATATGTACCAGGAATGTCAGACAACTCATCGGATAAGGCCATGTTCATGGAATGCTCCCAACAACCCTAAGAAGCATCATTATTCCCATTTTACAGATGAGCTATTGAGGCCCTGGAAGTTTAAGTGGCTTGCTCAGCACAGTGGGGAGCTTGTCTGCCCAGCCAGGGCACAGGACCGTTTTGCTATATTCACTTTACCATGCTATGCTCCCTCATTTCCAGATGAGGAAACTAAGATCCAGAGAGCTCCCGATGACAGCTGAGGCCATGCAGCTTGTAAATAGCAGAGCTGGGGTTCCAACTCTTATCCTTTCGTTAGAAAGCCCACTTGTTCCCCCGGAACTGGGCTGCCCTCTGCACAAGGAGAATCGAAAGGCTGCCCAAATTAAGTTCCCCGATTCCTCTGTGATATGTTTTAAACGTTCATAAGTTTAGTCATTCTTTACATTTCTTTGTGTTTCTCCCCATTTTTAGGCAGAGCCCTGTACTACTGCCAACAGCATGTACATGTAGGTTAAACTCCTTGCTCCGGAAGTCGTCCGGTAAAGTTAAATTAGAACTCAAATCTGCATTGGACTCCTGTGTGCCCTGCTCAGTTGTCTGTGTGATTCTTGTCCTTTTGGTCTGTTGAAAATGTGGCTTGCGAGAAGGCCTTGCCTTTATGAGATTGCTTCCTGGTGCTGTAAGAAATGCATCCTTTTCCAGCTGAAGGTCATTTACATCTCTCTGAAATGTAATGAATCACATTAATGGCTGAAACAAGGAAGTATGTCAGTATCAGATATTTAACAAGGACCACTCACTCTGATTTGAAATGTTGCCAATCTATACAATCTCAGCCTTGAACATTTTAAAGCACAGAAGTTCATTACTGTAATGACCAAGTCCCCTTTAGATTTCTGAAGGGAAATAGTTTATGGTAACCACTTACAGTACTATACTTCTATTCAAATTGCAAACTCCAGTAAATGTTCCCTAAAATTGAGTTGGATGAAATTTTTCTATGTATCTGTTGATACAGTAAACATCAGATAAATATCCAGATGTATTTAATTATTTTGACTCAGTATGTCCTATTTATACAGCCTTTAAATAAATTGTTTCTGAATTGAACAAATAAACAAGAAAGAGCTGGAACTAACTGGCTTTGATTGTATGGAAAAACCAAGAGGCTTTAAAAGAGGGATCATTTCAGAAATACCCATGTCTTATTATACTCATTTTTATTTTTAGAGATAAGCCTGCATTGACTATTCAAACGTATTAACAGTTTTAAAAAAATTAAGCTTTTCATTTTCAGAGGCTGATAGGTGTTAGGGGAATAATTTTTTTTTTGAAAGATAACTGCATTTTATTTTTATTTTTTTTATTTTAATGTTTCTTTTATTATATTATGTTAGTCACCATACAGTACATCCCTGGTTTCCGATGTAAAGTTCGATGGTTCATTAGTTGCGTATAACACCCAGTGCACCATGCAATACGTGCCCTCCTTACTACCCATCACCAGTCTATCCCATTCCCCCACCCCCACCCCTCTGAAGCCCTCAGTTTGTTTCTCATAGGGGAATAATTTTAAACCTGTTCCAAATGTATTAGTGCCAGCTCAGATGTGTTTTAACTGTGGGACTATCCTTGTGTCACCAAGAGTTTTTCTTTTTTTTAAAAAGACAGGAATCAATACTCCTCGTGCTAGTCCTCTCTTCACGGTTTTCTCATGTAATTCTCACATCCCTGTGAGTCAGATATAATTACCCCCTCCCACCCTCTTTTACAGATGAGGAAACCGAGGCTCAGAATTGCTGAGTAATTAACCGAAGATCACCCAGCTAGAAAGTAGAAGTCTCAGAACTTGAACCTGATTCTGCATATTCCAAAGTCCCTGGATATTCTAATATACAGTGCTGTGTTGTGAACAGCCTGGTGTATTAGAAATTTTAAAATTAGCAAAACATTTTAGAATTAGCAAAAAAAAAAAAAAAGAGAGAGAGAGAAATTTGCTTATGCATCTGTTTGATGAGCCCTCCAGTAAGGACAAAACAGTTTGAAATACACACTGGAAATATACGGCAAATTTACCTTTTTTTCTTATGTCGACTGAAGCTCTTTTGATAAATGTACTTGGCCTGGAGCTTGTGCCTTCAGGGAACCCCACAGAGATACTTCAAAAGATACTGTTAATGCTCAGCAGTTAACCCTAACAAGTTGGCTGCCCATTATTTTTATTATTACAGTGACTGTAGGTAACACTAGGCTCTATTCCAAACATGTGGCATCTTTAAAACAGATTCCAGTAGGATGAAAGATGTGTCCCTGCTCTTCTGTTTTGGGTCATTTTCTTACTGTCAGAAACTCATATGTTTACCACTGAAACTGGATGGTGATGAAGCTTTTCAGTTTTTTTTTTTTTTTTTTTTTTAAGAGCGAGAGGGGGTGGTGGGAGGGGCTGAGGGAGAGGAGAATCTTAAGCAGACTCCACACTCAGCGCAGAGCCTGACACAGGGCTCGATCTCACGACCCTGAGATTAGGACCCTGAGGTCACGACCTGAGCTGAAATCAAGAGTTGGACCCTTAACCAGCTGAGCCACCCAGGAGCCCTGAAGCTTTTCAGCTCTTAATAGCAGTTGACTTTGCAATTAAGTTTGTCTATTTCTTAAAGGTTATTTTCTGGGGTAGCTTTAGCACGAGAATCCTGTAACTGGCTGCCCTCCTCTGTGTTCTTCTCACATGCTGCTCCCTCTGTTCTCATCTCTACCCCCAACCTCCTAACGACCCCCTGCTAGAAAGTGCTATCCACTGACCTGCCTGGAAAGAAAGCAAAATCATGAATTCCTGCACTTTATAAACCAAAGAACACATCTGAAAAATAGTAGCTGGGTATGGAGCATGGAAAAGTACAGTCTTCCTATACTTTAACCAAGTTGATCATTCAAAGAATTTTATCTTAAAAAAAAAAAAGTTAGAATAGTATGTGTTCACTGAAGTAATATAAGAAAATACAGAAAATAAATAAAGTAGAATTCAACTTTGTAACGATAACTGAGGCAGATTGTTTTTTAAATGGCCGTTTGACTTTCCAAAGAGAAATACTTATGTGTTAGAAATAGTCCTTACTCATGGTCCATTTGGTCACACTCATCGATCCTGGAAGTCTAGAGAGTTCTGTGCCATGCAGGGCCTGAAAGGGTGGGGCCGTAGGAAATAAACGCTCCTTATAGAGTCTCATTTTTCTCTTGCTTTATCCTTTCTCAATTTGGGGTTGCATGTTCTAAGTCCGCAGTGGTCGGTTCACTAAAGGTTTTTCTTCTCTCTCCCAGACCCCAGGCAGGCACAGTCTTCCCCGCCGTGGTCCTATGACCAGTCTTACCCCTCCTACCTGAGCCAGATGACGTCCCCGTCCATTCACTCCACCACCCCGCTGTCTTCCACACGGGGCACGGGGCTTCCTGCCATCACCGACGTGCCCAGGCGCATTTCAGGTAAAGACCACACTTTAACTAAAAACCCACTCCTGTGCAGGGGTGGGGCTGGGCTTGTAGGATGGGCTGAGACTCACAGTAACTCTCTTTTAGAGGCATGTGGGCAAGGGTATGAGAGCTGGCAAACCGGGTCCTCTGAATGATGGGGTTATCAAGTCCTTGAACAGTTTAAATTAAAAGACGAAAAGACTACCAGAGCTGGCATCGTTTTCTTAAGATGACATTGAATGCCACCCAGTTTTAGTCCTGCTGAGTTGTGGCCCCTTTGGTGGGCACTGTCTCAACTGGGGCCTTCTCCTGAGGGTCTTATGCCAGGCCTTCCTCTGCTTGCGTTCCTTTCTCTTCTCAACATCCGCCTGTGAACCAGATTACAGACCGATGGCACAGCCTTCCATTTCTAGAGCCTCTTAACTCCCAGAAGTCCAAGCTGGCTCGTTCTGAGAGAGAACACCTGCAAACTTAAGATCCTTATCAGAAGCTAGTCATTTGAAGTGTGGCGGGGCCTGGAAGAATCTTAAAAGGCCATGTGTGGCCTCTGAGCGGCCAAGTCCAGACTGTCTTAGCCTGTCCACAAGCCATCTAGCACGCCACAGTCGCTCTCAACGTGGCAGCCCCGGTGCTCACACCCATTATTCCAGAGGCACCGCAAAAATACGTGGCTCACACTGGAAATGTGTGCGGCAAACAGTCTGGCCTGCTCTCTCTCTGTCACAGAGAGAATTCATCCTAGAGAGCCAGAAAGTGTACGCAGCCTTCACACTGGCAAGTAGGGCAAAGTTAAAGGCCCTCGGCCAACACTGTGAGTCCTGTGGGTCAGGAAAAAAATCTCTCAGTACAGCCCTGACACGCAGACCAGAGCACACCCCCCCAAATAAAGCAACAGGCCCACTGAGGCACACACAGTTGGCTCCTCTATGTGTCAGACACTCTCCTCAGCGTTCGCGCTCCGTGCACCTGTTTGACTCCTGGCCAGGTTAATGCCTCTCTTTCTTTCTCTTTGTGTTTCTGTCTCTGTCTCTCTCCCTGTCGCATTTTCTGCAAAGCTCGAAGCCGCTACTCACTCCGCTGAGTTGCACCACTGACACGCGGGAGCTCCACCGGCAGGCTTGCAGGTTTTGATTAGTTCAGACTCCTTTCTTTCTTTCCACTTGGGAGGAGGGAAGGCTTTGTTTCTCAAGCGAATGGCAGGAAAGGGCTCTCTGGTCCTAGTGCCTTCACATTTTCTACAGCAGATGGACTCCCGCAGGGGTGAGTAGGGTAAGAAGAGGGGTGGAGGGAGAACCCCAGGCTTCTTTGGAAAACCATGTTACCCCTTTTCATTATGACTGCTATTATTATTTTTATGAACCACGTGGTATTTCTTGGGGAATTGTGCAGAGTATCGAACTTTAGTTACCATTTCCCTTGAACAGGAATGACTACCTCCTTTAGGCAAACATCAGTTAAAGACACGGGGAAGGGGTGAGTAAGGCCCCGGGGGAGAACGAGGGCCGAGGTGGGATCAAAGGCACAGTGTTGGACGGTGTTGAATGAGTTCTGGTCATTCCTTCTGTATTTTATACCGGGTCTGTTTTGTTTCACATAGGGCCAAAATGATGCTTTGCCAGGACAGATTTGTGCAAACTCGCTTCTGTTTAGGGTCCTCTGGGGCTTCCGTCGGTCCAACCCTCTGTGGCTGAAGCAGATTTTGCTGTTTGTCCTCTGGCAGGACCTAGAGCGAAAAACCTCAGGGAGCAATTGTAGCTTTAGAGACACTTCCCTACAGTGTTTTCTCACCCAGGTGCATTCGCACAAGATTCAGTTGGGAAGACCGTCAGAAAGAACCCTGGAAACAGGCCGCGTACATGCGCAGTCGCTATTGTTTATCATTTCCATGTGTCATGTAGAATAGCGAGCTCGCGTTGAGTCCATTGACTGATGCTTATTTAAAACATTTCAATAAACCAATACCATGCCACGCTCCCCGTTTCACAGAAGAGGCAGTAGGAGCTGAGACGGGTGAATTACCCAGCCATATATTGGTCTGCGGCCAAGGGTAGCAACGAGCCTCTGCTCTAAACTAGTTTAAAACGGAGTTTAGTCCAGTTTTTTCTTCCCACCCCAAACATTGCTCTGAGTCGTTCCTGGCCAAGTAACGTGGTACCAGGGTGGGAGTTTCTGTGTAAACATTAAAGGGAGGAGAACAGAAAATCCCTCTTGTCAGCATGTTGGGAAACAGGAAGACAGAACTAGATAGGGACTGTCAGGGAACTGGAGGAACCCTGATTTACCTGGCCTTGCTCTTGGGTGTGGGGTGGTGCCCGCACGCCACAGTGCTGCCTGCTGGGCTTGGGGGTCAAGTCAGCTGGCGTGAGCGCCACTTTCCCTTCCCCGGGGGCCGGTCCCAGGGACCTCCCGAGAATGGAGCCCATCTTGTGGGTTCCAAGGTACCACGTTGCATAGTGTCTGTCTTATTCCCCACCGATACCTAAAGGCAACCCTGAGGTCTGGATGCTTTCTCTCCATAACATGAATAGCTAAAGTATTAAACTTCATCTCCAACTCCAGGCAGTCCTGTGTTCCCTTTTTGAGATGATTTCCAGAGCAGTTCATGCTTTTGTGTGGAGAACTCAGTTCTCACCTCATATGAAGGGGACGCAAAAATACTCTCGTAGGATCCTGGGTGATAAAGAAGTCCGTCCTTGTAGGGTGAGACTGGAGGTTCAGACCCAGGTTTGAGTCCCAGCTCGTGCACGTAGCAGGCAAGTTCCTTACTTCTTCAAAACTTAGCTTTCTTATTTGTAAAATAGAGATATAATATTAATCTCCTAGGGTTACTGTGAGGATCCAGTGAGATGCTTTAGGTAAAGTGCTGTCCACGCACTGCATACGCACTAGTGCTCAACAGATTGTAGCCGATATTACGAAGCAAAAGTTGTTTTGTAATAATTGCTTATCTGTATGTAATTTGCAGACAAGCCCTAGCCTAAACGAGTCAAGTAGATAAAAATCTGAACTCTTAAAGGGGATTATTTGCTTTGTAAAATGGATCCACCACAGAGCATAGTTAAAACAAACAAACACATTTAAATATTTAAATGAGCGAATGCTCATTTGGCATTCATAAAGCCTGCACACAGTGCCTAGCACAGAGAAGTCCTCAGTGTTTGCTAGTATTTGTACCGTATAGATTTCGAATGGATGTGTACAGAGATCTAAAAGCAGTTGGGATCCATTCACAAAAGGTCAACAGCACCCTAAGAGAAAATAGCTATTTCATCATGATGTTGGAAAATAGCATGATCATGCTTTTTTCCAAGGGATCATAGGAATTGGAGCAACCAGAAAGATCATTCAGAAAGTACCGTTCCTAAAGCAATTCCATTTCATCCTAAAAGACCATTCCAAAGAAAGGCCATCATTTAATACACTTAAAGATCTTCAGAGAATCCAATTTGACAACTTCCTTTTTGGGTATCCCCCCCCCCCGAGTCATTTTTCAAGTGTGGCTACATATGCTAGACCGTGATGAATTATGTTAATGTCAGCGATGGATACTATATTGTGTTGTCCCTGTCATGGCCCTCATGGAAGCAAGGTGTAGATAGAGTAAGACGATAAACTTGTTACCCTCAGTCCCTACTTGACCGCAAGAAAAGATGCAAAGCCAGATGTCTTGGAGTTCATCGGCACAAAAGAAAAGATTCAGAAAATATTTCCTTAACCTTGAATAGCCTTCAATATTGTAACAAAAACAATAGCAGCAGTCATAGGCTTATGACTAAACAATAAACTACTGTCATGTAATTGATCAGTAGGGCTTCTCTTATTGTAATGAGTTTAGTTCATGTTCAGCTGAGTTAGAAAAATCAAACGCTTCTTATCAGAAACCAGTCTGGAGACATTACAGGGCAGGAGGAGCCCTGTAGGGGTTGGTTCCCCTCCCCTCCCATACTCACGATGATAAGTATGGCCTTATCACCTAACAATCTGTATTTAAGTAGCATCCTCCACCCCTGAGGGATTTTATACATTATCTCATTTCATCTTATATGATCCTAAAAGAATATCCACAATACTGAGGTGGCCAAAATTGTTTCTCACTGATTCTATCAAAGGGCAAGGTGTGGCAAGGCGAGGACAACAAGTAAGCCTGACAACAACCCAAACCATTGTGTGTCTTTATCACTGTCATAATGTTATCACCCGTGGCATCTTTGATGTTCAAAGCTCTTGTGAGGCTTGGCACAAAGATGATAATTACTTTTCTGCGGGTCATTACAAAGTACTATGTAAGTAAATAATTACAGACTTTCAAAATGTATTTTATGTAATTATCCGATATGAAAAGAAACAACTGTTTCTTGACTCTGATTCTTTGACTTGTGGGTGAGAGTATGAGCTATCGTTCATCTCTGGAAGGAGACCCTCCGTGAGTTTATCACGGCTGATAACTCCTCCCCTGCCCCACCCATCCGAGTAAAGCAGCTTAGAGTGACCTAAGTCTGTACTGCCCTTTGGCACACGTGAAAGTGGAAGGGACTCATGCAAGCACTTTCCTGTGGTCTTGGTCCCTGTGCCCATGGACCTCTCTGATGCTCTCGGGAGGTCTCTAAGAGAGTTAAGATACAGGAATTAGAGACTCAAGGGTAGGGTCATACATGTCGTTCGCCTACGTTACTCTGGGAGAGGCCAGTGCAGGTTGCGTGGACGATTTTTTTCTACATTTGTAGGATTTTTTTTTTTTTACATGAGACAGAATTAAGAACTGTAATCTTTTTGAAGGTTACATTTTTTTTTGTTTGTTTCAGCAAATGGTCTTGAATTTCTTCTTTCAAAATATTTAAATATCAAAAAATTCCACTTAATCAGCTGCACAGGACTATTCAAGATGTCTCTGTTTTTATGACTCTCAGTCGCGAAACTATAGTATTTCCAAAGGTCAGCAGAATAGGCGTTAGTTTAATAAATAAAGTTGCAAAAAATTATTTTACTACCACAAAATCAAGAAATTGCCAGTGGAAAAACCCCATTTGATCATTCAAGGCTGATCGGGAGGGGTTGTCCCATGTGACAAAAACCCGGCTGTGTTTGATGCAGTTCATTTTTCAGTGTCCCTTATAACTGAATTTCTGTCAAGTCCCCTGAGTCCGGTTTTGAAACCGGCGGCTTCAGTAATGTGCCAAGTATATGTGGACATTTATTTTCACAGGGCCACTCTTAACTCACAGGAGGGAGTGACGCCTTAAGAGAGTTAAAAGGAAAACTCCAGCAATTAATACTAATAAACCAGAAAGTTAAAGCAACCGTAATAAAACACTAGAACATCTACTTTTTTTTTTTTTTTAACTACAGAACCATTCCTTTATTAAGAGCCACCTGTTTGTAGACACACCTTTGCCACAGCGGCCACGGGCAAGTAATTAAGTTTAATAGGAGCCACTCTTATTTTGAAGAAGTTCTCTGTTTAAAGCCACAGAGGGGGAAGTCATTAAATTTAATAGACCCTAAACAAAGGCAAGCCCTGTGTTACCAGCGGAATGTTGTTCAGTATTCTTCTCTGTGTTATCCACGGTGACTCGTTGGGTGTTTTTTGCATTCTCTAAGTTGAAATTCATCTTGCTTTCTCTAAAGGTAGGCTCTCTCCCGACACGAGCCATGAGGTCTTTATCTTACTGCCGGCGGTGGGGGGGCCCAGGTTCAGGGCATCTCTAGACCTCAGTTTACTAGGAGTTTTGAGTGACGGGTGCCGAGGACCCAAGAAGTGGTTCCCATTCCGACTAGATGAGTGGCGGAGAGTTGGCCCGGCTCACAGAACTGAGGGAACTCGGTTGTACGGTATTTACTGTTACTTGTCGTTAGAGGTGCAGAAACACAGCGTGAAACCCGCGTCCGCGGCCTGACTCTGATTTCACACATGGTTCTTGTCAGTTCTTTTCGTGAGGGTTGGTGTTTGGTACGTGTGCAACCACCCACACATGAAGAAAGGAGGTAGTAATGAAGGGGCTCGTGCCTGGGCAGGGGTGGCAAAGACATGGCTACAGATTTTACTTGAAGATTTGCTGCAGTCCCGTTCTCTTCATAGGAGAAAACTTGGGAGCTTGAACCTCGCTTCACTAAATGTATTAAAGTTACTTTTTTAATGACATGGTGGCTTCTGTGGTTCCCTGGGATCCGAGAAGAGGGTGGAGGCAATGTGACTGAGGGAACCTGAGTTTTCGTTTCATTGTCACTGAAGATTCTTTGTGCTGTTCTCAGATACGTCCGTCCATCCCTTGTGCCTCTGTGGGCCCCGGGTGAACAAATGACTCAGAATTGCCTGTCCACATGTCTCAGAATTTTGTGCAAGGAGTGAGATGATGTCTGCCCGGGGACTTGTTGTTCTTAGGACTTCTAGCAAAGAAAGCTTGCCTTACCTGATAAATGCCAGTGGAGACATCAAGTTGTGCTGTGAGCTTCGAAATGGTAGAAACATACTATTTTACATATGTATGTTTTTAAGTTGATACTTTATTTTTTAGAGCAGTTTTAGATCTACAGAAAAATTGAGCGTTAAATAGAGTTGGGATCTATCCCCCATCCCCATCCTGCCCGCCCGCCATTTTGTCTTATTATTCACAGCTGGCATTTGTGTGGTGCATTTGTTACGATTGGTGAACCAATATTGATATGTTATTCTTCGCTGAAGTCCACAGTTGATGTTAGGTTCATTCTCGAGTGTTGTGCACTTCTCTGGGTTTTGTCAAATATAATGTCATGTATCCACCATGAGGGAGTCCTTCAGAATAATTTTATTTCCCTAAAAATGCCCTGGGCTCCACCTGTCTCTCCCTCCCCACCTGCTCCCACAGCCCCTGGCTGTGATCTTTTACCTGTCTCTGTAGTTTTGCCTTTTCCAGAATGTTGTGTAACTGGAATCATTGCAGTCTGTAGTCTTTTCAGACTGGCTTCATTCTCTTACTTCACTGTGTGCATTTAAGGTCCCTCTGTATCTTCCCATGACTTGATAGCTCTCTTCTACTTACCACTGGATACTATTCTATTGTAAGGATGTTAGTCTATTTTTTAAACCATCAAGCCTGCTTTCCCTGATCCTGGGAATACCCCCACCCCATTTCCTTTTGTCCTTGACTTTGTCAATGATGCTTCTTTTTTAGAAAGTGTTTCATGCATTCCTTCCTGGGAAAACACTTCCGCTGCATAGCAGTTGTCCCCAAGTGGTCCAAATTATGGATTTCTGTACCTTTCGTCCATTTCTTAATGAAGATTTTTCTTTAGCTTACTAAACATTTACATTGAGGTGATGATTCCTATCAATGCAAGTACAGAACAGACCCGGCTAACAATAACAACCCATTTATCTGGCGACTTCTTTGCTCTCCTAGGTCAAGGATGCTCCTTTTCTCTAAGAATGTCTGGCATTCCTTAACTAAGCCACGTCAGTTTCCCACTTCCACGCCAGCCACCAGCCCTTTCCTCTGCACTGCTGGCCAGGGCCCTGTTCATCCTTCTTGGCCACCTCTTTCCCCAAAGGAATCCCTTCCCAGACCACCACATCCCTCAGAGTTTATTCCTCTGTCTGCACCCATCCATTTCTCATCTCTGTGCTTTGGACACACCTCTAATGTGAGACATACCTTCCTTCGGGACCATCATTTGCTTACATGGCTTCTGCCTACAATAGGAGTGAGCTTCTCCAGCACAGTGAGTGTGTTGTATGTAGGCTTGAATCCTTGTAACTGAGCACAGTTTTGGGCACATAGTATGTGCTCAGTAAATCTTTTAAAAAACAAATATTAGTGGGAAAGAAGATAGAAAAATATGAAGGGATAGGCGTGTAGAAGAAATGGAAGAAGAAAGGGAAAAAGAAGAAAGACGATTCTGTTCACCTGGAACAACAAAGAAAGGACAAAACAAGAGGAACTTTTTATTGCTGATAAGGACAGGAAATAGCACAGTATGAGTGTGCATAAGCAGTATATATTTTTATCTCCAAGCCTTTCTGCAATGTGTTTCATATTTAGAACACATAGCAAGACTGCATCTGTTTCCAGAACTTGCTGCTAACAGTTGGTAATAATGCCAAAACATACTTTAGTTCCAGCTTGAAACCAAATGATCAAATAGAATTTTTGATTTCTAATTTAGAGTCTGACATTAATTATAGCCATCATGTAATAAAGTGTCAAAGTCCTTTTTGAGAAAATAATAGAAATTATATTAACTAAGCTGTAAATTGAAGCAAAACGACTCCTCTAAAATAAAGCAAAAGATCTGGTTTGGACAACATTTTTGACAAAGTCTTTCCTTCTCCAGACTGGACTTTTCCTGTTCTCCCCATCCTCCCTCCTCTTTAAGCCGTTGCTCTATGATAGGGTTTCCTGTCACTCACTGTCCAGGTCCACAGTCTCAGGGAACACTATGCTTTGTCGGTGTCCCTCTTCATGCCTGGCGCCCAGAACCAAACTCCCTTACTCTTGGCCTCTGTTAGTGTAGGCTAAGGGGGCTTTGGGGACCATGCTACACTCTGTCCCTTCATGTTTGCCATTTTCTGACAAGCTGCATTACTCCACCCCCCCTTTTTTTTTTACTTTTACAGTTATATTTTTAGATCCAAGTATGATAATTTACGGTTATTCCTGTTTGGTTTTTATCTTATTTAATTCAGGTAATAGTTCCTGCCTGTCAAGGACTTTTTGGATTTTTATCATTTCATCCAATGTAGTAGAGAAGTTTATTTCAGCCATTTCAAGTCAGCTCAGCAAATACTTGGTACCTGCTCAACTCCATTCAACTAGATTATACTTTTACTCTGAGTTACTTCAACAATTACATTTTCAAGTGGAAAAAAAAAAATTCCACTTGTTGGCATGTGTGGTTTCATAATGTTTCTTAAGATAGGACAAGAACGTATAGAAAATCTTGTCTTTTCCCAGGGAGATGGAAAGTTCCCTTAGGCCAAGGACCTGGCCTACTAACCCTTTGTGGTCTCTCTGTGAGTCTTAGTTTCATGCTCTGTGTGTTAGGGGCTCATGGAAGTACTTGCTCACTGCAGAAAGGTCTATGTAGTGCTGCCTGCTTTCTGGTCGCTTATGTTGTAACTGTTGTTAGGAATTGCTAATACATCTGGAAGGGGCTGTATGGGACACTGATGACAGTTGCCATTTACTTAATTTCATATTTCCCATGCACAAATACGGTCCTAGCATGTGTTTATATGATAGAATTTTTTTTTTACTCTCTCTCTTAAAGTCAAGCAACACTGTTGGCTCTATGCCATTACATATATATGCACATATGCATGTATTCACCTGTTCACTACATTTAGAATGAAAATACATATAAATATTCTTGACAGGTCTGTTGTTTGGGATCTTAGTAAGTATCAGCCAAGCTACTACTTGAACTTTCTTCAGGAAAAAACAGGACCCATTGAAACCCTCCTTTTATTATTTTGCTACTTCAGCGAGCATTGATTTTTCAGGAACTACTAACTGATTGATCACTGCTGGTAGAAAGGGGAAAGAGACACTGCACAATTATTTTAAGGTTGTTTTTAGATTTGTTAATACGTAGAAATAGTTATAAGGGGAAACTAAGAAAGATATAATTGAAAGAGGTAACAAAATAAGTAAAAAGTTTCCATATAATTAAATCCCATATGATAAAATACAAATGATAGTGCTTTAATTTGAATTATTCAAAGTCACTTTTAGACGTTTCATTTTGAACAGTTCAAAGTCCTTTTCAGACTCCTTTATTTGTTTGTTTTCTTAAAAAATGGATAGGAAGGCATGTGTTATTAATTGGGTTAGAATTTTTTTAAAGATTTTATTTATTTATTTATTTGTCAGAGAGAGAGAGAGACAGAGAGAGCACAAGCAGGGGGAGCGGTAGGCAGAAGGAGAAGCAGGCTCCTCACTGAGCAAGGATCCCCATGTGGGACTTGATCCCAAGACCCTGGGATCATGACCTGAGCTGAAGGCAGCTGCTTAACCAACTAAGCCACCCAGGCATCCCTAAATTGGGGTCAGAATTTAAGAGACTTGGTTTGAGGCAAATCTAAGATCCCATTTGACTATACTACCATCTAATTATTATTATTGTTATTATTATTATTATTTTATTATTTTTTTTTGATGAGACGCTCAAGAAACTCATGAATCTCAAATTCATGAAAGTCCCGTGAATAAAATGCTGCCTAGGCATCAGTGTCACTGTATATCTCAGAGAATTTCTTAAGCAGGAAGGTGTCATCTTTTCCAGACAGACTTTGGCCTTAAGTGGTAAACTTAGAAATGCAATCCAGCATGGTAGGCTGGAATAAGATCGATGTTCCTATATCCAAAGTTCACCACTCTCTCGCTCATCCAAATGGTCACCATTCCGGTTCCCTGTTGTAATTAGTAATAATGCTATAGTTAATGGAATAATAATAACAAATATAATGATGGTTATGAACACTCTGCCCTGGGCCAAGGAGAGCAGTGATTCATGATAAATCAATAATAAGCCCACTGATGTGGTCACAATAAATCCATACCTAATTAAGAAGAACCCTTTCTAAATAAAAACCACCAAGGAAATAAAAACAGACTTGGAAAAGAAGAAAAAATCTGATAATAGCGTTGTGGTGTACTCATCATTAAACAAAGAACAAAAAGCAAACCCGTCAGCTCGCCAACTACACCTGAGTAAAACAGTACATTCTCAGTGTTGCTTAAAGGTACAGTGGCAGGTTGACCTAAAAGATTCCAAAAAAGAAAGAGTTTGGCCCTCTAGACAGTTCACAGAGAAAGTTAAGGTTTTTTTTGTTTGTTTGTTTGTTTTTGACCTTAGAAGTTGACAGGTGTCACAGGTACTGTCCCTTTGAAGCTTTCGTTGGGTCTTGGTTTTTGGTTCACTCTGACAATCTCTGTCTTTTAACTGGTGCATTTAGGCCATTGACATTTAAAGTGGTTATCGATCTGGTTGGATTAATACCTACCATATTTGTTACTGTTTTTTATTTATTGCTTCTGTTCTTGATCCTATTTTTTTGCCTTCCACTCTTTTCCTGCCTTTCCTGGTTTTTGTTGGGCATTTTATATGAGTCCCTTTTCCCTCCATGCTTAGCCTATCAGTTATGCTTCTCTTTCTGCCCTCTCACAGTGGTGACCCCAAGTCTGCAATATACATTTACCACTGCTCCCAAGTCTACCTTCAATAACACTGTAGCACTTCATGGATAGTGTGAGTACCTTATAACCTATAAACAGCTGTGTGTACATTTTATGTGGACATAACTTTTCAGCTTCTTTGGGTAAACGCCAAGGAGTGCAATTGCTGGATCACGTGGTAAGAGTATATTTACTTTTGGGAGAAACTGCCAAACTGTTTCCCAAAGTGGCTGTACCATGTTGCATTCCGACCAGCAGTGAACGCGGGTTCCTGTTGCTTTATGTGATCTCTGTGTGCATTTATATAAAGTGGCTTTCCTGTGGATAACATACAGTTGGGTCCTGTTTTTTGATCCATCCTAACAATCTCTGTCCTAAATGGTGCATTGAGATCATTGATGTCCAAGTGATGATTGATATCGTTGGATTAACTGATACAGTTGGACTGACCTTTGAAGGGTCGTTAAACCCTCAGATGGCCTGTTTAATTGAGCAAATGATTGAGGCATTTAAATTGGGACGTGCATCTCCAAAGAGGATCGAACCTAACACCGATAAAATAGCAGGTGCTCAATAAAATCGTGTTGCGTTGGTTTGGCTTATTAGAAAAACGTTCCTTCCGAGGCTCAGGCATGCAGCACAGTGATTAAACACTCCTAGCCTCGTTGGCAGCATGTGGAAACAGCACTTGGCTGGGAATTGAGGAACCTGAGATCTAATTGTAGATGAAACTCTGAGTTCTTGAGCAGCTCACTTAACTTCTATGGGTCTTAGGTTCCTTAGGTGTGAAGTCAGTTCGTTGGGCTAGGTATTCCCCAAGGTCCATCATTTTGAATGTCTGGGATTCTAAAATAAGGCCTGCAAGCGTAGGTTTTCTCTCAGAAACATTACTGATCAGCACATCAGAAATCTAAGCACTGCCACCCATAGTAAAAATAAAAGCTAGGATAGTATTCGCTTACGAACTGACTTCATAGGAAGAACTACTCTAGATGTCAAGAAAAGCTTTGTCTTGTGCTTCATTTGATTCCAATGAGGAGCCATCTAGGATCAGGTTAATTACTGCCAAAGAACTCTACATTCAGACCTGGACGCTGGACCACAGCTGACTTCTATTCAAGGTGTAGCCTCATATACGTGCATGTGTGTCCAAGTCTGCAGACGGGTTTTGAAACCACGGCTTTATTAAAATTAGAAAACTTTATTTTGTTGACATTTTACATACCCTTGCATGGTTTTGTAGAACTTATCTATAAATGAGAGAATAAGAGAATGGTTATAATGAAGTGTAATTTATCTTACTAGAGAATTAAGAATCTTATAGACTAATGGTTATGAAAACAAAAGAGCAGGTGAATATATATTAATAATAGAATAAATGGGATGAGAGGACCAGATTCTCTATATTAAAGAAATTACATATTTAGAGAAAATATGATTAGAATTATAACAAAGTTCTTTTCAGTGAAACATTACTATCATAGTATTTTTTAAAAAGACTTTGTCAGAGAGAGAGATTGAGAGAGGGCGAGCACAGGGAGGGGGAGGGGCAGAGGGAGAGGAAACAGGGAGCCTGATATGGGGCTCGATCCCAGGGCCCAGGGATCATGGCCTGAGCTGAAAGCGGACGCTTCACCGACTGAGCTGCACACGGGCCCCTTGCTGTCATAGTATTTTATGAGCACATGATACAAATCTTCATTAATACAAATTATTGTCAACATTAAATTTGCTCATTTGTTGAGACTGTTCTAGTCACTGGAGATACAGTGATGAGTAAGACAGAAAAGCTCAGGGAGTTTTTTCTACTGGCATATGATGTAGCGATTAAACACCCAGTCTTTGGAGCCAGACTCTCTGGGTTTAAATCCAGGCTTTTTGACTCACTTGCTGTGTGATCTTGGGAATAGTACTGAGCTTGTCTGTACCACAATTTCCTCATCTGTGAAATGGGCTGATAATAATAATAATACCATCAACCTCAATAGGTAGTTATGAGGACAAAAGGAGAAAGGATGTAAAGCTCTTAGAATGATATCGGGTAATAACTGTTAGCAATTACTGGGGAAGGGCAGGCAGTTGAAAATGAGAAAATATTATCTAGGGGAATGTACTGTGAAGAAAGTAAAATGGGGTGATGTAATGAGGAAGCCGAGATCTAAATTTACAAGAAGAGTTAACCCTGTGCAGCTTATTGCAGGCAGCAGGGAAGGCGGGGGCAAGGGTCCTGGGGTGGGAAAAAGAATGCCCGGGCTGGAGTGTGGAGAAGATGAGCTGGAGGCTGAGACATCGCTGCTCCAGGTCCTGTGAGGCCTCTGCCGGTCAGGAGCAGAAGTTTGGGTTTGCTGGTCCGAGTAGTGAGAAGCCAGGGACAGATTTTAATCAGGTTCATGATATAAATGGATTTCTTGTTTCAGAAGGTCACTCTGGCTGTTTGGGGGAGAATTATGTAAGAGGACGAGGGAGGATGAAGGGTGTGTCCGGGAGGATGGGGGCTTGTGCTTGCCTGGAGGTGGTGGGGACGGAGACACTCGGGACTGGAGCCGGGCTTTTGCTTCTATCATCAAAATATTTGAGCAGTGCTTTCCCCCGATTGTTAGTCTACTTTAAAAAGAATAATATTCTGTCTTATATAAAATGTTAACCTTTAGACATTGTTCCTACACCTCAGAATGAAGTGGTAATTCAGGAATCGCTTGATTGATTGGGTGAATATAGAACCACCAACCTGGAAAATTCAGGCCAGAAATCCATTTCGAGAGCTGAAGTGCTCGGTTTGGTTGTTTTCATTGACACATTAATCTGATTATTTCCAGGAGCTCCCCTTCCTTGGCATGGTGCAAGCACAGATTTCAGTGCGGAGGAGCACAATGATGAGATTAATCTGGGGGACCGACCCTCATTGTAGGTCCTCCTCACTGTCTTCAAGGATAGGTAGCACATTTTTAGATCTCTCGTAGCCTTTAGACACACCAATTCCTTTCACTGCTTTTAAGATGGAATGATGTGGGCATCGCCACACTGGTGTGAGCAGGCTGGCTCTGCAGGTGCTCATCCCGGGAAGCGTGTAGCAACAGCCCTGAGGCGAGGAGACCCCTGAGCAAGGGGCTGGTGGTTAGTTACCTCAGGCTTGCATGCTAATATTTTCCATTTGAGCAAAGTAAAGCTAGATGACGCGCCATTACTTGTCCTCCCTTTGAATGGAGGAACCATCCAGAACAGCTTCTTCCCAGAGGACTGAGAAATGGGGGCATATCTGAAATCGGAAAGAACTTGAATGGATAAGGGAGGAGGAACTTGTTCTAAGTCGAATGTCGTAAGCACAAACTAAGGGTAAAGGAGGAAGCTTTAAGCAGCTGAGATGATTTGTATAAGTGTGTAGTCAGCTATCACTCCCTTCCCAGCTTCTTTCCATACCCTGTGCCTTAAAAAGAGAATCCCTCTTACCCCACCCCCCCCAACCTTCAGTTACTGGCTCTAGAAATTAACTTGAAGATCTTGTGAAGATATGAGCAGTTCTTAACATTTCCTGTTTGAAAAGTAACACAAGTCCTCCTCTCCACGGGCACAAGCTTCCTCTTCTTCCTGGCCACCCCAAGATGCAGAGAGGCGCGTGCTGAAAACTGGTATAATCATTTTAAAAGAAAAGAAGGGAAGCAGTAAAATCAGGGTCTTGGGAGCAGTGACCTAATCTACTTAAAATTTATTTGATGAATCTGATGAGTTTTAGAAGCCCATAGGACTCAAAGTAAGATACAATTCAAAGAGTATCATCCTCTCATAGGATGGGAAATCTGGAATAATGCCAAGGGCTCTAAAAACTTTACAGATTAGAATTCTGGGTAATGGGTTGGCTGTTTCTTTGGCTGTCAAACCTAATTTTTAACCTTTCTTCCTGGCTTTATCCTTTAGAATAGAACAGTAAAGGAGAATAGAAGTCAAAGATTCAGTGTAAGCAGGAGACAAAACTAGATTGAGAAACAGCAGGTAACAAGCCACTGTGGGGTGGGGGGAAGCCACTTGTGAAAGGAATAAAATCGAAGGACAGTGTGCTCTACCGTAAGGAGGGGTATTTTCTCCCCAGGAGCCGGGAGTTCCAAATCTCGGTGGTAGAAATGTGTGCAATTAATTTCCTTCCTCTTCAGACGAGGGGTGGTCTTGGTCATGTTCATGCTTAAGCCTTGGGTACTGTTCTTTTTTGCTCCCACGCTGTCTTCAGCGTACAATATCGAAAATCATCACAGAAGTGGTAACCAGATAAAACTAGGACCTTAGGACTAGAAACCTGGAGTCTTCCTTGCTCTCCTTTGCCATGTTGCCCGGTGCCTGAAAGAGAACAACTATTTCACCCAAGTGAACCCCACCCAAGGGTCTGCCTGCCAACATTTTAGTAAAAAAGTAACATCTCAAATTATAAATAGTAGAACTTCTAGTTAAACGTTTGAAATAGATCTTTCTAAAAGTCTGTAGAAATCCACTAAGCAGTACCCCTTAGGTTATGTAGAAGGTTGCTGGAGCCCTTCACATTGAGGTGAAACTCTTCAGCGACCCACAGATGCGGCGGGCGAGGCTCTAACACAAATAAGAAACAGGCTAGCGTTGAGGGAAGTGGGACGAATGAAGAGATCTGTACCAATAGGCTCTGTGAGTTAGGACTGTGGACCCCCCCCGCAGCATCAAACCGGATGTGAGGAGGCCCACGGCCCGGTGCAGCAAGGCGACAGGTGGATTCCAGCAGCAGGTCAGGCTCCTGTCTCAGAGGATGCTGGCCTGAAGGCTGGGTCAGCCAGGAGAGGTGGAGACTCGGGCAGGTGCTGCGGAGTGGGTGAAGAAAAACTGAAGACACTATCAGGAAGGAGGAGGCCTCCTCGTGGGGAAGCTTGAATCCTGCTACTGCTCTAATTCGGGAGCTCCAGAGAGCGAGGAAGTTAAAAAGACCCAGGACACCCAGGTCATCTATAAGGGTGGCTTTTCTGATGGTAGAAATGAAGGCTTCCGGGTAAACAACACCATGTGTTCTAAGACAAATTAGGTGCTGAGGAAAATGGGGAGAATTAGAGCCACCGAGTCCAGAGGTGACAGTAAAAACTTAGCATTAATAATGACAATAATATTTAGGTAGTATTTTGTCAAGTTTTATTTATTTTAGAGAGAGAGAGCATGAGTGGGGGGAGGGACTGAGGGAGAGGGAGAGAGAGAATCTCAAGCAGACTCTGTGCTGAGCGTGGAGCCCAGTGTGGGGCTCAGTCCCACAAGCCTGAGATCATGACCTGAGCTGAAAACAAGAGTGGGACACTTAACTGACTGAGCCACCCAGGCGCCTACTAGATAGAATTTTAAGTATACAGAAAGCACTTTCACAGACATGGTCTCATTTCATCTCTGTGACAGCTCATTGGGGTATGGGTATCACTATAGCGTTTATTTTGCCAGTAGGAAATTAGGGCTCGGAGACATTCAGAGACTTGGCCTAAGTCACATAGTGAAAGAGCAGGAGAGTCAACCCCAAGTCTTTCAGTTCCAAATGTACTCTCCTCACTATGCTTTCATCATAGGAGTCTCCCCGTATCAGAACCAGGCTTTGCCACAGAGCCTGCTGGGTATCATCCTTGGAGGGAGTTTTATCACATTGGTCTTTACAGGTGACGTGTGGGGGACAGAACCCCAGCGACCTTACGAAGTAGCCAGTGTTCATGCTTTGTAAAGGTCAGAGTACCCAAAATAAAGTAAAAGTCACCACGTTCCTGCCAAAAATAACAGTGGAAACAATTCACCTCCTACTTTTGTAAATCTAAATTTTATTCTAGAGATTAAAAGTGTACATAGTAATGAAACCCTAAAACCTCAAAGTACTTTTTTTTTATATGTGGGGCAGGGAAACGGGGGCTACTTGAATGATGCGTAACAACATGTCCTATCCTGCAAGGGTTGGAAAGGTTTTTGTGAAATATTTATTTTAACTTCAGCTAGTTCAGATCAATACCATTTACTTGAAGCACCCAGAACAAGGAGGAAGGAGCAATAGCTCACATCATATTTCTCACTGAAAGTGTGAGTCTAAAGCTAATTTTAACCCTCTTTACTGCTCAATTTAATGATGAAAAGCTTTTGTACAAGGTAATAGTGTTCCCATTTTCTTTTGGCCTCTGTTGCAAACTGTTGTTGACAATTACTTTTTTTTTTAGTTTGTGGGAAAATATTCTAGATTTTCTAATTGACATTTGTATCTGGAGAGAAAACCTGGGTCTTTCTTGCACAGTGCATATACCTCATTAAAAAAAAAAAAAAAACAAAAACTTTAGGGGTGCCTGAGTGGCACAGCGGTTAAGCGTCTGCCTTCGGCTCAGGGCGTGATCCCGGCGTTACGGGATCGAGCCCCACATCAGGCTCCTCCGCTAGGAGCCTGCTTCTTCCTCTCCTACTCCCCCTGCTTGTGTTCCCTCTCTCGCTGGCTGTCTCTCTCTCTGTCAAATAAATAAATAAAATCTTAAAAAAAAAAAAAACAAACTTTAATACTTTTTTTTTTTAATGGATGGGCACCTTTCTTTAGAAGAACAGTATTTCTAATAGAATTTTTAAGGCTATTTTTGGAATTCTCAAGGTTGCCTCATGTGTAACAGAATCAGAATTTTGGAGCTGGAAACCCATGGAGATGATTTAGTTAAATTCTGTCATTTTACTGGCGAGGAACGTGGTGGTCAGGGAGGGGAATGGACTCTGCGTGGCTGCCCGGATTGCTAGGGACAGCGCTGTGACCCGAACCCTCTTCCCTGGCTGATAGTCCAATGCTCTCTAGAACTGTTTTCTCCTGCTACATTTCCAACAGGGTGCCAACATTCTTTCTGTTATTGCTGTACACGGCCTTTGTGATCTGAAGAAGAAAAACCCTACCCTCAAATTATCTCCTCCTCCTCAACGCTTTCCTCTTTTCCCCTAAAATGAAATCCTTATGGAGACACTGAATAGATTTTGCCCTGGGTTTGTGAGAGCACCATCTCTCTTGACGAGTCATCGGCTGTCTTGGGCCACGTCTGGACTAGAGTCCGTAGACTGTATGCTCAGGCTGGGAAACATAGGGCTGGGGTTTTTTCCATGGCCGGCAGAGAACTTCTGCTGTTCGAGAAGGAGCTACCGCCGGACTACTGTTTGTCCCACAGCGCACCGCGCAGACCAGGCTCTCGTGCGCGCTCTCTCTCTCTTTTTTTTGGTCATCAAAACAAGTAGCTCTTCTCAGACACCTTACTACATAATTAGGTGTGTCTGTTTACACTTGGGAGACAGAGGGCTTCATGTCCTCAAGCAATACAGGGAATCTGGGAGCAGCCACAAACAGATGTTGGAAATGTCCATTTGTGGCGGGTGTGTTACTATGGCACCGGAAGTAAACATTGAGGATGAAACCCCTCTGAAGGGGTGGGTGTGTGTATTGAGAGGGGCGTGTTATCGAGCACAGGAGAAAGTGAAAGGAGGTCCTTTTTTTTTTTTTTTTTTTCCGATTTGCTCTAGTATTTGTTTATCTCCTACAACAAGGAAAAGTTCACTATTTGGCTTTGGCTGTTTGAAGGTTTTTGCCAAATGCTTAGCAGTCTGTAGGGTTTGATTTCTCTCAAAAAAACCACTTTGAGAACAAGGCTCTATGTAACTAAGATGTGTTTGTTTTTGTTTAAATCACTCAGAAGATAAATCATCTCTTGTCCATTGTTAAAAGAGAGGTTTCAATCAAAGGAAAATTCTACATATTCTAAAATATACAAACAGCTCTTTGAAACTGATGCCAAATCAAACTCTAAAAGGGACGTTTTTCTTGCAGAAGTTTTGAGTTAATTCCGTGTGCAAGGCTTGAGTGGAAAAACTCTGAGACAGTCAGAGGAATGAGTTGCTATAACCCTGAATTGGGATTCGGAAGTTATACAAGGGGCATTGTCTCAGGATAGCATGAAGACTCTTGGACGTGGTTGTAGGCTAAACCCTAGAAACGAAGCAAAAGAAATTCTTTGCAAAGTGAATCAGTTTTTAAGGTAAACAAAAGTTAGTAGCTTGTTTTCTGATGTTACTTGATCTAAACCTCCAATGTGAGGAGGCGTGCCCGTCATCACTTTATAAAAAACTTCAGTTGAAATGCTCCCTTGTTGTTAAAGAAATGCCATCCTTTCCCCTATCAGGAATGCTATTAGGATGAAAAGTAGGAGATGCGAATGAGACAAACTCAGTGGGGAAAAGGCGCACAAATGAGAAAATCCAGCAACTTCACTTTGGCTCTGCCACTAATTGTCTGCATCCTTGAGATGATACATTCTTTCTTTTTTTTTTTTTTAAAGATTTTATTTATTTATTCAACAGAGATAGAGACAGCCAGCGAGAGAGGGAACACAAGCAGGGGGAGTGGGAGAGGAAGAAGCAGGCTCATAGCGGAGGAGCCTGATGTGGGGCTCGATCCCATAACGCCGGGATCACGCCCTGAGCCGAAGGCAGACGCCCAACCGCTATGCCACCCAGGCGCCCCGATACATTCTTTCTTTGACTGAGATTCATTATCAGTTGGTGTCCTTCACGCCTACCTCACAGGACCTTTTTGTGAAGGTAACGCCAGACGTACATAAAAGCAGGGACAGCTTAAAGGCAATGTGTGAATTTGAGATGTTATTTCGTTTTAATTTGTTATTTTTGAGAGTCAGTGTGGATGTGGCACAAGATAGTTTGCTTGGGCCTAAAAAAGCAAGAAAAAGTTTTTGTTTTTAGGATAAGGGAACAAACCAGGGAGCAGGTTATAGAACAAGAGATGTCCCCCAAAACTGTTGGTCAGAGCAGACTTGTGGATCTGGAACTAACGTAAGCCCTTGAGGTCCTGGTAAGCCCAGGGATAGGAGGTCAGGAGCAGCAGTTGGCCGAAGATGGACAGACGGAAATCAGAAAGCACACACAGACCACAGTTAGAGAACTGGTCACCATCTCTTTTTCCTCACACAGACACACACACACACACACACACACACACAAACACTTAAACACTTTCTATCGGTCGCTCTGAGAGGAGCCACAGTGCATTTAAAGATAAGTAGGATAGAGCCTGTTCTCAAGGAATGTATAGGTTGGTGGCAGTGATAAGGTCATGGTAGCTCTTCTGCTTCCGCAACGCCTGACGAGAGAGACGAATGGAGGAGGGAGTGCAGAAAAAGGAGAGGTCCCTGTGGGCTAAAGCAAGAACAGGAGCAGAATCTTTGAAGCAGAGGGGGATTGTGAGGTAGACTTTACAGGCTGCTTAGAATTCCAAGGGACTGAGATAGGGTGGGGGCTGGGGAGCCTGAGGGAATCATGGACACCAGGACATGAGGGGCTAGTGGGGGGTGGGGAGTACAGTGCGGGGAAAAGGGTCCAGTTTGACTGGATTGTAGAGTTGATGAAGAAGTGGAGTAAGAGATAAGACCGGAAAGGTAAGTTGGGACAAGACTGTCATTGAAGCAGATGTTTGTCGTGTGTCTGCAGAGCTCTAGAAATGTACACATACTTGAGTAAAAAGCACGACATGAAGTCACAGAACATGTAGGCAGCAATGAGCAAGGAAATCCTGAGGAACCAGTAAGTTGGACAAGACAAGGATTCTGGAACCTAGATAAGCCATGCGGGCAGAAAATCCAACACACAACAAAGGTGGGTCTTGATTCTAAGGCAACCTTCTGGCCCGACCAGGAGCCCCTTGTATTTTCATCCTGGGACAAGAATCAGTCCAAGGCATGAGAAGCCCAGGCCTGCGCTGGGAAGCAGTCAGTGTGTGCGTCTGACTGTCGAGGGAGAGGCAGCCAACATAGGCTAGGTCCTGGCAGAACCCAGTTGGGGGCTCAAGCCTATGGCTTTGATCCTAGATATTAATATGGATGATGTTAGGCTGACACAGACTGAATAGCACTTCGGAATCTGGTTCAAGTTCTGGGTCGTGAGGCATTGGGTGGCTTGAGTCAGGTCCTTTAAGGTCCAGGATGGCCTCAGGGCTGTTGGAACACACCAGGCTGCTAAGCCTGTAGAGGGGAAGGGTATTTGAAAAAGCTGAGCTCCAAGCTCCTCAGGTTTTGAGTGGTACTACTTCAGGGGGTAACCGCTGCCTGGAGTGACTCTGCCTTCCCCTGCCTTCTCTGGCTCAGCGCTGGACTCGGAGGCAGAGTCGGAGACTGGATCGGTGCTAGATCGAGGGGAGCGGAGCTCTTCCTACATTAAGAGGCTCGAGCTGAAAGCACAGTGTGCGCATTCTGCATTCTGCATTCTGGGGGGGGGGGGCGTGGAATGTGGTGTCTGTGGTGGTGATCCGCTGTCCTCCTTTTTTACAGAAGAGTTCAGTTGGGCCTGGAACTGGGTGTTAGGAGGGTAAATGGGGACTTTTGGGATAATGATTCTCAGTTCACGTCTTTTCTAGTTTAGACCCAATCTTTTCCGTTTCTTTTTCTCTGGCTCTGCTAGTTCAAGTGATACTGGTAGGAAGGAATGCCCTTTTGAGAAGAGGATGTTTGCTACTTGCTGGGTCCTTGTGCCAGGTTTCACTGACAAGAGTCTTCCCCAATGAGAGAATTTGACAAATAGAAAACATGATTTGCCCAAGATTTCTTAGAACATCAGTGGCAAGGACAACATGAGAATCTGTCAGCTGAGTCAAGCATGGCAAATAGGTGGCACTCATCAGCCTACCCATTTCACATCACATCCCCATCTCAGTCCCCGCCTGCATCTCTAGCCGCATCCCTGTCTCTGTCCCCATCCCCATCTGCATCTCTATCCCCATCTGCATCTCTATCCCCATCCCCATCACTATCCCCATCCCCGTCTCTATCCCCATCCCCATCTATCCCCCTTCCCATCTCTCTCCCCATCCCATCCCCATCCCCATCTCTATTTCCTTCCCCATCCCCATCTCTATCCCCTTCCCCATTCCTGTTTCTATTCCTTCCTATCCCCGTCTCTGTCCCCTTCCCTGTCTCTATCCCCATCCTCCTCTCTATCCCCATCCCCGTCTCTATCCCCATCCCCATCTCTATCCCCATCCCCGTGTCTATCCCCATCCCTATCTCTGTTCCCTTTCCCATCCCTGTCTTTATCTGCATCCCTGTCTTTATCCCCATCCCTATCTCTATCCCCGCACCCATCTCTGTCCCCTTCCCCATCTCTACCCCAACCCCCTCTCTATCCCCATCCCCAAGGCTGTCATTTGTCTTTGATCGGGCCCCCTTTCCACCACTGCCCTTCAGGTGGGCATGGCCACACAGTTAGAATTGGCATGAAAATAACACTGATTCCCTGCAGGTGGAGGAGGAGACTGGGGCAGCTGAGCCTCACAGGTCTGGGGCCATGTCCCGGGCCACCCATTAGCGGTCTGTAACTTTGAGGCAATCACTTTACTTCTCTGAGCTTCAGTTGGTTATCCACAGTGTGAGGTCAGTGACACGGTCTACCTCACAGGGCTGTGGGGAGGGTTGGGTGCCATCACGTATGTAGAAGTGCTTCATAAAGATCGTCTGCAAGTCAGAGCCGTCCCCTCTCAGTTGTCTGGTTAGCCAGTCCTTCCTCTCAGCAGAACTGGCAGCAGCACAGGATACCGTGCCTATTAAATCCCTTATAGGACTCCTATGGTTGGAGCGGAGCAAAGGCTGCTCTGTTAGGCAACAGCCGGTGCTGGTTCCCAGCCCATCATGGAGCACCCTGGAGTCAGAGCATTCCTACACGGTGGGTTCAGGCTTGCTACCAAACTCAAGGGCAACGTTCCTCAGATTTTCCACTGAAGTACCCCAAAGGGCAGAGGAAACACTGGGGATCCTTCACAGCTCCCACTCTCCCCAATCTGTTGACATAACCCCAAAACCCCAGCTCCTGCAAGGAGAGCATTTTCAGGTTTCTTGTTTTATCCTAAAATTCATGTGAATTTTACTCCATAATAACCCCATTTTTTGTTTCAGTGCAAAAATAATGTTTTAACTTACTAATGTCAGTTATATGTCCCTCTTTAAAAACCCTCCCCCATTTGTTCCCTTCTTGTATTTCATGCCCTCCTATCAGCCAGGCTTTGGTGTCTAATATATAACATCTCAACCAGTTCATAAATTTCTGCTTTTAATATAGTCTGAGTTACCACTCACACAGGCCACAGGAAAATACCAGGCCGTCCCCTCTGTATTCAGGCTTTTTTTTTTTTTTTGTGGAAGATTTACTTAGTAACAATTTATCATTTAGTTGCAATTTTTAAAATAATCTTAATTGGCCACATATGTTATCAAATAAGAGCGGGTCTTGGAGCCTCCGCCTCCCTTTGCATCTCCGCCCCCCGCGTGCGCATGCGCACTGCCTTCTGCCTGGTGGAGAATGAGATCTGCCACTCGAGGCAGATACCATCACAGGAAAGCCTCCCCCTGATTGGAGATAAGATTACTGATACCGAAGCTGTTATTTTTAGGAGGGGAAGACTACTGCTTTTAAACCTCCTTCCCTCTTTTTCCTAGTTTGTCCTCCCTTAATTGTGGCTCCATGTTTTGGTAGCCATAAGTCATTAGTGGTTTTTAATTTCTCTGAAACTGAAATAAGGTCTGAAAGAGTGGATTTGTCCCTTTTTTCCTCCTTTTTTCCTTTTTTCCTTTTTTTTTTTTTCTTCTGGCTAATCGGAGGAACGCAACCACATCTGAAGCCACTTGGCTCATTATGAATTTCATGGAAACTGATTCTCTGAAAGTGTTTCCATATGTGTGTTCCCAATATATCCCATCCTCTCTAAATGGGAGCACAGACGTGTGCATGGGCTGGAAATGGCTTCAGGATGTGACAGAGCAGTCATATGACCGCCACGGCACCGTGGGTGGCCCCTTCTGAAAGACACGGTGTCCTGGGTGCTGGCCTCCTTCCTGCAGCGGATCTGGTTTCAAAGACTACCCACCCTTCCTAGCCTTTAAAAAGTTCTTAATCAAGGCCTAGCAAGAAGATCTCTCTCATTTTTCCTCCGTTTCTCCCCCCCCCCACCCCTCTGGTTCCTTCCTTCTCTCCTACTCTCCCTCCCTATGTGCATACACATACACTCCCACATCTTCTACCGCCAGCCTCCTCTCCCCTCAAAAGAGGAAATACATTATTCCAACAATATCCTCAAAATTTGGGGTGGGTTTAAGGAATGGTCGAAGTTTCTGGAAACTGCCAGGTTGTTGTTTTTTTGGTTTTTTTTCCTCTCTCTTTCCTTCAGCATAGCATACTTTCTTAGCCTGGGATCAGCTGGTCTTTCAGAATTTGTGAGCATGCAGTGGAAAAGTACAATTCATTACAACACGGAAAATAAATATTTATCCTGGATAGTTGAGGCACTTTTCCTCTCTTTTGCAAAACTATGGAGTTTGCTAGTCTGACCTTTCACTATCTTAAAAAATTTGGTTTCACATTCTCTTTTTTGCTGGTTTCTTCTCCATCGGTATGATCCATTACATTTCTTCTACATAGAGTATAATTTCCAATTATGATCTAATGTAATTACAAGGAAAACTGATTTAGGAATAGATACTTGCTCATTTTAGTGTGAGGGGACAAATTCAGGGAAATTAAGAAAATTGATGTAAAAATCCCTTAAAACCTCACTGTGGAAAATGCAAAGTACTGTTCTGCATATAGTCTAAAATTGATTTTTGGAGAATATTTACATTGTGTTTCTGCTTCTGTCCTGTTGCCTCTTTGAGACCATGCTAGTCATTCATCTGGGTAGCACATATTTTGGAGGTGCCCGTCTTTTCTCAACACCGTACCATGTACTAGGTAAGATCTAAAAGGATACACGGTTCTCATCCTTAATTTGCTTTCCCCTTTGTTGGAAAATGAAAATACATCTCTAAAAACAATGGTAAGACTTTCAAATGCATGGAGCAAAATTTACATACAAAAATGTCCGGGAGGTATATGATAAAGGAAAGATGAGGAGACCTTGAATCCTGGGAAGGTCTTGTGCATGGGTGAGCTTTAAAGATAGTGCCTGCCCAGCCTCGGTCTGGCAGAGAGAAGAGCAGGGGCCGTGAGTCTGGGGAGAGCACGAGCAAAGCTCCAGCGAGGGTCCTGAGTGTCTGTCCCGGCGAGAAGAGGACGGTTCATCCAAAGGAGCAGTGAGACGTGACCTTGGAGAAGTAGAACAGATGACTCTGAAAATATGCCGGGCGCCTCCTCCTCATTCCCCCCTCCCCCCACAACGGAGATGCTATGTCATGCCTTCTAGAAGGAAGGTGGCGGACCTGTGCCTGGGTGGGGGGTGGCACCCTCTGCTGCTCAACCTCTGCCACTTGTGTGGCCTTAGTAGGTGGTGCATAAGCTGGAGGTTTTGCCCCGTCCCTGTGCGTTTCCGCAGAATGCACACTGAAGGCCACTCAAGGCAGATCTTCCACGTTTTCCCACTGGCGTGTCGTGTCAGGGCAGCGGAGCCAGAAGGAACCGCGTTTTAATTCGGTGATGTCACTCAGATTTACCTTGTCTCCAGCCTTCCGTTTATTCATCTCTAAAGGTCATCTCCGATTCCTGATGACCCTCCTGTACTTGCTCTCTCTACTGGTCCAGAAATTCAGACAGAACATGAGTTTTACCCTCTGGCGCGTTTACTATCTACTCCAAAGAAATAACACCACCTTAGTGGCAGCGGTGGCCCTGGGATCCCGCGGGGGAGGAGTGTGCTCACTCCTCTTCCCTCAGGCCATGCGTTTGTGGCCTGGCCCTCTTGCTCCCTCCTCTCTTGTGCGCGTGGCCCCCAGCGTGGGCTGGTATACAAATGCTGGCTCTAAGGATACTGGGAGCAACACCAGCGGCGAAACAGAAGTGTCCGCCCACTAGTGCTGATGGATTGTCCGGAGCGTGAGGTCCAGTGATGTAATGATGCTCGGGAAGAGCTCTGAACGCTCTTTCAAGGGAGTTCTATAAGGATGTATGGTTTGCAGTGCTGTTGGAATGCATGTTAGGTTTGATGTCAGCGTTGCCCTAACGCTTATTATGTCTATTTTTTTAACGTGTCAAAAATGTACCAACTCTCGCACAGAGTTCCTGACCCCTAGACTAATTTACTTATTCATTTTCTCCACCCATCCATATATGTACACTAAAAAGCAAAAAACAAAAGCCTTAAGCTCCTACAGTGTAGAAGAGATATGAGAAAAAAAGAAATCATGACCTTTACCGTAGCTGACTTTATAGTTGGGAGAGAACAGGCTAAGAAACAGCTAATAATTCAGTAAAGTAGTGACTCTTAAGGGCCCAAAAGAGAGATATGGAAAGTAAATGCTATTGGCACAGGAGGGAAATAGGAAATTATAGAACAGAGTGGTGGGGGGGGGCAGCCAAAATATTGTTACAGAGGAGGAGAAGATTCTTCGAGGAAAGCGGTGCTGTGGCGTTCTTGAGTACTGTATGTTCCCAGAGGAAGAATGCTGTGAAGGGGTCAATAAAAAGTTCTTGGGTTTTATTTGAGATTTGTCAAAGCAATAGTTCCTACCATTTAAAAAGCCCCAATGAAGCTTTGAAGTTAACACCTCATAGCGGGAAAGTATGATGGCTTTTCATTCTGTACACGTACGCCCTCGCATTACAGAGCAGGGCGGGGGGGCTCTGCCTGGGCCAGCTCGGTTCCACCTGGCTTCAGGGCCCCTCTTCCTTTCCTGTGCCCGACCTGCCTCCTCAGCTGGGATGCGTAAATCCCAGTGTTTCCCAGGTGACGGCCCCAAATGGCAAGAACCCAGTCTGTTACTGTTCCCAGACTCCTGTTTTCTTTCATTCTAGAGATTGCCTTGCGCATTCTCAGCCAACCCTGATTTACCGAGGGCCTCCTCAGTGAGAAGATATATGTGCAAGTGCTAGGAAAAGCCTAGAAATGTCAAGTCATATTGTGATTAAGCACCGAAAGGGAGACAAACGAGGATTAGACAAATCTCTGCCCTCAGCAGCCCGTTCTTTAGTGAGGAGTCAAGCATGACCTAAGATCACTAGCACTAGAAAGCGGTACGTGAAAGATGCTGGTGGGGACTGTGGGCCACGGGACCCGAAGATCAGGGATTCTCTTTTATTCCCCCTTGTCTTTTTGGTTTTACTCCTTCCACCATGCTTTCTGCTTGCTCTGAATACCCAAGAAACCCCAGTGGGTAAAGAGAGGCTATTTCCTGTTTCCCTGTAGACCTTGGGGCAGGGGCAAGATTTTTTTTTTTTTTACTTTTAATATTGATTTTATTTCTATTTTAGCTTTCTGGGCATTTTATTAATATATTCTCCCCACGTATATTAGGTTTTGCTGCTGCTGTGTTAATGAGCAAGGTTCTTGCAGCTCTCTTTATGAGAGTTGCATTCCTTTGCAAGCTATCTGACTGGGGCCAGAGGTGCAGATAGCAGATCCGGAATGAAATGCGTCTGTAGGAAACCAGCAGGTCCTAAGGGAATCAAATCCTTGACCTAGGTCTCATTCCCATTATGCCACGAGCAACTGAACTAATTGCCCATGGTTTAGCAGGTTAGATCCAACAAGACCTCAAAGAGGTGTCAGTATATCCCAAAGATAGTGACTTTCACTGGGGCAACACGTAGGCACCAGAAGAGCCTACTTAAATACTTTTAGATAAAGTTAGATTTTTTAGGCAAGAAATATATGTACCTGTGATTGTGTCAACCAAATTCCTTAAGGGTAACTAAAGTTGCAAAGAGGTCATGGCTCTGCATGTCTCAGGCTGCATGTTTTTGTAGTGTACGTGGCTCCCCTCCTCGGGATCTCAGCTTTCCTGTTTGTTAATGGGTTAGATTAGAATTGATTATCTAAGCAGTAGATGAGGAATTCGGACCTTTCCATCAGATACCCCAACTAGAAGAGGAGGGTAAATGGGTGCTCTAGGGAATCTGGGGGACATAGTCTAAAAGTGTGTAAGTACAAAATTTTGTTGAAGTTCTTTTTGTTTACCTAAAAATTCACCCAAGTGTTGTATTCTGTTCCATATAATATCATATTACTGTCCGATATACCCTGTCTCCAAGTTGAGTAAAACCAGCCCATTGGGAAGATGCACCATGTTTCTCTTGGGCTTCAAGTAACTCCTGGCAGGACTGGCTTTATTTAATCAGTAAGTTGTAGACAGAAGTTTTAAACTGGCTCCGGGGAGCCCCGTGCTACAAGGCACATCCCTGGGGCGGTTACCAAGTTTTGCTTTTACATTTATAAAGTTAGATGGAAGTGAGAGTACTTTTAGAACTCTCCAGGCTTTTATCTCAATCCTTTATTAAGTAGATAATACATTTTCTTTCCTGTAGTTGATATAATATCTAGGTCTTTTTTTTTTTTTAAAGTTCGTAGTTTTAATGTGGCTAGTTATACAGGTATGCTTAGTTTAGTACAGTGTCAAGATTAGTTAAGAAGGCCATCTACAAGGATACCTGAGTTCATGTACAAGATAGAGATTAAAACTACAGATACAACCTTATTCAATGCAAGAAAATTTAATTATATCATTTGCTTCTGCCTCACTTAATATAAATAAACTGAAGATTAGGAAGGGCTTTATTTTTTTCTTTTTGAGAATTCCATCTCCTCATCTTAGATTATTATATAAGGGATCTCCTGTGAAACTGTAACGAGTTGTTAATATTTCTTCGTACAGAGCACATTGCAGTATGTTTCAGAAACATTTCTTGGTAACACAAAATGATTAAGGGAATTCCAGAAAATTCTATTTTTTGTTTGTTATAAAAATGACTGTATAATCCCTTTAAAGTCCACATTAGCTCTCTGCCCAGAAGGAGTTAATCCTCAAGACATTACAGTCCCAAATGACTAGAAATGATTGGTCAAAATTCTGTAAGCCTAGCAGAAATTTGTTGCATTGTTTTCTATAAACCACAACCAGAGCTCATTAATTGAAAAATGAATGTCAATTTCCATGAGCTGGCATCTATAAACCAAAAAGGTACAGTGATCCTGGCATGTGATGGATAATAAAAACATCAGCAAAACGTCTCAGGTAAAATAGAGAAGGTGAGGGGGTGTAGGAATAAATTCAAAACCATATTGGAGTTTACTGGCAGGGCCCCACATCAAGGGTTTTAATGAGGCTTCTGCATCAAAATAAGGGAAACCACATGGAATGTTAATTATGACTACAGCATATTTTAAGTACAGATACCCACGAGAAGCATTTTTTTTTTTTTCTTTTTACATTGACAAGCCTATCTGTGTGAGCTTTGTCTTCTGTGGGGGGCAAACCGTGATGGTTTCAGTGTGACTTCTTTCTGTTTGAAATTGTTCCCATTATTCTGGTTTCTCTCACATGATCCGGACATTGAACTTAATCTGTACAGAAGCAGCCTGCCTATAACTATTAGGTCTGCCAACTCCAGTTCACCTCGACGCTCTGCGAGGAAAAGGCTGGCCGAGGAACATCTGGGGCCCGCACGTCGTGCGTGTAGCCCCTTCGGCAGAGGCCATAAGCACGGGGCGAGCAGAGACCTCACGTGCTCCCGTTTGCCATCTGTCATAATCACTACTTCCACATTTTAACGTTCGAGCTGGTTAGAATTTTGTAGCCGGGAGGGGTGAGGTAGAGGCTGAAGATGGAAGACTTTATAGAGGGCAGAGAGTAACTGCCCAGAGTGTGTTAGTTTTGGTTTGTCATCTTGAAAGTGTTTGCTTCTGGTATTCGAAGCTGCTCACTAGCTTTTTACCCTCTGCTTATGGGCCTGCGGATTCCGGGAAAGCACTAATGAGGGGTGGGAACTTCTCTGCCTCCCCCTCCCCTAAGGCTGTCGCTTCTCCTCTTGTCTTGGAGTTCACGGTGGTGATAGAGTGGTTAGAGCTGGAAGGGAACTTAGAGCTCATCCCCCTCATTTTACAGATGATGACACTGCCACCTCTGACTTCTGCCTCTGGCCTTCCACTCTCAGTAAGAAGAGCCAGGCAGGTGAGACTTTTAACAATTGCTGGGCTGGGCTGGGCGGGGCTGTCTGATTGGTACTGTCCGATTTTTGAGAAAAACTTTTGTTAACGATATATCGCTTTTAAATAGTCGCTTTTGATTACAAATGCACATCATGGACTTAAGAAGATCCCAGGCAGTGTGCATTTTAACAAAAATCAACAACTCTCGGTCAGCACCTTTAAGGAAAAGTATTAGGATTATTCCTTTAATAAATACTGTAGCATCCAAGAACAAGGGTTAAATAAAAACGGGGCTGAAGAAGTACCCCCCGACTAAGGCCTTGAAGCAGCACTAAGTGCTTTCCCTTACGGATAAAAACTGTAGGAAAAGCAAACATGTGAGACGCAAAGAATTGGAAGGTTTTAGACGTGACAAAATCTTAAAAACGCTGGCATCATAAAAGGTCTTGTCCTAATTCTGTCCATTTTAGAAAATCATAACCCAGTCTTTAAAGGTCACCACTCTAAGTGTTTAGGCATTTCAGAAAACTGATGTCCACACGAAGTGGTTTATGGCTATGGTTTTATAAGTCTAAGCACCGGAAACGGCTATTAAGGAGGCATATACTGTTAGCTTTAGAAATTAAGGGACTTTACATTTCAGGGCAAAATCAGCTTTGCCTCCAGGTATCCCTTGGAATTATCCTGAAGCTAAGTCTGTAGGGTGTGGCGCAGGGGCCTGGTGAATGGATCCGAAGGTGCCCTCTTACTTGTCTCCCCCCGGGGCATGAAGCCTCTCACCAAAGCTACTGTTGGCACCTGGCCTGAATGAGTCCTAGGTCACCCATCGAGGCTCGAAATGCAGTGATTTCTAGGTACTAAGCCTTCCCCCGACCCCCACTTTTAAAACCTACTTATTTAGTTTATGACCCTTGGGAGAATTTCTAAGGGCTAGACTCTCCCTCTCTGCCCCCAGAAAAGTAAGATAGCTCCAGAATACATTGAAATCTGGTTTGATTTTTTTGACAGCCGTTACTAAGATGAAGAACAGAACAAGTCTATAGATGATTGTAAGTTGAAAAGAAGCAGTAGGAACATGTTAGGGTATCTTTTTGAGGTCCCTTCATTGATGAAGGGGCCCTGCCAAGAGTACCAATGATAAAACTGATCATTTTGGGATTTCTTTATATTGGGTTGAGAAAAAGAAACTTGTCCTACTTAGTAAAAACGTCACTTTCAAATATCTGAGGTGCAACGAGAAACAAAGAAAAAAAATCAATGAGGCTTCAGTCTTAAAGTCTGGTGAGTGAATCCATACGATCGGTGTTGGGTTGGTTTACACATAAGACCTAGCACACGTTGGGGTTTTTAAAGCCCTGTGGGATTCTCTGGGGGGTGAAGAACTTAAGGACTGTAAAGTGAAGAAAAAAAAAAAAGACTGTGTAGTGACTGGTGCATTTGAAGGTCTATTTGTGGCTTGCTGTTCCTTTTTGGGAAGCTAAAGTTTTTTTTTTTTTTCTTGTAAAAATTCTCTCATTATTTTAATTGATATTTACAGATTTTTCCCCCATCTTCTGTTGTAATTTTTAGGTGCTTCAGAACTGGGCCCTTTTTCAGACCCCAGGCAGTTCCCAAGCATTTCATCCCTCACTGAGAGCCGCTTCTCCAACCCACGAATGCACTATCCAGCCACCTTTACTTACACCCCGCCAGTCACCTCAGGCATGTCCCTCGGTATGTCCGCCACCACCCACTACCACACCTACCTGCCACCACCCTACCCCGGCTCTTCCCAAAGCCAGAGTGGACCCTTCCAGACCAGCAGCACTCCATATCTCTACTATGGCACTTCGTCAGGATCCTATCAGTTCCCCATGGTGCCGGGGGGAGATCGGTCTCCTTCCAGAATGCTTCCGCCATGCACCACCACCTCGAATGGCAGCACGCTATTAAATCCAAATTTGCCTAACCAGAATGATGGTGTTGACGCTGATGGAAGCCACAGCAGTTCCCCAACCGTTTTGAATTCTAGTGGCAGAATGGATGAATCTGTTTGGCGACCATATTGAAATTCCTCAGCCGTGGCCCAGCGGTATCTGGGAGCCGCAGCCCAAATGTATCAATATATACATATATAGAGAGAGTGCATATATATGTATATCAATTAGCTATCTACAAAGTGCCTATTTTTTAGAAGATTTTTCATTCACTCACTCAGTCATGATCTTGCAACCATAAGAGGGTAGACATACTGAGAAGCAGGAGGCCCGAGAGAGACCATCATATCTAGGTTTCAGATTGTTTTCTACTTAAAATGTACTTTTACAAGCCAAGGAAAAAGGTATTTTTGTTGTTGTTGTGTTGTTGTTTGGCCTGTTATCACAAATCACCTGTTCCTATGCCAATTCAGAGAGGTGGACTCCAGGTTCAGGAGGAAGAAGAGCAGAGCCGCTTCCTCTCTGTGCTCTGAAACCACACACCCTCACGGTGGCAGCTGTGTATGGACCAGTGCGCTCTGCGGACCAGCTTCCAAAGCCGGTCGAGGTGCACGTAAAGGGCAAAGAGGGAGAATGGATGCTTCCATTACAGTACCATCCATTCCGAGTAACTGTCCCAAACTTTGCTTTCAGACTTGCCGCAAGTTCTCATTTGAACTGTTTGGTTCAGTTTTGTTTTTTTTGTTTTTGTTCTTGTTTTTTCCTACTTTAAGAAAGTGACTTCAAAAAATACTGATCAGGATAGATGATTTTATTTTACTTTTTTAAATACTTTTTTTGTTTCCTTTTCCCATTTAACCAAAAAGAAATCCCATCCCTCAACCAACACCCCCCCACCTTTCTCCTTTTATGCAAAACTCAAAATGGCAATACCTTATTATAGCCATAATGATATAGATAGTGTTTGCGTTTGGCTGTGTGTTTTCTTTTTTTTTTTTTTAAATTATGAATATGTGTAAAATCTGAGGTAACTTGCTAACGTGAATGGTCATATAACTTTAAAGATATATTTATAATTATTTAATGACATTTGGACCCTTGAAACATTTCTTAGTGTACTGATATGTTGACTTCGGTCTCTAAAAGTGCTCTTTATTAAATAACAAATTTCTTCAGTGGGCTAGAGCCATATCTGAAATATTGCTAAGCAATTTCAGTTCCTCCAGGCACAATGTGATTTTCAAAAATACGTCCATCTCCAAATATCTTAGACGTAGCTTGTTTTTGTGATGTATGAAGGAAATGTTACACTTCGTTCTTTCCAGACCTAGGATTGCCTCTAACACAGCTTTGCCTTTTAAAGCAATAATTAGGGATTTAAAAACCAACTCTTAGCCCCGTATCACTCTTGTTGCCCTTTATCAGCATGAAATGCTGGAGTGATGTGGTTTCCCAATTTCTTTTGAATACTGATGACTCTTGTCATATTAAAAAGAGAAGCACAAGGGAATCATTGAACTGCGGAAAGATGTTCTGTGGTCTCCTAGTTAAAGCAAAACTCTAAATCGCCAGGCTTCATAGTGAAGACACAGCTTAAAGCCACCCAGGTGGCTAAAGGACAGTAACGCCAAATTGCACCAGGGATTCTTAACCAACCCGCCTTACCAACCAGTAAGTCAGGAGAACCCAGATCGGCCTTACCTGAGGCCCCACTGGCAGCTCTCCAGGGAATCTGCATTTAAAGGAGCAGATTAAGCCATTGTCTTATGGAAGCCAGGTCTTCTGAAGTAGCAGGCGAGTTCCTGCATAGAGCTGAGCTGTGGAGACCCATATCCATCCCTGTGGGGTCAAGGGAAGGCAAGGCCGTGTGGGCCGTGGTGTCTACTGCTGTGTATGCATTTGAGCAGAAGCCCTCCTGTAGGATGCACTTTGACCACTCCTGGCGACCCCATGGAAAATTCTCGAGTGTGAATTCTTAATCCAAGCCAGGATCACTTCATGACACCACGGGGCAGATCCCTGCCTGCTCCCCCACAGGTCTGGGGCCCCTTCGTTTCAATTCTGTGCCCCCGCTGAGCAGAACTTTGTAGAGATTTGCCCCCAGCCCCTCGAGACCCTTTCACGGCAGTCATTCCCAGGCCGGCTTCTGAGGCCGCCAAGCCTTGCGCAACAGCGTGGGGGGCAGCGTGACCTGTGCTTCTGGCTGGGGGCCTCCCTTGCAATCACCCCGACTCCTCCCAACGAAAATCGAGGGCAAAACAAAACAAAACAAAAACACTTTGCCTTCTAAAGGTTGTATACCAAGTATGCTTAGACAAATAAGCCACTTTTCTATTACTTAACTAAGACGGAAGTAGTAACTGGTACTATTTATTGTTTGTGTGTGGTAGCTTGAAGCACGCCACTGTCCATTTATTTGTTAAGTGTAAGATATGTGTTTGTTTCAGCAGCACTTAAAAAAGCCAGTGTCTGGTTACACATTTCAATTTTAATTAATTGACATAAAAATGTTACCACCAGTGCCAGCTGTACCCTATTTAATAAAAAAGGTACTATATTTGTACATTATTTTTTAATGTTAAAAGGGCTTTTTTAAGTTTACAGTACACATACTAAGTGACTTTAGGGATGCTTTTGTGTTGAAATGTTATTATAGTGGCTGCAGGCAGCAACCCAGAAACACTTTAAACGTTTTTTTTTTTTTTTCCCTTGGGAAAAATTCAAGCACTTCTTCCTTCCACCCTCACTCCAACCACTCCAAAGGGGTAAGTCACATTTCTTGGATTAAATTCTGCCCTTTTTTCAGCCTGGGGGGTTAAATGTCCCCCCTCCCTTTTTTTTTAACTGAACCCTTAGTTTGCACTGGGTCACGTATGTGATCTGTGATTTTAAGACCAAAGCAAAGGCTCACTACTACTACCATGGAACCACGTACTAGCCAACACTCGGTATTTCCTTCAGGTTCAAAGAGCACGGTTCTTTTTGTAGCATAGACGTTGCTGGAGTTTACAGCGTGACCAACACAGCCACTCTCCGTCTGTTTTCGTTGTCTCACAAAGGGTGACCGGTGTCAGGGTTCCAGGACCACAAGCGTTGGTTTTAGTTGAGTGAAAAGACTTCCAGCCTGGAACCGAGAGACTCAACTGATGAGCTCTATGGTTGGCTCTTCAGACAGTCTCACCCCACCAGGGCCTTTTAAAAATGGGCAGAGAAATCCACCCCATGGTAGGCACCATCCATCGCAGACTCAGAGGGGAGGAGATGTGTGTGCTGGCTTAGTGTTCCCTCCATTCCCAGGAAAGGGACTGACCCAGAGTCTAGGTTAATACATGGAAACACAAAGCTTGAGTGAAGACAATAACGGCTTCTCTGACATTCGAAAGAACAATAATAAATAAAGACGACTCTTCCAGACCTTGAATTTGTTATTCTTAAAAAGAGAATGCATTTAAAAAATATTTTCTGTGTGAGAATTTTTTAGATGTTTGTTTACTTCATGTTTACAAATAACTGTTTGCTTTTTAATGCAGTACTTTGAAATATATCAGCCAAAACCATAAGTTACAGTAATTTCTTAGGTATTCTGAATAAAATTCCATTTTTTTTTGGATATGCTTTACCATTCTTAGATTTCTGTGGAACAAAAAATGTTTGTAGCATTTTGTGTAAATACAAGCTTTTCATTTTTATTTTTTCCAATTGCTGTTGCCCAAGATCTGCTTTCCCTGCACATATTGTACAAATTCTGCTTTGTGCCACAGGCCATGATTGTGGATGAGTTTACTTTCAACTTCAAAGGGACTATTTGTATTGTATGTTGCAACTGTAAATGGAATTATTTGGCATTTTCCTCATGATTGTAATATTAATTTGAAGTTTGAATTTAATTTTCAATAAAATGGCTTTTTTTTTGGTTTTGTTACGTGTGTACTTTGGGTCTTTTCTCAGCCACGGTTTCATCTCTGGTCTGACGCCTACTCCTACCTACACCTGGGCCCTTCTTGGCCGTAGGACTTACCAGGCCCGGAGGAGAGCGGAGGTCTCTATGACTGGTGAGAGGTTAAAACATTTCGCCGAGCGCTGCCTTCTTGGTTCGTCCTACTCCTACAGAGGCGTGGGCGAAGGATCTAGCAGTGAACTCACTTTCTTATCGGCCTGTGTCCGGAGGAAAGAGTGCTCACCACCCCATCCTTGGGTAAAGCCCCTCATTCTGGCTAAGGGACCGGTCCCGATATAGAGACAGCGGACTCCGCGGGCCCATGGTTCTAATCTCTGGGCATGAGAGCAGGAGCCAGCAAGTGAACTCCTGGCTGGGGTCAGAAGATCTCAGGCAGCCCTGCCGTAGGGGGTAGTCGATTTTCCTTCCCACATCTCTTGCGGGGTCTTAAAAAGAAAGTCAATCAAAGCTCAAGGGTAAGTAAAAATGGACCTTGACCTGGAGAGCTGTAGCCTCTGAAAAATTCTACTAGTGAGCAGAACTATAGTTTGGAGAATTTTTTTTTTTTTTAAATAGGTCATTGTGTATTTTTGGTAAGTCCCTCCCCTTCGATAAGGTTGAGGGCCTGGGGTAGAGTGGTTGCTCTCGTTATGTCCTGTGCTGTCTGTCCGCCTTGGCTTACCACAGTTCTAAAAGAAGGACCAGAAACCGTGCTGCAGAGATGCTCGGGCGCTGGCCAGTGGCCCACATGACGCTGAGAGGGCGAGGCCTCCTTCGAGATCTGCTCATTCTTACCCCTTTGGCATTGTGTTCTGAGAGATCTGGGAGACAGCTAATTTCTAAGACTAGGAGACATCCTGAAAGCACGTGGGTGAGACCTAGGCCAGCGAACTTGTTTCCAACTCTTTGAAGATGTATATTTATTTATCCTTTTATATTAGACATCTGTGTGGCTTTCAAAGGCATCGGCTGGGAGGTGGGCAGAGTGGCTTTTTCTCTCTCTCCAGCCTTGTCCAGCAGCATGGGTTAGGGCAAATGGCTTTACTCCTCTGGGTCTCCGTTTTTTTGGCTTATGGAGAGGCATGGGCTAGACCTTGGCACTGTTGACATTTCAGCCTGGAGAGTTCTCTGGTGTGTGTGCGGGTGTGTGTGTAGGGAGTGCGGTCCTACGCATTGTAGGACATTTAGCAGCATCTCTGGCTTCTACCCTCTAGATGCCAATAGCACTGCCCCACTCATGGCAACAAAACACGTCTCCAGAATGTCCCCTGGGAGGAAAATTCGTCCCCGATCAAGAACCAGTGGGCTAGAGGCTCTCTCTACGTTCTTTGGTCGGGCTTTCTTGACAGAACTGGTGTGGGAATACATTGCTCACTAAAACAGGGTAGCCCAGCCGAAGACCGTGGGCCTTCCCCGAGATGGACGTGCTTCAGCTTTTTCCATCCTTTCACCTGCTGTCACCCTGAGGTTGGGATGTGTTGTGAGGGGGGCTCCCGGCTATGCCATCTGCACATCTCCTCCTCCTCCCCCTCCTCACATCCCAGGAAACATGTACAGCTGTGGGGCTTTGTGAGGCCCGGACTGCTTGGCCATGTTTATCATGGCTGCTTCTGCTCTCACTGGGAACGACGGGCAGAGGAAGACAGACGTTTCTCCAGTGTGTCTGACCCCTTGTGCACCCCTGCCCCCCAAATCTCTCATCAGGCATTGCTTTGAGAGTGGGTGTTTCCTGTTAACTCAATCCCAGCCGACACTGGCCCAATAAACACCTCAGCTCTCTGTTGCAGAGTTTAGTTGGCTGGGAAATGGGTATTGCCATGTAAACAGGAAGCCCCCTGAAGTTATTATCTACAGATGCGGTTGAAGAGCCACATGTTTATATTTATGGGATTTGAAAACAGTCTGAAAAGGCAAGGGAGGAGGTAGGGGAAGGCCTCGTTTACCATCAGTGAGTGAGAGCAGGGCCTACAGATCTTCACAAGCCGATTTCTTGTTCCCTCTGGAAACGGGTGGGTAACAATCACGTCACAGCCAAAAGCCACAGCAGAAATGGAGGCACTGGCCGGACTGATGTAAGCAAACAACCCTACTGCGAGGATCAGATAAACTGGACAAGCCAGTCAGCTGGCTTCCCTGCCCCAATTCTTTGGCAATCATTTTAGAGACCAGTTCTAGGAAACAATGGTTTGGGGGCATCTACAACGGTAGGAGGCTTAGGAGAAGATGATCCTGTTATACTCTCTGAAGTTTTTCTGGGGACAGCTCAACTGCCTGCCACGGTTTTAGTGAGCCCGGGCCAGCTCACCTGTGAGGTGGCAGGCAAACTCCTCAGCGGCCAGAAGGATGGCTTCTGGCCAGCGCTGTCCGGGAGTTGGTGCAGAGGATGTGCGGGTGGTGAGACAGCTGGCCTGCCTGCCAGGGCTGGGTACACCGCGTTATTCCAATTCCTCCTCTGCCCGCCTCTGCTCTTCCTCCCTTGGCGCCCCCCTCAGGCCCGCAGAAGGTGATAAGTAAGGCCAGGTAGGAACCAATACGTGGACAGTGGGTGTTCTTTATTTGAATTCTGCGCTCTGAGCGAAGGCAAGGGAATCTCTCCCTTCTTTGTCTCCATTCCTGGTACCCTGATAAGTCTCTCTGTGACTTCCCAGCAGTGAGTATTCAATTGGGAGGCCTTGGAAGCGAAGTTTTTAAAAAGCTCTGAACTTAGTTATGAATTTAGCAAAGAAAAGGGTCCACCGCAGATGCGAAGGGAACTACACTGAGGGGTGTGTGTGTGTGTGTGTGTGTGCCTAAAAGGATGGAGCAAGGAGGCAGAGGGATGGAAAGAGGTGCCTGAGCAGCCATTCAGGGAAAGCTGAAGTGCACACACGTGTGCACACACAGGCACACACGTGCATACACGCATATACTTGACACGGTGTTTGTCTCAGGTGTTTGCTTTTCTTGGAAATCCTACAAAAGAGCACCGCCTTCATTCCACAAGTGGTGAAGAAGCAATTCTTCTTCTTCATAGAGGTGATTTAGAGGGGACCAGGGACACTGGATGCTTCCTGGAGTGTCAGGAGCACGGTGAAGCTGACCTTTAAGAAGGGGTTATTATTTTGGTGAAGCTTTTATTTAAAAGCTTTTTGTGACTCGACTGCTGTTCAGACACGCACAACTAGTTGGAAAGCAGAAGGATCAAGTTTCTGGAAACCCACCTAAACATTTACTAAAACTTATTTTATTTTGTTTTCTTATTTTGTTGCAATGATGTCTGGCCACTTAGTGGGGTTTTCTGAAAAACCTGCCTTCTGTTTTTAGCATGGCCAACGTAGCTCACAGCTTGATGGCTCTTTTTTTTTTTTTTTCCACCCAAGGTCATTCTGTGCCCCTCTATAGCCAATAGAAAGGGAAGAATTGCACCCCCCCCAAACCACCTGTCATTCTTATAAAGAAATCAAGACCATACAGCAAAAGGCTAAAAGGAGAAAAAAAAGAGGTGGGAATCTGGCGGTCAAGTAAAAATTCTTTCACACGAGCCCCTCAAGAAGTAGTCTTGTCTGCACAACATTAAATGAGGCCAGAATCCAAGACTGTAACCGGGTCTCACGTGGCCTTAGCCATTTCTCCTCGAGAACCCAAAGAACCAGAGTTAGCCGGGATGTGGAAAACGGAAGTGGGATACAGCAGGCTGCGTAGACTGAGATCCAGGATCTGGTGGCCGAGCTTCAGCGGGCTTAGAGAGAGGGGAGTACCAGGAACCCCCAGCTGGATGACGGACTGAGGTAAATGTGCAAATTCATTCCTTGAAAAGAAGCAAAACAAAAAAGCAAGCAGCCAAACCGCGCGACACGCATCATCGTGGGAGAATTAATACAACGGTTTTAGGTTTTAAGTCTCCTTTGACATCATTTCCTTCCTAAATTAGGTCATTTATTTTTTTTATAATTCCATCCACCCCTCTGACAGAGCAACAGCTCGGGCGAGTTTCACTTTCTGTTTCTGAGTTTCTCTGAATTCCTTTGCCCCCCAAAGTGGGGGAGCCTTCTGTGGCATCCTTACATCTTTGGGGGGAGGGGGAACGCCTCAACCCCAATCTGTCTTCTCGAACACTCATGTCATATTTAAATCTTGAAAGTCACAGTGACCTTTCTCCTCATCAGCCATGTGCTTCAAGAGCCTTTTTGCGTGCGGATTTGGGGGCATAGAAAGTTGGACTCTTATCAAGATCGTCTTACTAGCGGTTTCACAGATGAGAAGGGCAGAGATTATCATTGAGTGTAATCCTCTGTCACAACTTCTGGAACGTACTCTGTGCACTCAGGGGGCACGGGCAGGACTCCCGGGCCCACTTTCCCGCCTCGTGGGCCCGAGACAGAGAGAAGGACCGGGAGGGAGGCAAGCGCGGAACTTTCTCAAGGAGTTAAGTGGTTAATAGGAACTCAGTTTTTTTATTGGCTAATAAAACCTCCCAGGGTTTTTCATATTATATGGTTCCTTCAGGCTCCCAGCCCGATGCTTAAAAAAAGAAAAAGGCGAAAACAACAACAAAAAGCTGGAGCCTAAATACCAGTGCCGTCCCAGTCTTGTTTACTTTTTCATTTCCGTAGTTGTAAAAAAAAAAAAAAAGTTCCTCTGGTAGTTCAATTTTATCACACGGCAGGCAGGAGCGGATCAGTGTTTGAACAACTCCAGGGCTCCCTGCCTCCCAGGGAAAGGGAAAAGTCCGCTCTGGGTCTCTGGTTCAGAAGAGAGGAGAGACCGTAATGCAGATGATGGATGCAGAGGGGAAAATCTGGAACCCGAGCCGTCGGGGGGGAGGGAGAGTAGATATTGAGCTGCAATAGATCTCTGGAATCCTGAATGCAAATGATCTCTGTCCTTTCATTGCCAGTGGTGCTGTTCTCCCAACAGACCAGGATGTTCTTGTTTTTAATAATAGCCAGACCAGATGCTAAATTCTCCTCGGCGACGTGCTGTATAAGTGAGAAGGCAAACAGCTGATTCCTGTTAAGATGAACACCAGGAGAATAAGCCAGAAAGTATGAGAAGTCTCTGGAGGTTTTCGCTTTGTAAACCCCTGTTTGGCAGAAAGATCACAGAACCTGGGCTGAAAACACAGTGTGTCCCTCCTGCACCCGTTCCTCATCGGGGCCGCTCGCTGGGGGCCTCTGGGCCTCCTGCCTCCGCCAGCCAGCCCTCGCCTGAGTGAGCCAGAGGACTGGCTCGCAGGTTCCCCCAGAGGGGAAGTCGGAAGCCCCGAGCCCTTTGGCTTTCAGTGACTAGAAAAATACTCATCAATAGGAGGAATTTTTTACTTGCTCCTTGCCATAGAAAATAGTGAAATCCTGAACACGAGCCAATAACTTTAAAATGGCATCTTTGTTCCATCTTTTGCACTCCCTTCTTCCCCCTGTCAGAGTCTATAAAACCTCTGGGTTATTATTTTGCTGTAGAATATGCCACACATGTACGATGCTGCTTGCTTCTCTCCCAGGTTGCTGCCAGAGCCGGAGGCGCTGTGGGGGCTGCAGGGCGGGGGTGGGGGGGTGATGACCAAAGCAGACAGTGACCAGGCCGCGTGCACTCTGCCACCACTCAGGCCACCACAGGAAGCCGGCCCGAGGCGGCTTCCCTGAGAGAGCAGGGGTGCCCTGCGCAAGGGGTCCGAGGGGTCCGTACAGAGCCCTTTGACCATCTCCCCTGGGGCTTTCCTCCCAGGCCTGCAGGAGAGTGAGAGAGAAGGAAGGGCTACGGAGAACAGGTGGAGAAGCGCACTGTCGTTTCAGAAAGTCCCTTTGCTCATCTTTCCCCTTGACATCAGTCTCCTGGGCCCTCCCCTGAGATAGACAAAGGGCACGCGAGCTACCCGTCCCTCACTATTTCCTTCTTCCCTAGCTGTCCTGAGGTTCACTTGGCCCTGGTCTCCCCGGCATGAACACCCTGCGGAGAAAGGAAAAATGGAGGCAGAAGATGAGTTACCTCCTTCCCCCTTAGGATGGCACTGAAGGCCATTGTTTTCATTTCCTTTTGGAGGGAAAGCCGTGTTTGGTACTGGTGGCAGGATCAAGTAATAACAGGAAGACTTAACATCTCA